>NC_069704.1:36431121-36772996 GCF_023699985.2 Odocoileus virginianus | reverse complement strand
TTTTCTGTACCTATTACTCTGTCCTGTTTTGTTGAGTTTGTATAGCTATTTGGGGTCCTCTTTTTTTTTTAAACTTAATTCCACATATAAGTGAAATCATATGGTATTTGTTTTCCTCTGATTTATTTCATTTAGCATAATACTTTCTAGGTTCATCCATGTTGTGGAAAATGGCAAGATTTTTTTACCTAAGTATAGTCCATTAAAATATATATATTTATATCTTTATCCATTCATCTATTGATGGACACAGGCTGCTTCCCTATCTTGGCTATTGCAAATAATGCAGCAATAAACATGGGAGTGCATATATACCTTTTTTGAATTGGTGTTTTTGTTTTCTTTGGATAAATATCCAGAGGTGGAATTGCTAAATAATATAGTAGTTCAATTTTTATTTTTTGAGGAACCTCCATATTGTTTTCCACCAATTTACGTACCCGTCAGCAATGTACTAGAGTTCCCCTTTCTCCACAACCTTGTTAATTTTGTTACTTGTAGATGTTTTGCTGATAGCCATTTTAACAAGTATGATGCTATCTCATTTTGGTTTTGATTTGCATTTCTCTGATGATTAGCACTGAGGAGCATTTTTTTTTCATGTCCCTGTTGCCCATCTATATATCTTCTTTGGAAAAATGTCTACTGAGGTCTTCTATGCATATTTAATTGGTGTTTGCTTTTATGATATACTGAGTTGTGAGAAGTGTTTATACAGCTTGGATATTAACTCCTTATCGGTCATATTACCTACAAATATTTTCTCCCGTTCAGTAGGTTGTCTTTTTGTTTTATCAATGATTTCCTTTGCTGTGCAAAAGCTTTTAAGTTTAATTAGATCCCACTTGTTTATTTTTGCTTTTTTTAAAAAAAATTATTTTAAACTGGATTATAATTGCTTTACAATGTTGTGTTGGTTTCTGTCATACAACAACATGAATCAACCACAAGTCTACATATGTCCCTTCCCTCGTGACTCTTGCTCCCACCCACCACTATTTTTGAATTTATTTATTTTGCCTTAGAAGGCCAATTCAAAAAAGATTATTTCAACAAGTGATGTCAAAGAGTGGTCTGCCTCTGTTCTCGTCTAGGAGTTCTGATGTGCACTGAGGTGCCTGCCTGGGACATGAACTTAATTATGGGAGTGGGGAGGCTTAATTCTCCCTGAACCTTGAAGGGATACACACCAGCATCTCATGTTTATTTCCTATAATTAAAATGGTAGAGCATGTGAGCCTTAAGGCAAGGGAAATGAAGCTTTGTTAGACAACATCTCCTCCTCCAATGAGTGTAAATATCAACACAGGTACATCCAAACCACTTTTGTTTTCTACTAACAAGTTCTGAATAATAGTGTTTAGTTTTCTCCCAAACTTCAGAGTATGAACAGCAGCTAGCAACTGAACAAGAGTCCAGTTCTTGCAAACATTTCACAAGTACCACACTGCCTCCATAGAGGATGAAATGGATGTTAAGGTATGTAGTGAACTACCATGCTCTCAAGTTGTAGTAGTCACAGATATTAGTGCCGGCTTAGTCGCTAAGTCACTCCTGGCTCTTACAGCCCCATGGACTGTATCCCACCAGGCTGCTCTGTCCATGGGATTCTCCAGGAAAGAATACTAGAGTGGGTTGCCATGCCCTCCTCCAGGGGATCTTCCAGACCCAGGGATCAAAGCTGCATCTCCTGCATTACAGGTGGATTCTTTACTGACTGTGCCAGCAGGGAAACCCCTCAGATATTAGTAGGAAACTCTAATTGGTTGACATTGTTTATTATCAGGCTCCATATACAGTAACTGTCAATCTTTTTTCAATATTTTTTTTTCTTTTTGGCTGAACCATCCAGCATTTGGGATCTTAGATTCCTGACCAGGGACCAAGCTGGCACCCCCTGCATTGGAAGCGAGGAGTCTTAACCACTGAATCACCAGGAAAGTGCCCAGGAAACTGTCAGTTTTGGCTTTCTGTGTATCTTTGGAGATGCAACACCAGCAGTTTATCTGAAATTTGCAAGCAAACTTGTAGTTTTGCTCATGGTTCAGAGCAAGTGTGATAAAAGGAAGCTAGTCCCATGACATCTTGCCATTAGTACATCTATCTTTGTCTGTCTCTCTTTTTCCTGTTGTAGGTTTTCCTTGAATGCCTGACTGCTTGTTTACATCTACACAAGGCAATAAAATGACTGATTTGGAGGTGACCTGCTAACTAGAGAGAGGGTAAGCCGTTACATAAGTGCCCTGCAAATGGTGTCTTTATTCTTGGTTGACTGAGCAGCAGGCAGCTTGTGTATTTTTTTTTAATGTTTTTGGTCACACCCTGCGCCATGACAACTTCTAGGTGTGGCATGCAGGATCTTGGTTCTTTGATCAGGGATCGAACCCGTACACCCTGCGGTGGAGGTGCAGAGTCCTAACCTCTGGACGTCAGAAGTCCCTCATTTTTAAAAAGAGTATCGCTAGTTTATGTTTTGTTCTTTTTTCTGTCTTTTCTGGTGGTGTGTTAGGGAGGAGACTGGGGACACCTACTTATACTTTCTCTGCTTGCTTTGTGTCGGTTGTCAGGGCGGATGGGTGGAGAACGTTTATGTCCACAAACCTTCCGTAAAGCCTCTGTTTCTGGTCACATCCTGCTTGTCTGCAGAGCAAGCCTGAGGCTTTCAGGGCTGGCTTCCAAGTCATCCACACTCAGCTCGGCTTCCCTGGTAACCCACTTCTGTTTACTCCCCATCTTTCAGAGATGTATTGGCAATCTCTTATCTACGGCTGAACTTCCATTCCCTTCATAAACTTTACAGATTTGGCAGTAAGCCTATTAGTAGCAGGATGGTGGGTTTCAAAGTAAGTAAATGAAAGATTTATCATTCTACTGCACTCCGAGTGATGGTTTTCAGACTTTAGGATCCAGGCCAGCTTTTCACAGCAAACATACCTGATTCAAATCAATTAGCACAACCTCACCATGGTACAGGGGAATGAAAATGGTGGGATTTCAGAAGTAGCCTTCATCCTTTTGGGCATTCGCTTTGTTCTATTGTCTTCCTGCATATCGATTCTTTTCGACCAGATGTGGGCTTCCCAGGTGACTCAGTGGTAAAGAATCTGCTTGCCAAGGCAGGAGACACAGGAGACGTGGGTTTGATCCCTGGGTCAGGAAGATCCCTTGGAGGAGGAAATGGCAGCCCACTGCAGTATTCTTGCCTGGGAAATCCCATGTACAGAGGAGCCTGGCGGGCTACAGTCCACCGGGACTTGGGGACTGAGCACACATGCATGTGCTGTATAACAAAATCTTATATAAAAAAATCTCCATCTGATATCAAAAAATTTTTAAAAATTCCAATAGTAATTTTAATTACTGATGGATACAACTGCCTATACTTTCATTAGTCAACTTGTATTACTTTTGAGTTTATAGCCCAAACCAGCACTATCGAAGAGAAATGTAATGTGAGCCAGGAATATAATTAAGATTTTTCTAGTAACCATGCTAAAATAGTAAAGAAATGGAAAATTAACCACTTCTAGTTATTGGCCATATATATGTGTGTGTACATATATATATATGTATTAGAGAGAACAGATTTAAATCCATAATTGGCATTCTGAAGAGAAAATTCATTAAAATTATATAAAACATATTGCATTGCATTGTATTAAAATGTTCATAAGTATCATATGGGCTTCCCTGGTGACTCAGTGGTAAAGAATCTGCCCGCAGTGCTGGAGACCCGGGTTCGCTCTGTGGGTCAGGAAGATCCCTGGAGGAGGGCATGGCAACCCTCTCTAGTTTCTTGCCTGGAGAATCCCATGGACAGAGAAGCCTGGTGGGAGGCAGCCCATGGGCTCACACGGAGTCGGACAGGACTGAGTGACTCAGCAGCAGCAGGCATCGTATTGATTACTGTTTCTGGTCCTTCCCAAGTTAGACAGACACGGTTTACAAGTACTATGCTTTGCTTTTCAGTCAGTAGATAGCTACTAACAAAGTCAGAAATTATAAAAGTTTTGTTTAAAGAAAATTAATATCACCAGTTTTCTTCTACTTAAAAGCATTCTTTAATTGCCAGTATTTTTTAAATATGTGGGCCTCTAGATTTAGAGATTTAGTTTTTTTCTTTTTTAATAAAACTGGGTCCCTAGCCTTCATTTCCTTTAATACAGTGACTAATTAAACAATTTTTGTTGTTCTTTAGTTGCTAGGACATGTCTGATTCTTTGCACCCCATTGACTGTAGCCTGCCAGACTACTCTGTCCACAGAATTTCCCAGGCAAGAATACTGGAGTGGGCTGCCATTTCCTCCTCCAGGGGATCTTCCCAACCTAGGGGTTGGACCTGCATCCCCTACTTGGCAGGTGGATTCTTTACCATTGACCTTTCTATAAAATCATAAGGACTTCTAAATGGCCAAAGACATATTAAAATATATTTATGCTCATTAGTAGTAAAATAGAAATTAAAATTAATAATAATTAGATATGTTTACCTCATTTATGTTAATTGATTTTACATAATGATAGTACTCAATCTGGCAAGACAACAAGTGGTGGAAGTGAAAACTGTGACCTTTTTGGAGCAAAATTTGGCAATGAATATAAAAAACCTTAACTCTGTGTATGAGTTTTTCAAATAATTTTGCTTTTAGGAGTTTATCCTAACTAAAGAATCACTCATGCTTGAAAGAATGTAATTGAAAGAATATAATCACAGTGTTACTCTTTTCTTTTTTTTTTTACCAGCTGTTGGCACCAATGTAAATATCTAAAATAGGAAATTTGTTTAATCACTTATCACAGTTATGAATGGAAATCAGTATAGCTTAAATAATGTTGTAGAATATTTAGTAGCTTGGAAAAATCCTCATAATAAAGTTACAAAAAAGAGAAACTTTACAAAAGAATGTTGATGACATGAATCTTTGTTGTTCACTTAATTTTTCATTTATGTAAAAAATAATCTGGAAGGGTGTGCAGGCACAGTTTATTGTCAGAAAGAAAACAAAAATAAATTAATAGACTGTTTTTGATTTTATTAAAAAATTTTTTAACTTATATTTTGCTATGCCATGCATCTTGTGGGATCTCAGTTCCCTGACCAGGGATTGAACCCAGGTCACAGCAGTGAAAGTACTGAATTTTAACCACTGGATCACCAGGGAATACTCTAGACTATTTTTTAGAGTACTATTAATTCATAGAAAAATGAACAGAAATCATAAATAGTTCTCATGTCCATTCACCCCAATGCCTCAATTTACCTTATTATTAACAATTTCCATTAGTGTGGTACATTTGTTACAACTGATTAGCCAATATTTTTTTTTGATTAGCCAATATTAATATTTTATTATTAAATAAAATCCATAGCTTACATCAGGGTTCACTTCTTCTGTTTAGAGTCTATGAGTTTTGACAAACTTGTAACATCATGTGTCTGTAATTATGGGATCACGCAGAATAGCTTCACTGCCCTCAGATCTCCTGTCCTCCACTTATTCCTCCTTTGCTCCTTCTCCCTGAACCCCTGGCAATTACTCATCTTTTTGCTGTTTCGATAGTTTTGGCTTTTCCAGAATGCCATATCGTTGTAATCATACAACAATGTAGCTTTTCAGATAGGCTTCTTTCACTTAGCAATATGCATCTAAGTTTCCTCATCTTTTTGTGGCTTAATAGCTCATTTCTTTTAATTGCTGAATAATAATCCATTGTCTGGATATACCACAATTTGTTTATTCATTCATTTATTGGAGGACATTTTGGTTGACTCCAAGTTTCGGCAGGTTTTTGGGTAGACATATTTTCCGCTCCTTTGGATAAGTACCAAGGAGTGTGATTACTATATTGTATGGTAAGAGTGTGTTTAGTTTTGTAAGAAACCACCAAACTGTCTTCAAAAGTGTATGTACCATTTTTATCCTCATCAACAATGAATGAAATTTCCTGTTGTTCCACATCTTTGCCAGCATTGGTGTTTTAGTGTTTTGGATTTGGGCCACTTTGATAGGTATGTTAGTGGTACCTTATTGATCTAACTGATTTGCAGTTCAATAATGGCATATGATGTTGAGCATCTCTTCATATGCTTATTTACCATCTGTATATTTTCTTTGATGAGATGTCTGTTGCCCATTTCTTAATTTGGTGCTTGTTTTTTTACTGTTGAGTTTTAAGATTTCTTTGTATATTTTGGATCACATCCCTTATCAAATATTTTTTTGCAAATATTTTCTCCCAGTCTGTGACTTATTTCTGTCTCTGAACAATACCTTTCACAGAGCAGAATTTTTTAATTTTAATGACATTAAATCATCAATATTTTTCTTCCATGGATTGTGTTTTTTTGTGTTGTATCTCAGAAGTCATCACCAAACCCAAGGTCACCTAGACTTTCTCCTATGTTATTTCCTGCGAGTTTTATAGCTTTGTGTTTCACATTTAGGTCTATTAACCATATGAGCTAATTTTTATGAAAGATGTCTCTCCAGATGTTGTTTTTGTGTTTTTTTTTTGCATATGCAAGTCCATTAGTTTCATCTTCATTTGTTGAAAAGACCATCTTACTTCATTGAATTACCTTTGCTCTTCGTCAAAGATCAATTGACCATAATTATGTGAGTCTATTTCTGGGCTCTCTTTTCTGTTCCATTAATCTATTTGTTCTTTCACCAACACCCCACAGTTTGGATTACTGTAGTTTTTAGTAAATCATAAAGTCAAGTAGTGTCAGCCCTCCAACTTGGTTCTTCTCCTTCAACACTGTGTTGGTTATGTTATGTTTGTTGCCTCACCACATAAAATTGAGAATCAATTCATCAATATTCACAAAGTAGCTTTCTGAGATTTTGCTTGGTGTTGCATTAAATCTATCAGAGAAGGCAATGGCACCCCACTCCAGTACTCTTGCCTGGAAAATCCCATGGACCGAAGAGCTTGGTGGGCTGCAGTCCATGGGGTCACTAAGTCGGACACGACTGGGCGACTTCACTTTCACTTTTCACTTTCATGCATTGGAGAAGGAAATGGCAACCCACTCCAGTGTTCTTGCCTGGAGAATCCCAGGGATGGAGGAGCCTGGTGGGCTTCTGTCTATGGGGTCGCACAGCGTCGAACATGACTGAAGCGACTTAGCAGCAGCAGCGTTAAATCTATAGATAAAGTTAGGAAGAACTGACCTCTTGACAATAGTGGATCTATTCACCAACATGAAATATCTCTCCAATTGTTAATATTTAGCTCCTTTGAGATTTCTTTCACCAGAGTTTTACAGTTTTTTTCTATAGGTCTTGTATTATATATATATATATATATTTTTTAGAATTATACCTAAGTATTTCACTTTTTTTAGTGCTATTGTAAATACTATTGCATTTTTAGTTCCAAATTCCAGTTGTTCATTGCTGTTAATAAGCTTAATTCCAACAGATCACAAGTATACAGGAAGATGAGACCAGATACCATTTCTCTTACCTACCAAGTTGTTTTAAGTAAATATATTTTTCTGACAACTTAGTTAAGATCTTGAATCAGAGTTTTATTTTAATCTTGCTGAAAGGAAAAGGTTAATTAAGATATTCTAAGATTTCATTTTTGGGAGACACATTTAAAGGAAAAAAGAATGGTTAGTTAATCATTGTTAAACTATACACAAAATGTTATGCTAGATAAAAAGAAAGGAATACTTGTCCAAAGGGTTTATTGTCCCAGCTGGCATAGTTTGAGAGAGCATGGGCACACTATTAATGATTACACTGAGATAACCCAGGACTTTACCCTGCACCCAGGGTTGCCTGACCTCTAGACTCTTGACTGACAGTGCAAAGCATGGTTTCCCAGAACAAGTCTTAGTCCCATTAAGGTCTATCAGAAAATTGCTCAAGCATTTGATCAGAAATTTCTTTTCAGAATGAGTTTTGAATTACATCATATCAAAAAGCCCTGCTCCAGGCTGGACTTAGGACAATTTTCCTTTCACATTGCTTGTTAGTCTTTGTGGTGTCAGGTGGCTGCCTTGAGTACACCCACCCCCACCCCCGACCCCAGTATCTCTTCCTCTTCTTTTCTGCTCATACTCTTCTTTGTCTCCTCCTCAAGTTTTAGCCTCATGCTGGTGGTGCTCCATCCAATAACTCCATTGTAGTTAATAAGAATAGTGGCCACTATTCTCACTTGTTGTAGAGTGATTGCCATATAACATGTTCTGAATACTATATGCATATTTACTAATATGTGGCAGAGGATGAGATGATTGTGTGGCATGGCCAATTCAATGGACATGAATTCGGGCAAACTCAAGGAGATGATGAGGGGCAGGGAGGCCTGGCGTGCTGCAGTCCATGGGGTTGCAAAGAGTTGGACATGACTGAGCACCTGAACAACAATAATAAATTTACTAATTTAATCCCTACAAGAACCCTTTGAAGTAGGCACAGTTGTTCAGTGGCTAAATCATATCAGACTCTTTGCAACCCCGTGGACTGCAGCACACCAGGCTTCCCTGTACTTCACTATCTCCCAGAGTTTGCTCAAATTCATATCCATTGGATCGGTAATGCTATCTAATCATCTAACCCTCTGCCACCCCCTTCTCCTTTTGCCTTCAATCTTTCCCAGCATCAGGGTCTTTTCCAATGAGTTGGCTCTTATCAGGTGGCCAAAGTATGAACAGGATAAAAAGGCACAGTACGCATTGTATTTTAGTTGAGGAAATTGAGGCACAGAGAGGTTAAGTAGCTTGCGTAATGTCACAGAGCTAGTGAATGTTAAATTTGAATGCAGACAGGCTAGAGCCTTTCTTTTAACCACTCTGCTACAGAGAGGGGCATCTGTCAGACATATCTTTCTCTCTTTATAGATCATTTCATATCTGGGCAAAGTCAGCCAAGAAAGAAGGCTGGGACTAACAGGGATGGAAAAATTTTGGTCCATATTAAAAAAATATATACCTGTTTTAGTCTGCTCAGGGTGCTATAACAACATACCATAGACTGGGTGGTTTAAACAACAGAAATGTGTTTCTTACAGTTCTGGTGTCCAAAAGTCCAAGATCAAGGTTCTGGCTGATTTGGCCCCTGGTGAAACCTGGGTTCCGGCCTGTAGACAGCTGCCTTCGTGCTGTGTCTTCACCTGATCTCATCTGTGTGCAACACGAGGAGAGAGGAAAAGAGAGCTATGATCTCCTCCTCTTCTTGTGAAGATGCTAATCTCATTGTGGGGGCCCCACACCCTAACTCCTCTCCCAGAGGGCCCACCTTCTAATAGCCTCACACTGGGAATGACGACTTCAACACATGAGTTTTGGAAGAATACACTTTCAGTGCATAACAACACCCTCATCTACAATGCACTGGAATAACACTCATGAACCAGGTAACAGCGGCTATCTCTGTGTCACAGGAGAAGAGGGGATATGTTTTTACTTGGTTGCAGTTTTCTTCATAAGAAATTTAACTTTTACATAAGGTGACACATGCTACTACCACACCTCAGAGTTGAATTTGTGTGTGTGTGCTCGGCTTCCCTTGCGGCTCAGATGGTAAAGAGTCTGCCTGCAATGTGGGATACTTGGGTTTGATCCCTGGGTTGGGAAGATCCCAAGGAGAAGGAAATGGCAACCCACTCCAGTATTCTTGCCTGGAGAATCCCATGGACAGAGGAGCCTGGTGGGCTACAGTCCATGGGGTCACTCAGTGTGTGTTCAGTCGTGTCTGACTCTTCACGACCCTGTGGACTGTAGCTTGCCAAGCTCCTCAGTCCATGGGATTTCCCAGGCAAGAATATTGGAATGGTTTGTCATTTCCTCCTCCAGGGGATCTTCCTGACCCAGAAATCGAACCACTGTCCCCTATATTGGCAGGTGGATTCTTTACCACTCAGCCACCTGGGAAGCTCCCAGAGTTGAATGATGACCTCCAAATGTGTTTCTCCCTTGGTTTTGCATTGAAGTGGGAAACATTTTCAATGAATTTCAGGACAAAGAATTTACAACAAATGTCATCCTTGAAAATAGGTGAAGCGACACTGTGGCATTTAAATGCACACGGAGTGTGGGCTCTGGCTTTTATGGAAGTTACAAACTGACTGAGCTAAGTTTTCAGCCCAGGCCAGAGTCAGTTCCTTCACATACACACAGATCATTGTTGTTGAATGCCCGTACCATCCATTATTTCAAGTTCACTCTGGGTCTAAGCATAGATCATTCTCTCTCCTATTTAAGAACAAGCAGAAGAGGCTCCTGGGAACTGGCAATTAAGAACGGCATAAATCAAGCTGGAAAATTGCCCATGATTTCAACCATTTGTTCGGACACTTTGCTTATTTCTCATCTTCTCTGCTTTTCCATAATTCCATCTCTTTTTTTTTGTTGTTAATGCAGGATTCAATTATGGAGGGCTGCTTTATCTTTCTTTTATGAATGTAATAAATGAAAAGAAAAAAGCTATAGAGTTAAGAAAGCTGCATCAAGAGTCCACGGGTATCTAAAGAGACAGAAAAGTAATGAGAAAGTTTTCAGAGAGAACAATGGCAGAGAGATGACCAAAATTATGGGTCAGCATATCCCTCAGAGGTTGGCGTCTCTCTGTGGTGTTACTGGCATTAGCATAATAGCTTAAAGTTATTAGTTTTTCTAGGCACTGAATGCATTAATTCAAGAGTGCAGAAGGTCTAAACTATTAATGCTTAAGTCTACCTGATGTCCAAATAACCACTTAAATAACTGAAAAATATTACCTGGTTCTGTGAACAAAACCCAGTCTCACCAATTCTGAAGTTTTAACTTTTTTTGGGGTGGGGAGCTGCACTATGCAGTGTGTGGGATCTTAGTTCTCTGACCGGGGATTGAACCCTTGCATTGGTAGCATGGAGTCTTAGCCACTGGCTCACCAGGGAAGTCTTTGGAGTTTTCAACCTTTTGAGTCTTGGGTCCAATAATTTAATGTAAGAACTTGGGTCCTGTGCTTACATGACAGAACCAAAAGTTGTACTTCTAAGACCGTCACTTCTGTATTTTAAAGTACTCTGTTGATGCCTTAGTAACAGTTGCATTTCTCCTTGGCTGAACCTCTCCTTGAGACCCCCGTCACACCAACCCCCTGCCCCAGGCAAAAGAGCAAATCTAAGTGTTTGAGTAGCTTTTATCAGTAGTTTCAGAACTGCGCTAACTGTACAATTTAGATCTTTTAGTAAGGAAGAGTTCCCACTGCATGCAGAACTAGAGTTTGCAGGTTTTCCTTTCTAAAACTGGGATCTTCACGTGAATTAAAAAGAATAAGAAAATAACAACTGGTTCTTACTTCCTCAAGAATCAAGTCTTCCTGCCTGGCTTTATGTGTTCCACCAGCTTTGTTCTTCCTTTCAGTTTGTAGGCTCTGCCCTGCCCGCTACAGATATCCAGCAAGTGCACTGCACTCAGCAGAGGATGCAAAAATGAAAGAGATACAAGTCTTTTTCTTGCAAGGAGGAGCCACTCAGCAGTGGACCTGAAGAGGCTGCTGCCAGCAAGAGCAGTGGATCCAAGAAAAAGAAAAAGCTCCGAAAGCTATCCCAGGACAGTTAGAATGGACATCTTCCTAGTGGGACATAACTTACAGAGGTATTCCCCATCACATCCCCTAGAGCCCAATAAAAATAAAAACAAATTAAATAAATAAATAAATAAATATTTTTCTTGAAGAACTCACTGTCTAATAAGGAGACATGAAAACATAGGAAGAGGTATAAAGTATGGCAGGGGTTCAACAGATGGAGACTTGAGTTTTTAGAGAATGAGAGGCATCAGAGATAAGTCCCTGGAAGAAAACATGACATGGAGACATCTAGATATTTTATCATGACTCCTCAGCCATCCATCTATGTCTTTCGATGCCAGACACAATGTTTTCCATTTATTTGTGAATTTCTCAATGCTAGCTAGAAAGCAATAAATACTTTTTTTTAAGTGGTAAAATATGATACATATATAGAATATTGTGCATATTTTAGAGTGTTTACTTAGGAGTGGAATTTTGGGGTCATAGGGTGTATGCAGCATAAACTTATTAGATAAAGACAAACCATCTTCCAAAGAGATTAAATCAGCTCCCTCTCTTACTAGTGGAATGTGAAGATTCCTTCCTCTCTCCTTCTATCTGTTGTTGCTCCTATGGTGAATCAGGCTCTGTACTCCCTTCCTTATATGTCTTAGTTCATCTCATTGAGTAGTGATATTTTTATAATAAATAACCAGTAAACATATCACAAAACTGATTGGGAGACTGAATTAGTGACTGAAATAGTTTCCATATCCACTGGGGACTATCTTGAAGAAATAAAATATCATAGTGCACTTTTCTCGTTTTCAGAAACATGAACTTCTTCTGGCAGACTTTATTCTGCTTGGGGGCCATCTAGAAAGTTGGATTATGTGTGTGAGAGAGAGAGAGAGTGTGTGTGTGTGTGAGAGAGAGAGAGAGGGAGAGAGAGAGAGTGTGTGTGTGAGAGAGAGAGAGGGAGAGAGGGAGAGAAGGAGAGTGTGTGTGAGAGAGAGAGAGAGGAGAGAGAAGGAGAGAGAGAGAGAGAGTGTGTGTGTGTGTGTGTGAGAGAGAGAGGGAGAGAGAGAGAGAGAGAGAGAGTATGTGTGTGTGAGAGAGAGAGAGAGAGAGAGAGGGAGAGAGAGTGAGAGAGAGAGGGAGAGAGGGAGAGAAGGAGACTGTGTGTGTGTGAGAGAGAGAGGGAGAGAGTGTGTGTGTGAGAGAGAGAGGGAGAGAGGGAGAGAAGGAGACTGTGTGTGTGAGAGAGAGAGAGGAGAGAGAAGGAAAGAGTTTGCATGTGTGTGAGAGAGAGCAAGAGAGGGAGAGAAAGAGAGAGAGTGTGTGTATGTGAGAGAGAGAGAGAGAAGGAGAGAGAGAGTGTGTGTGTGTGAGAGAGAGAGAGAATGAGAGAGAGAGAGAGTGTGTGTGTGAGAGAGAGAGAGAGAGCGAGAGAGGGAGAGAGAGCGAGTGTGGCAGTGGTCCAGGCTCTGTGCCGGGGCCACCCCATCCCATTTACAGAAGGGTAACTCGGCATCTCTGGCCTGCAGTGTCCCTTGGTCCACTTCCTTCCCTTTGCTGGGGGTAGGGGCAGTGGGTGCGTCACTCCTTCCTAATTTCACAGTCGTCTTCTGCAGTAAAACCAAGCTCCCCTCTTTCCTCACAGGTGCCTGAATGTTTCTAGTCTCTGAATCACCATTGATTCCACATGCAGCCATTTATCTTTAGTCCATCCTATATTCTACTCTTTATGGGTCTTGATCTGTACTAATTGATCTGAGCCCTTTGGAGTTGCCGTAGTTTAGTGTACTTTCTTTGAATCTTAAAACTCTACAATGACAAAAATGAGTATTTAAAAAAAAAACAAAAATGAATATTTAATTCTTACTCACAGATATGAATATTAAATTCTTGTCTTTTTAAGTTGAGGTATAGTTGATTTACAATATTGTGTTAGTTTCAGGTGTAGAGCAAAGTGATTCAGTCTTTTTATATGTGTATGGGCTTCCCTGGGGACTCAAATGGTAAAGAATCTGTCTGCAATACAGGAGACCCAAGTTCGATCCCTGGGTTGGGAAGATCCCCTGGAGAAGGAAACGACAACCCACTCCAGTATTCTTGCCTGGAGAATTCCATGGATAGAGGAGCCTGGTGGGCTACAGTCCATGGGGTCACAAAGAGTCAGATATGACTGAGTGAAAAAAACTTTCACTTCCTTTTCATATGTTTATATGTATATATATGTGTGCATATTATTTTTCAAATTCTTTTCCATTTTAGTTTACTGAAAGATAATTTACTGAAAAATACTAACCCTAACTGAACATAGTTCCCTGTGCTATACAGTAAGTCCTTGTTGTTTAGCTATTTTATTATTATTATTATTGCCACATTGTGTGACATATGTGACATATCTTAGTTCCCTCACCAGGAATTGTAGCCAGGTCCCCTCCATTGGGAGTGCGTAGTCTTAACCACTGGACCACCAGGGAAATCCCAGCTTTATATATAGTAGTGTGTATCTGTTAATTCCATACTCCTGATTAGTCACAGATAAAAATTTTTGTGTAATGGGAATTTTTAGTTTCTTATTTCCTTAGTATTTATTATGCTATTTGCTATTGATTCAACTATTGCAACTTCCATAGAAAGTGGCTTGTCTTTTTCAAAACAATTGAAGTTGGCTTTTTATAGCCAATATCATTATGCTAAGATTCATCCATATTGCGGGTCAACTATGTTTCTTTCATTTTATCTGCTGTATTCTATGCTGTCGTCTGAACACATCACTGTTTATCCATTCTCCAGTTGGTGGGCATTCGGATGGTCTCTTGGATTTTATGTTTGTGAATGATGTGGCCTTGAACATTTTTGTGTGTGTCTCCTGTGGTACATGGGACAATCTTTCTCTCATATGTGTTCTTAGGAGTGGGATTTCTGAGTCACAGAGTATACAGACTTCCAGCTATAGAATATCGAGGCTAACTGTGTTTCAATGTAGTTGCACCAATTTTTGTATGTGGGTAATCGATAAGAAATACAATAGTGGGGACTTCCCTGGTGGTCCAGTGGGTACAACTCTGGGCTCCCAGTGCAGGGCGTCCAGGTTTGATCTCCGGTCAGGGAAGTAGATCCCATATACCGCAACTAAGAGTTTGCAGGCTTCAACTAAAGCTCCCACATCCTGCAATGAAGATGAAAGATCCAGCATACCGCAACTAAGACCCAGGGCAGCCAAACAAATAAATATATATATAAAAAAATGCAATGGTTTCCCATGCTCTCTAATGCTTGATATTGTCAGACTTTTATATTTATTTCTTTCCAAACTGGTGCAAAACAGCTTTTCACTGTAATCTTGATTTGCATTACCCTGAGCAAGATGATGGTGATGATATTCACATGTTTTTTGATTATGCATGTGTACATGCTGAGTTGCTTCAGGAATGTCCAACTCTTTGTGACCCCATGTACTGTAGCCCACCAGGCTCCTTGACTATGCATATTTCCTCTTGCATGAAATGCCTCTTGATTCCCATTTTACAGATGAGAAAGCTTATGATCAAAGACATTAGGTATGTCTTCTATGGTGACATAAGTATTATGGGCAGACCTGAGCTTCAAACTCAGGTGTATCTGAAACACACAATATGTGTTTTTTCCACTTAACACTACTTCCTTAAGCAATGGGACTAATTTATAATGCGCTTTCCCAGTGGCTCAGCGTTAGAGAATCTGCCTGCAATGCAGGAGACTTGAGTTTGGTCCCTGGGTTGGGAAGATCCCCTGGAGGAAGAAATGGCAACCCACTCTTCTTGCCTGGAATATCCCATGGACAGAGGAGCCTGGTGTGCTACAGTCCATGGGGTCACAAAAGAATCAGACACGACTGAGTGACTAAACAACAACAAATCAGAGGTTATTCACTTAGATAAGTGCTTTCTCTCAAAGGATTCGCTTTAGCAGTCTGTCCTTTTATTCCAACAATGAAGCCATGATTTACACAATTTGAAGTTTTCTTTTCACAATTGCTATCATTTGAAAGTCAGTTTGTAAGTCTTGTAAGAAAAACGTTCTTATTAAATTAAAATTTTCTCACTTTTGGGGAACCAAATGATAGTCCCCAGATTTTTCATTCACTTTAGGAATTAGGTCCATTCTGAATTGCTATTGATCATTTCAAAAATCAAAAAATAACACCAAAATATTAAAAGTGTGGGCATACCATGGAGACCCAGGGCTGGCCAAGAGGAAGCTGAGTAGTCCATATTAACTAGATGTTTTGTATTTTTGGATTGTGTCTAATATTGTTACTGGGATTCTATGTAGTATTTATTTTGGAGGAAAAGACTGACAAAGATAAATTTATGAAATGTCTTCCCTAAGTCCTTGAGCCCCTCATCCCTTTCTGCCCTCTCACCCTACTGATGCTCTTCCTGGCACAGGCCCAGCTGATAAATTTCTTTACTCTACACGCACTAGACTGTACACTCCATGAAAGGAGAGCTCTTTTTCTCTATTGCAGCCTTATCATCCGCATGAGTGCCAAACTCAGAGTGGATGTTTATGATCTAGTACAGTGATCCCCAACCTTTTTGGCACCAGGGATTGGTTCTGTGGAAGACAGTTTTTCCACAGACTGGGGCTGCGGGTATGGTTTTGGGATGATTCCCGTGCAGTAGGATTCTTGCTCTTGCGAGAATCTAACACTGCCACTGATCTGACAGGAAGTGGAGCTCAGGCAGCAATGTGAGCAATGGGGAATAGCTGTAAATACAGGTGAAGCTTTGCTTGCTCACCCACCGCTCACCTCCTGCTGTTTATCCCAGTTCCTAACAGGGGCTGGTACCAGTCTATGGCCTGGGAGTTGGGGACCCCTGATCTAGTTGATAGAAGGAAAAATGACAAAACGTTATATTGGGTGGCTGCTGTTTTTAGAGGCACCCTTAGCAGCAGCAGCAGCATCCCCCATTTACCTGTTGTTTTACCCCCACCCACAGCCTGTGCAAAGAAGAAGGAAGGACATGGCAAGGTCACACTGCATCACGAGATGTTTAACACTGCCTCTCCTGCTCCCCACAATTCAGCACCCTACATGGGAGCCAGAGACTAAAAGAACCCCATAGTAGTACATTCTGGGGATTGTAGTTTTATATGGGCTTCATCTATTCACAGCATCAGAGAGTTAGGTACTGGAAGTAAAATTGGATTACATTTTAGCTTAACAAAATTGTATCAGGATAAAAGCTTCTGGACATGAAAACTGATCCAGAAGCTGAATATATCAACTTGCCTCTCCAGCTGTATATTTGAAAATAAAATTCAGTCATCACTATAGTGGAGAGATTTCAGGGCCAAGGACAGTCCACACACCTTGAATTTTCGTAAATATTGAGTCCAGATGGCTATCTTTTCTTTATTGGCTAGGTCAACAGAAAACATTTCTTCACAGGGCTTATGAAATCCTGCAAAATAAAGGAGATACTAATGTAAAATAAAGGAGATACAAAATAAAGGAGATACTGATACTAATTTCTCATTTAAATGCTTTCTACTCTGCAGTCACCCTCTGTGTGTGTGGTTTTTTTTTTTTTCAGTCTAACTCTATTGACACTTTCAATTGCTAAGTCTAAGATCTCTCTTGGTAAATGTCACCTTGCATTTGAAAATATGTGGGTTATTTTCAAATATCTTTTGATATTGATTTCTAACATAATTCCACAGTGACAAGAGAACAAACTGTATGATTTCAGTACCTTTAGACAGTTAGATTTTTGCACCTTGTTTTATGTCCCTAGATATGTTCCAGTGTCTCCTAGTTTATAGTTTACAGAACTTGAACAGAATTTGTATCCTACTATTAGATGGGGAAACAATGGAAACAGTGACAGTCTTTATTTCCTTGGGCTCCAAAATCACTGCAGATGGCGATTGCAGCCATGAAATTAAGAGACACTTGCTCCTTGGAAGAAAAGCTATGATCAACCTAGACAGCATATTAAAAAGCAGAGATATTACTTTGCTGACAAAAGTCCATCTAGGCAAAGCTATGGCTTATCCAGTAGTCATGTATGGATGTGAGAGTTGGACCATTAAGAAAGCTGAGCACCAAAGAATTGATGCTTTTGAACTGTGATGTTGGAGAAGACTCTTGAGAGTCCCTTGGACTGCCAGGAGATCAAACCAGTCAATCCTAAAGAAATCAGTCCTGAATATTCATTGGAAGGACTGATGCTGAAGCTCCAATACTTTGGCCACCTGATAGGAAGAACTGACTCATTGGAAAAGACCCTGATACTGGGAAAGATTAAAGGCAGGAGGAGAAGGGGACAACAGAGGATGAGATGGTTGGATGGCATCACTGACTCGAAGAACATGAGTTTGAGCAAGCACTAGGAGTTGGTGATGAACAGGGAAGCCTGGCATGCTGCAGTCCCTGGGGTCACAAAGAGTTGGATGACTCAGCAACTGAACTGAACTGATTGTGTGAAAATTGTATAAATCTTAATTATGTTGAATTGGTTCACAATGTTTTTCAGGTCTACTATATCCTTCTACTTGTCTGTATGTTCATTCTATTAATTTTTGAGAGTCTGATATTGAAATTCCAACTAAAAATATTAATTTTTCTACTTAAAAATAATTGTAATATATCATAATATAGTGGAACTATATGTAACCTTGTTCTGTATTGCCAAGTCTCTCCTGTAAGTGTGTTATCATGCTTTCATAATTTAAAAAAATAAAATTAAAATAATCAAAAAAAAAAAAGGAGAGGTACATCTTTTGAATATTTAGAGGGAAAGTAAAGTCTAATATAACGTAGTGCAGGAAGTAGAAGAAATTTTAGGGCAGCAGTACCCAACCCTTTTGGCACCAGGGACCAGTTTCATTAAAGACAATTTTCCCATGGATTGGGGGGTGAAGGAGATGGTTTTGGGATGATTCAAGCACATTACAATTTATTGTGCACTTTATGTTATTATTACTTTGGCTTCATCTCAGGCATTAGCTCCCAGAGATTGAGAATGCCACTGTTTTAGGGTATCATTTGCATAACAAGATGCAGGAAGACATAGCTTCAGTGATGAAAGGATAGAAATTTATAAAAGGAGAACATGTTGCATGAAAATATAAGAGGATAAGACAAGAAGGGTGTTGGGTGAATTAAGGAACCATTGCAAGGCAATTAAAAATGCAACAGCTGAATTGCTATCCACACTGAAGGCAGTAAACTGTGGGACAGATAGAAAACAATGGAAGCACTGAAGTGGAGAACAAATGTCATGGTCTGTTTCCAGGATGCAGAGGAAAAGTCCAGGGACTTTTAACCCAGATGATCTGGGAATGGAGATACAAAAAGGAGTGCCAACCTCAGAACTTCAGGTATTCCCAAGGAAGAAACTGTAGAGATGGAAGCAATAATCAAAGATATGCTTGAGCCAACCTTCTTGACTTTGTTCCAAAAAGAATCTATTTACCATGTTCTAGGAAGAGGCTGTGAAAAGCCTTCCTTCCTCTTCTTGGTGCTCTCCCTTCTGGGGCAGTGGTCTGTAAGGCAGTACAAGGAAGTGGGGTCCATATTCTAGGGGTCAGAGGTGGTGCCTTGGAAGAGAAGTGCATAGCAGACAGGGAATACAAGTTTTCTGTAGCTTTTCTGGAAAGGTCCAGGCTAGTGGTTTCTTGTTACCTTTAAACTGGTGCAGCTTAGGCTTATCTGGCCAGTGGTTGTGAATTTTAAGAAATCTGTATGAGCCATGAGACTTCCCTCATAACTCAGATGGTAAAGAATCCTCCTGCAATGCAGGAGACCTGGATTCGATCTCTGGGTCAGGAAGATCCCCTGGAAAAGGAAATGGCAACCCAACTCCAGTATTCTTGCCACGGACAGAGGAGCTTGGCAGATTACAGTCCATGGGGTTACAAAGAGTTAGACACTACTGAGTGGCTAACACTAACTGAAGAGTCAGGGTTCTCCAGGGAAGCAGAATAGAATAGGATATGAACATATGTAAACACAGATATACATACACATAAACACATACACACATACATATACATGACACATGTATGCTTACATGCATTTACATATACACATATACATTGCTATTGTCTTAGTCACTAGGTTGTGTTGCTAAGATTCTTTTGCAACCCAGTGGACTATAGTCCACCAGGCTCCTTTGTTCGTGGGATTTTTCAGACAAGAATATTGGGGTGGGTTGACATGTCCTCCTCCAGGGTATCTTCCCAACCCAGGGATCAAACCCACATCTCATGCATTGGCAGGCAGGTTCTTTACTGCTGAGACACCAGGGAAGCCCACACATGTATGTATATAGACATACTTGGTTCATGCAGTTATGGAGGCTGACAAGTCCCAAGATCTGCAGGCTAATCAGCAGATGGAGACCCAGGAGGGGCAATGGTATAATCCTGATCCAAGTCTGAAGATTTGAGAACCAGGGTTTCTATTGGTGTGGTTCTAGAATGGCAGGCCAACATGCCATCAGACTTGAGATCCAGGAAGAGCTGATGCTTCGCTTTGAGTGTGAAGGCAGGAGAAAGCCAGTGTCACAGTTTGAAGACAGACAGGCAGGAGGAATTCTTAATTGGGGGAGGGTTGGCCTATGCGTTCTATTCGGGCCTTCAACTGACTGGACCCACATTAGGGAGTTGCTCAGTGGCTCAGTCATGTCTGACTCTTTGTGCCCCCATGGACTGCAGCAAGCCAGGCTTCCCTGTCCTTCACTGTCTCCTGGAATTTGCTCAAAGTCACACTAGGGAGGGAAACTTGCTGAACGCAGGCTACTGATTTAAATGTTCATCTCAGCCAAAGACACACAGAAACACCCAAAGTAATGTCTGGGTGCTCTGTGGCCCAGTTAAGTTGACACAAAATGAATCATCACAGAATCCTTCCAGATCACATATGCCATTTTTAAACGTTGTTTTATGTCCTGTGGTTGGGGAAGGGGCCACAGTGAATTTGGAACAGCCCAGAAATTCAGGACCCCGCTCCCACCTTTGTCCTGTAGGATGACTTCTAGGCATTGAGAAGGGACCCCAGAGGCAGAAATTTGCACTATCCAGGAGGGAAAGCATCTCTTTGAGAATACAAACCTACCTCCTACCCAAACATGAGGCAGGCAGGTCCTGTGAGAGAGTCAATTCCTAGGCAGGTTGATAAGAAGTCTGGGATCCCCAAGGAAGAGAAAGGGGTCTGGGGCTCTCAAGGAGGAGATGGTGTCTGGAATTTTCAAGAAAGAGGAAAAGACAAGCATCTTTCTTTTTTTCTCTACATTCCTTACTCTTGGTCACATAATATGTTTTTTTTTCTTTAAGCCCAGAACTGATAATTACACAACAAACAACTCAGTTTAAACTCTGTACTGAGTTATGTAACAAAAATGTATCCTCCTTGAGGATAGTTTTTCCTTCTTGAAAACCATCTGACTAATCCTGTTATCTTAGAATGTATATTATGGGGATGGGTCTGGTAAGATCTTTCTATTGTTAAGTTCTAATCCTGTTACCTTAAAATGGAAATTGTGGGAGTGGGTCTGGTAAAATTTTTACAACTTTGAGACATTCTTTTGACTTATTGTAATGACTAATTAAAAAAGTCTATAAGTCCCTTGCTTAGACTAGTGAGGGGGGCACTCTTTGTACCCCTTCTGATGTCTGTGTCAGAAACTTTCTCTGTCCCTTTTCATACTTTCATAAAACTCTGCTACACAAAAGCTCTCGAGTGATCAAGCCTGGTCCCTGGTCCCATAGCTAAATCTTCTTTGGAGATCATGAATCCGACACTGTTCACTATAAGCTATCATCCTGGGAGCTCATCTGGGATCTTCAGGACAAGGTAAGAACACTCAGATCTCTAGTCTCTCTGCTTTCTCAGTATACACATTTTATGCTTTACTTTACTAACACTTCAGCGTGTTTGTGTGAATGAAAGACATGCCCTGCGTGAAGCAAGTGATGAGCCTGCTCTGCGGTTTTGTGGTGCCTTGTAATGACTGAAGGTAGCCCCCAAAATGGGAGCCTTGTTGGGGGTTTATACTGACCTGCCAATGTCAGGAGACACCCAACGTCCCTGGGAGGGGAGTGGCCAGAAATGGGCAAAGTGTGTAGACCGAACTTTCCTTTCTCGGTCACCTTTTCCTGGTCTCTTTAACCATTTTGAAATTACTTAGAGAATTAGAACTACTAACCTAATCTGTTGGATCATAGACTTTCAAGGGACTTGTGATCCATGCTGTTACTATGTACTTTTTTTTTTTCATTTATTTTTATTAGTTGGAGGCTAATTACTTTACAACATTGCACTGGTTTTTGTCATATATTGAAATGAATTAGCCATGGATTTACATGTATTCCCCATCCCGGTCTCCCCTCCCACCTCCCACTCCACCTGATCCCTCTGGGTCTTCCCAGTGCACCAGGCCCGAGCACTTGTCTCATGCACCCAACCTGGGCTGGTGATCTGTTTCACCCTAGATAATATACATGTTTTGATGCTGTTCTCTTGAAACATCCCACCCTCGCCTTCTCCCACAGAGTCCACAAGTCTGTTCTATACATCTGAGTCTCTTTTTCTGTTTTGCATATAGGGTTATCGTTACCATCTTTCTAAATTCCATATATATGTGTTAGTATACTGTAATGGTCTTTATCTTTCTGGCTTACTTCGCTCTGTATAATGGGCTCCAGTTTCATCCATCTCATTAGAACTGATTCAAATGCATTCTTTTTAATGGCTGAGTAATATTCCATGGTGTATATGTACCACAGCTTCCTCATCCATTCGTCTGCTGATGGGCATTTAGGTTGCTTCCATGTCCTGGCTATTATAAACAGTGCTGCGATGAACTTTGGGGTACACGTGTCTCTTTCAGATCTGGTTTCCTCGGTGTATATGCCCAGAAGTGGGATTGCTGGGTCATATGGCAGTTCTATTTCCAGTTTTTTAAGGAATCTCCACACTGTTCTCCATAGTGGCTGTACTAGTTTGCATTCCCACCAACAGTGTAAGAGGGTTCCCTTTTCTCCACACCCTCTCCAGCATTTATTGCTTGTAGACTTTTAGATAGCAGCCATTCTGACTGGCGTGTAATGGTACCTCATTGTGGTTTTTATTTGCATTTCTCTGATAATGCGTGATGTTGAGCATCTTTTCATGTTTTGTTTTTTTTTTATTTTTTATTAGTTGGAGGCTAATTACTTTACATCATTACAGTAGTTTTTGTTATACATTGATATGAATTAGCCATGGATTTACATGTACTCCCCATCCCAGTCCCCCCTCCCACCTCCCTCTCCACCCGATCCCTCTGGGTCTTCCCAGTGCACCAGGCCCGAGCACTTGTCTCATGCACCCAACCTAGGCTGGTGATCTGTTTCACCCTAGATAATATACATGTTTCAATGCTGTTCTCCTGAAACATCCCACCCTCGCCTTCTCCCAGAGTCCACAAGTCTGTTCCATACATCTGAGTCTCTTTTTCTGTTTTGCATATAGGGTTATCGTTACCATCTTTCTAAAGTCCATATATATGTGTTAGTATACTGTAATGGTCTTTATCTTTCTGGCTTACTTCGCTCTGTATAATGGGCTCCAGTTTCATCCATCTCATTACAACTGATTCAAATGAATTCTTTTTAATGGCTGAGTAATATTCCATGGTGTATATGTACCACAGCTTCCTCATCCATTCGTCTGCTGATGGGCATCTGGGTTGCTTCCATGTCCTGGCTATTATAAACAGTGCTGCGATGAACACTGGGGTGCATGTGTCTCTTTGAGATCTGGTTTCCTTGGTGTGTATGCCCAGAAGTGGGATTGTTGGGTCATACGGCAGTTCTATTTCCAGCTTTTTAAGAAATCTCCACACTGTTTTCCATAGTGGCTGTACTAATTTGCATTCCCACCAACAGTGTAAGAGGGTTCCCTTTTCTCCACACCCTCTCCAGCATTTATTGCTTGTAGACTTTTGGATAGCAGCCATCCTGACTGGCGTATAATGGTACCTCATTGTGGTTTTGATTTGCATTTCTCTGATAATGAGTGATGTTGAGCATCTTTTCATGTGTTTGTTAGCCATCTGTATGTCTTCCTTGGAGAAATGTCTGTTGAGTTCTTTGGCCCATTTTTTGATTGGGTCATTTATTTTTCTGGAGTTGAGCTGGAGGAGTTGCTTGTATATTTTTGAGATTAATCCTTTGTCTGTTGCTTCGTTTGCTATTATTTTCTCCCAATCTGAGGGCTGTCTTTTCACCTTGCTTATAGTCTCCTTTGTTGTGCAAAAGCTTTTAAGTTTCATTAGGTCCCATTTGTTTATTTTTGCTTTTATTTCTGAAATTCTGGGATGTGGGTCATAGAGGATCCTGCTGTGATTTATGTCGGAGAGTGTTTTGCCTATGTTCTCCTCTAGGAGTTTTATAGTTTCTGGTCTTACATTTAGATCTTTAATCCATTTTGAGTTTATTTTTGTGTATGGTGTTAGAAAGTGTTCTAGTTTCATTCTTTTACAGGTGGTTGACCAGTTTTCCCAGCACCACTTGTTAAAGAGGTTATCTTTTTTCCCATTGTATATCCTTGCCTCCTTTGTCGAAGATAAGGTGACCATAGGTTCATGGATTTATCTCTGGGCTTTCTATTCTGTTCCATTGATCTATATTTCTGTCTTTGTGCCAGTACCATACTGTCTTGATGACTGTGGCTTTGTAGTATAGTCTGAAGTCAGGCAGATTGATTCCTCCAGTTCCATTCTTCTTTCTCAAGGTTACTTTGGCTATTCGAGGTTTTTTGTGTTTCCATACAAATTGTGAAATTATTTGTTCTAGTTCTGTGAAAAATACCGTTGGTAGTTTGATAGGTATTGCATTGAATCTATAGATTGCTTTGGGGTAGTCTAGCCATTTTGACAATATTGATTCTTCCAATCCATGAACACAGTATATTTCTCCATCTGTTTGTGTCCTCTTTGATTTCTTTCATCAGTGTTTTATAGTTTTCTATGTATAGGTCTTTTGTTTCTTTAGGTAGATATACTCCTAAGTATTTTATTCTTTTTGTTGCAATGGTGAATGGTATTGTTTCCTTAATTTCTCTTTCTGTTTTCTCATTGTTAGTGTGTAGGAATGCAAGAGATTTCTGTGTGTTAATTTTATATCCTGCAACTTTACTGTATTCGTTGATTAGCTCTAGTAATTTTCTGGTAGAGTCTTTAGGGTTTGCTATGTAGAGGATCATGTCATCTGCAAACAGAGAGAGTTTCACTTCTTCTTTTCCTATCTGGATTCCTTTTACTTCTTTTTCTGCCCTTATTGCTGTGGCCAACACTTCCAAAACTATGTTGAATAGTAATGGTGAGAGTGGGCACCCTTGTCTTGTTCCTGATTTCAGGGGAAATGCTTTCAATTTTTCACCATTGAGGGTGATGCTTGCTGTGGGTTTGTCATATATAGCTTTTATTATGTTGAGGTATGTTCCTTCTATTCCTGCTTTCTGGAGAGTTTTAATCATAAATGGATGTTGAATTTTGTCAAAGGCCTTTTCTGCATCTATTGAGATAATCATATGGTTTTTATACTATGTACTTTTACTTAGACTCCATGTATGGAAGCACGTAGCCTTGCTAGGAGCCAAAAGTTACAACAGCACATTTGGGAGTGAGGTGGAGCTCTAACTCCAGGAACATCTCTCAGGCTAGAGGTCACTCTCTTGGCTACCCGCCTCAAGGGCCAGGGACCTGAAAGTGAATCTTCGTCATGGCTGTGCCTCCGATCTCTGTGGAGAGAAGTATTGCTGGTGACCATAACGTTTTTGAGGACACAGATTGGGAATTTCAGGATCTGGTCAGGCTGGAAGCAGTGCTAGCTTTCAGCGGACAAGAAGAGGCTCTCTGGTGGATTTTGTCTCAATGTCCTAGGTGTTCCTTTTGTGGAATCTGTGGGGATGAGCTGAAAGGACAAAATTTACTTTTTCCTCGCTGGCCAACCCCCCACCACCTCTTTTGCTATATTGGTGTGGTGACACTCAAAGGGACATCTCGGTTGTGGTTCATCCCTTTGTGACTCACCATTTCTACTGTGGTCAGGACTGTACTCGTGAATGTACACAGGCACATGTAAGATGGATGTTTCCCCTAGTAGTACCAACTTGGGAAACATTCCCAAAAGCTGCTCTGCTCCACCCCGGGTGGCATCAGAGAAAAGGGCAAATCAAAGATCTTGGTGGTAAGGAACAAAATAAGTCTGGGATGCCATCAGGTCGACCCCTGGTGCATCCACGCCCGAGTCAGTGGTAGAGCCAGGAGGCACGAGTAAGACACCTGCGTCTGTAAGGGACAGACTTAGTCCAACCAGGGAAGGAAAGCTTCAGTGTAAAGTCTGTCTACACTTCCATCTTGAGCAGGGAAGGATGCTTCCATTGGAAAAAAGCCATGGTTGTGGATGCCGCTTTTTTCTCTCTTACAGATGGGAGCTAACCGTTCCAGAACCACTTCTTTA
This sequence comes from Odocoileus virginianus, assembly GCF_023699985.2. NCBI lineage: Eukaryota > Metazoa > Chordata > Mammalia > Artiodactyla > Cervidae > Odocoileus > Odocoileus virginianus. Next base: position 36,746,972 of record NC_069704.1, on the reverse strand, counting down.
AAATGTATTTAAAAAAAAAAACTGGGACAAGTTAGACCCCCAGAAATTAAAAAGGTACGCCTCATCTTCTTCTGTGATACTGAATGGCCACAGTATCCTTTGGAAGATGGGGAACCCTGGCTGGTTGAAACGTCTCAATTATTACTGTTTCACAACTAGGCTTGTTCTGTAGAAAAAAAGGGAAATGGGTAGAAGTGACAGGAGTGTTGCTCTTTGCATCTCTGTGAGACATGTCAGACTTACGTCCTAAGGGTACAGATTTGAGTGTGAAACCTTCAGCTCCCTCCTGTCCTCTTACTTTGCCCCTGTATCTGCGGCTCCCAACTAAACAGGCTGAAAACCAGGGCACCCATCTAGGATGAGTTGCCTCAGTCTAGCTAGAATTTCAAACAGTCCCAATTGTGGTCGAGACTATTTAGAGGATCCAAAAGGTACATGGAAGGCTTTACGGGACTAACTTTACTTTACGAACTTACTTGGAAAGATAGAATGTGTGTCTTGGGACAGACACTGACTCCTGACTTGAAAACTTGAGTTTTTGGGGAAGCTACTACTTTTGGAGATGAATAGCTTGCATGTGAGGCAAGGGAAGAGGGAACATGAAATAACCCTCCTCTTTCCTACTGGGAGCCAAGTGGTTCCAATAACAGAGTCACTTTGTATTCTTGAAGGACTCAGCAAACAAGTGCTAAGACTTTATGCTAAGTTGGCTGGCATAGAACAGGGAGAGAAGGAAACTCCTGGTAAATTCTTAGATAGACTATGGGAGCCTCTCCACAAGTTTATTGACGTTGATCTTGAAATTATAAGAGAGAAATAATTTTTAAAGATAGATTTCTCACCAAGTCGGCTCCAGATATCTGCCATAAGTTATGAAAACAGGTGTTTGAACCAAGTCAGTCTTTAGAAAAACTGTTATAGCTGGCTCAGATGGTATATTAGGTTAGAGAATACGAGGAGGGAAAAAGAACAAGACAAAAGACTGAAGCCCCAACAATGGCTGTTAGATCTTCTCTGAAACAGCCTGAGAAAAATGAAAAGGAACGGACTTGTCATTACTGTGGAAAGGAGGGGCATCTCAAGAGGGATTGTCGTTAGGTGTCTAAGCCACCCCTGGCTCCATGTCCAGTCTGAAAAGGACTGTACTGGAGAAGAGACTGCCCTCCGAGGTGTAGGCCCCAGGGGTTGGACTCTCAAGACAATCAGGACTAAATGTGCTCGGGGGTCTCCACAGAAGCTCCCATCCTGATTATATCTGAGGAACCCCGGGTATTAATAACTGTGGCGGGCCAATCAGTAGATTTTTTTGGACACTGGGGCAAATTTCTCTCTCCTCACTGAAGCCCCTGGTCCGCTTTCCTCCCCATTCACTATTGTAATGGGACTGTCAGGAAGAGCCAAATGCTATTATTTCAATCATCCTTTAAGCTGCAACTGGGACTCTGTGCTCTTTTCTCATGAATTTCTGATTGTGACAGAGTCTCCCTCACTCCTTCTGGGGAGGGACATACTGAGCAAGGTCCAGGTCTCTATTTTCATAAATATGGAGCCTGCTCTTTCTCTCCCATTAATTGAACAAAATGTAAATCCTAAAGTGTGAGCTGATGGAAAAATTGTGGATCAAACACAAAATGCTGTTCCTGTCTTTATCAAATGCAAAGACCCTCATCTATTTCCACATCAAAAGCAGTACCCTCTAAAGCCCAAGATTAAGGAAGGGTTAAAACCCATCATTGAAAATTTAAAGGAGCAGGGGCAATTGATTCCCTGTAATAGTCCATGCAACACTCCTATTTTGGGTGTGAAAAAGTCAAGTGATGAGTGGAGACTAATTCAAGATTTATGAATAATAAATGAGGCTGTGGTTGCTTTTATTCATACGCCAAAAACAAATGGATTTTCTTGCTTACAAGTCTGGGTAGACACTTATACTGGATGGATTAAGGCCTTTCCCCATGATAGTGAATAGGCTAAGGAAGTTATAAGAATTTTAATCCATGAAATTATTCCCAGGTTTGGGCTGCCATGGAGCCTCCAGAGTGACAATGGCTCTGCCTTTAAAACTACTGTAACTCAAGGGGTGTTAAAATCTCTAGGAATAGTATGTCATTTACACTGTTCCTGGAGATCCCAATCTTCAGGAAAAGTAGAAAAGGTTAATGACATTATTAAGAAACATCTGCGCAAATTAACTCAAGAGACTCAGGACAGTTGGCTTAACGTTCTACCCATAGCTTTAATGAGGGCTTGGACTGCTCCTAAAAAGGAAGGACTGTCCCCCTTTGAATATATCTATGGGTCTAAGGACATACCACCCTGAACATGCCCGATCTCCTCTGAATATATCTATGGAAGACCCTTCTTACACACAGACATTGTCATAGATCCCAAAGCCTTAGAATTAACTATGTGACTCAACTTTCAGCTTCTCAACTTCCTCATCAATTGAAGGCTTCCCATGGTGGGTTTCTCCACTTCAAGAAAAGGGCTTTCTACAACTCTGTGAATACCTTGACCAACAATAATCATACGTGATGCCTCTTCTTGATCTGATGACATCTAACAGTCTTAAGATGGACTGATGTAATTATGGACATAATGCAACTTTTAATCTTGATTATGTTTTAACTTGGTTTAATGACTATTTTGCCTTACATCTATAACTGTATAATGGGGTTTGTTCCTAACCATCTGAAAGCTTTTAGGTTACAAATGGTTGTTCAAGCGCCTACCAGTGCCACCACCTCCTCCAACTGTTACTTGGGGCTCCTGGATCAGAGACCCTCAATATGAGGGTTAAGAGAATATTTTGCCTCAACAATTTAGGGGTGACATCCCTCAACAGCAAGAAGTAGTTATGGAATAAAAAAAGACGACCCTTTCCCTTGGCAACATAATTCTCCTTAAAGAAAAAGGGGGGATGAGAGAGTCAATTCCTAGTCAGGTTGATAAGAAGTCTTGGGCCCCTGAGGAGGAGATAGAGGTCTGGAATTCTCAAGGAGGAGGAAAGAACAAACATCTTTCTTTTTCTCTACATTCCTTAGTCTTTGTCATATAATATGTTCTTTTTTCTTTAAGCCTGGAACTGATAATTGCACAACAAACAACTCAGTTTAAACTCTGTACTACCTACCAGAGATGCTCAAAGGGCTCAAACCTTGTGCACACCAGGACCCAGAGACTGAGCCAGAGCTGTGTTCGAGTGTCTTCTGTGGAGGTATGGGTCAGCAGTGGACTGATGTAAAGGCAGGGGCTCTGGGTGCAGTAGACCTGGGTATGGCATGAGCCCTCTTGGAGAGGGTTGCCATTAATCCCACCATAGAGTCACCAGAACTTACGCAGGACTGAGGAAACAGACTCTTGGAGGGCACAAACAAAAGCTTGTGTGCACCAGGTCCCAAGAGAAAGGAGCAGTGACCTCACAAGAGACTGACCCCAGACTTGCCCGTGAGTGTCCAGGAGTCTCCAGTGTAGGCTTGGGTCTGTAGTGGCCTGCTGCAGGCTGGGGGCACGGAGTGCAGCAGTGGCTGCATGGGACCTTTTGAAGGAGGTCGCCATTATCTTCGTTACCTCCACCATAGTTTGGCCTCAGGTCAAACAACAGGGAGGGAACACAGTCCTACCATCAACAGAAAATTGATTAAAGATTTACTGAGCATGGCCCTGCCCATAAGAACAAGACTCAGTTTCCCCCTCAGTCAGTCTCTCCCATCAGAAAGCTTCCATAAGCCTCTTATCCTTCTCCATCAGAGGGCAGACAGACTGAAAACCACAATCACAGAAAACTTACCAATCTGATCACATGGACCACAGCCTTGTCTAAGTCAATGAAACTATGAGCCATGCCGGGTAGGGCCACCCAAGATGGACAGGTCATGGTGGAGAGTTCTGACAAAATGTGGTCCACTGGAGAAGGGAATGGCAAACCACTTCAGTATTCTTGCCTTGCCCCATGAACAGTATGAAAAGGCAAAAAGATAGGACAATGAAAGATGAACTCCCCAGGTCGGTAGGTGCCCAATATGCTACTGGAGATCAGTGGAGAAATAACTCCAGAAAGAATGAAGAGATGGAGCCAAAGTAAAAACAACACCCAGTTGTGGATGTGACTGGTGATGGAAGTAAAGTCCGATGCTATAAAGAACAATAATGCATAGGAATCTGGAATGTTAGGTCCATGAATCAAGGCAAATTGGAAGTGGTCCAATGGGAGATGGCAAGAGTGAACATCGACATTTTAGGAATCAGTGAACTAAAATGGACTGGAATGGGTGATTTTAACTCAGATGACATTTATATCTACTACTGTGGGCAAGAATCCCTTAGAAGAAATGGAGTAGCCATCATAGTCAACAAAAGAGTCTGAAATGCAGTACTTGGATGCAATCTCAGGAATGACAGAATGATCTCTGTTCATTTACAAGGCAAACCCTTCAATATTACAGTAATCCAAGTCTATGCCCCAACCAGTAACGCTGAAGAAGCTGAAGTTGAATGGTTCTACAAAGACCTATAAGACCTTCTAGAACTAACACCCAATATAGATGTCCTTTTCATTTTAGGGGCCTGGAATGCAAAAGTAGGAAGTTAAGCAACACCTGGAGTAACAGGCAAATTTGGCCTTGGAATACAGAATGAAGCAGGGCAAAGGTTAATAGAGTTTTGCCAAGAGAACACACTGTCATAGCAAACATCCTCTTCCAACAACACAAGAGAAGATTCCACATGTGGACATCACCAGATGGTCAATCCTGAAATCAGATTGATTATATTCTTTGCAGCCAAAGATGGAGAAGTTCTATACAGTCAGCAAAAACAAGACTGGGAGCTGACTGTGGCTCAGATCATGAACTCTTTATTGCCAAATTCAGACTTAAATTGAAGAAAGTAGGGAAAACCACTAGACCATTCAGGTATGACTTAAATCAAATCCTTTATGATTATACAGTGGAAGTGACAAATAGATTCAAGGGATTGGATCTGTAAGATAGAGTGCCTGAAGAAGTATGGATGGAGGCTCATAACATTGTACAGGAGGCGGTCATCAAAATCATCCCCAAGAAGAAGAAATGCAAAAAGGCAAAATGGTTGTCTGAGGAGGCCTTACAAATAGCTGTGAAGAGAAGAGATGTGAAAAGAAAGGAGAAAAGGAAAGGTATATCTATCTGAATGCAGAGTTCCAAATAATATCAAGCAGAGATAAAAGAGCCTCCCTCAGTGATTAATACGAAGAAACAGAGGAAAACAATAGAATGGTAAAGACTAGAGATCTCTTCAAGAGACTTAGAGAGGCGCTCCCAGTCAAAGCCCAGCCTCCCGCCCTCACCCCCAACCCTCCGAGGGGCCGCCAACCAAGCCATCTCACGAGCTGCGGACTGCGGCCCCGACCCGAGAGGGAGAGCGCGACAGACATGGCGGCGGCCAAGCCCGAGAACCTCTCCCTGGTGGTGCACGGACCCGGAGACTTGCGCTTGGAAAACTATCCTATCCCTGAACCAGGCCCAAACGAGGTGCTTCTGAAGATGCATTCTGTTGGAATTTGTGGCTCAGATGTCCATTACTGGCAGCATGGTCGAATTGGAGATTTTGTTGTGAAAAAGCCAATGGTGCTGGGGCATGAAGCTTCAGGAACAGTTGTAAAAGTGGGATCATTGGTCAGGCACCTACAACCAGGTGATCGTGTTGCCATCGAGCCTGGTGCTCCTCGAGAAACTGATGAGTTCTGCAAGATTGGCCGATACAATCTGTCACCTACCATCTTCTTCTGCGCCACGCCCCCCGATGATGGGAACCTCTGCCGGTTCTACAAGCACAATGCTAACTTCTGCTACAAGCTTCCTGACAATGTCACCTTTGAGGAAGGGGCCCTGATTGAGCCACTGTCTGTGGGGATCCATGCCTGCCGGCGAGCTGGAGTCACCCTGGGGAACAAGGTCCTTGTGTGTGGAGCTGGGCCAATTGGACTGGTCAGTTTGCTTGCAGCCAAGGCAATGGGTGCAGCTCAAGTGGTGGTGACTGATCTGTCAGCCTCTCGGTTGTCTAAAGCCAAGGAAGTTGGGGCTGATTTCATCCTCCAGATCTCCAACGAGAGCCCTCAGGAAATAGCCAAGAAAGTGGAAGGCCTGCTGGGCAGCAAGCCAGAAGTCACAATTGAGTGCACAGGGGTGGAGACCTCCATCCAGGCCGGCATCTACGCCACTCATTCTGGTGGGACCCTGGTGCTGGTGGGGCTGGGCTCTGAGATGACCAGTGTGCCCCTTGTGCACGCAGCCACCAGGGAGGTGGACATCAAGGGCGTGTTTCGATACTGCAATACATGGCCGATGGCGATTTCAATGCTTGCATCCAAGTCTGTGAATGTAAAGCCCTTGGTCACCCATCGGTTTCCTCTGGAGAAAGCTCTGGAGGCCTTTGAAACATCCAAAAAGGGTTTGGGGTTGAAAGTCATGATCAAGTGTGACCCCAATGACCAGAATCCATGATGTGACTTGAGCTCTGTCGTCCCCACTCTCAGCATGTTGGGGTTCAGTGGTTGACTGGGAATGGTGGAAGTTTCTTTTGAGTAGTTAGAATAATTAAAATAATTCATTGTAAGCAGAGAGCCTTACGCTGGGGAGTTGTTGTGCCTTAAAAACACAAATAAGAAGAATTTGGGGGAACTTGTAGTCAGGATGACCTGTTTATGCTGATCAAAGTTCAAATAGAGCAGAGCTTGGCAGGCAAGTGCTGGGAACTCCCCTTCTTCCTGGAGTGCCTGGAAGTTGAATAAGGAAAGAAATCTGCCTATTGAATTCCTGCTTCTCGTGTGACTGTGGCCAGATGGGAGATGGTAGTTCAGGTAAGAAGAGACCATTTACAACTTTATCAAGACTTAAGTGGCCCAGAACCTGATTTTCACAAAAAATCTGCAGCTCCGGGTTGAGAGTAAAAGGTTGTGAATAATTTTACTTCAGAACACAGTGCCTCTCCCTCCAAACAGGGCTATTTGGTTTTATGACAAAAGGAGAATAAGCGACTCACTTTCCTGGATCTAGGACATATAAAAATCAAACAAATAAAACTGCAATCTCATGTGAAATCAAAAAAAAAAAAAAAAAAGAGAGACTTAGAGATACCAAGGAAATATTTCATGCAGAGATGGGCACAATAAAGGACAAAAACAGCATAGACTTAACAGAAGCAGAAGATATAAAGAAGAGATGGCAAGAATACACAGAAGAACTACACAATAAAGCTCTTAATGACCCAGATAACCATGATGGTGTGATCATTCACCTAGAGCTAGACATCCTGGAGTGCAAAGTCAAGTGGGCCTTGGGAAGCATCACTATGAACAAAGCTAGTGGAGGTGATGGAATTCCAACTGACCTCTTTCAAATCCTAAAAGATGATGCTGTGAATGTGCTGAACTCAATATGCCAGCAAATTTGGAAAACTCAGCAGTGGCCACAGGACTGGAAAAGGTCAGTTTCCATTCCAATCTCAAAGAAAGGCAATGCCAAAGAATGTTCAAACTACCGCACAACTGCACTCATCTCACATGCTAAAAGTAATGCTCAAAATTCTCCAAGACAGGCTTCAACAGTACATGAACCGTGAACTTCCAGATGTTCAAGCTGGATTTAGAAAAGGCAGAGGAACCAGAGACTAAATTGGCAACATCTGTTGGATCATTGGTTGAAATGATCCAAAAAGAAAAACAAGAGTTTTAGAAAAACATCTACTTCTGCTTTATTGACTATGTCATAGACTTTGACTATGTGGATCACAACAAAATGTGGAAAATTTGTAGAGATGGAACACCAGACCACCTGACCTGACTCCTGAGAAATCTGTATGCAAGTCAAGAAGCAACAGTTAGAACCGGACAGGGAACAAGAGTCTGGTTCCAAATCAGGAGAGGAGTACTTCAAGGCTGTATATTGTCACCCTGCTTATTTAACTTATATGCAGAGTACATCATGAGAAATGCTGGTCTGGATGAAGCACAAGTTGAAATCAAGGTTGCTGGGAGAAATATCAATAACCTCGAATATGCAGATGACACCACCCTTATGGCAGAAAGGGAAGAAGAACTAAAGAGCCTCTTGATGAAAGTTAAAGAGTAGAGTGAAAATGCTGGCTTAAAACTCAACATTCAGAAAACTAAGATCATGGCATCCGGTCCCATCACTTCATGGCAAATAGATGGGAAAGCAATGGAAACAGTGGCAGACTTTATTTTTTTTGGCTCCAAAATCACTGCAGATGGTGACTGTAGCCATGAAATTAAAAGACACTTGCTCATTGGAAGAAGAGTTATGACCAACCTAGACAGCATATTAAAAAGCAGAGACAATACTTTGCCAACAAAGGTCCATCTAGTCAAAGCTATGGTTTTTCCAGTAGTCCTGTATGGATGCGAGAGTTGGACTATAAAGAAAGCTGAGCACTGAAGAATTGATGCTTTTGAACTGTGGTGCTGGAGAAGACTCTTGAGAGTCCCTTGGACTGCAAGGAGATCAAACTAGCAATCCCAAGGGAAATGAGTCCTGAATATTAATTGGAAGGACTGATATTGAAGCTGAAATTCCAATACTTTGGCCACCTAATGGAAGAACTGACTCGTTGGGAAAGACCCTAATGCTTGGAAAGACTGAAGGAAGGAGGAGGAGGGGACAACAGGGGATGAGATGGTTAGTTGGAATCACTGACTCAGTTGACATGAGTTTGGGCACCTCCCAGAGTTGGTGATGGATAGGGAAACCTGGAGTGCTGCAGTCCCTGGGGTTGCAAAGTGTTGGACACGAATGAGTGTCTGAACTGCCTGACTGATGCACAGGAAAACACTGAAGAGCTTTAAAAAGATATGAATACCTGGATCCTGTCCACACATCCTGAGTTAATTAGTCTGGATATGACCTGGGCACTGGGATGTAAAATAAAATATGTGTAGTGGTATTCACCTTTTTTGGCTCTCCCTTTCTCCTGTCATATTTAAACACATACTTATACTCTTCTTTCTGGAGTATTATTTTGACTTTATTTTTTGAATTATTTTTTTCTATTTTAATTTTTAAAATTTTCAATTTATTTATTTTTAATTGAAGGATAATTGCTTTACAGAATTGTGTTGGTTAATTTTTACTGGAGTGTAGTTGTGTTAGCTTCTACTGTACAGTGAAGTATACTTATAGCCCCTCTTTTTTAGATTTCCTTCACCACGGAAATTGAGTAGTTTCCAGTAGGTTCTTATTAATTATCCATTTTATTTTATACATAGTATCAATAGTGTATATATGTCAATTCCAATCTCCCAGTTCATCCCCCCCTTCCTCCTTGGTATCCATACACGTGTTGTTTACATCTGTGTCTCTATTTCTGCTTTGTAAATAAGTGCATCTAAACCATTTATAACATCCACTACAGTCAGGATAAAGAACAGTTCTATCACCCTCCCAATTTTTCTGGCTTGATTTTTGAGATCAGATCCCCACCTCCATCCCTAGCCCTAGACTCTGGCCACCACCAATCTGTTCTCTGTCCCTACAGTTGCCTCAGTCCCCTTTTTAGAATATTAAAAAGTGAAATTATAGGCACCTCATCATTGCAGTTTGGGGAGTTAAATGCTTCTTAGGTGATTTTAACGTGCTGCCAAATTTGAGAATCACTGACATTCTTTGTAACTTGTTCCTTCCATAAGGTCGAGAGCCGCTTCCTTCTTAACTGAACGAGGAGTAACATTGGATGGAGACCCAAGAACATTCCACCAGGAGATCCAGAAAGGCGACCCACGGGGAAAGAAGATAAATCTTTTTTTCTTTTAAAGGAAAGCAGGTGATGCAAATTATTGAAAAGCAAGTCCAGATAAAAAATATCCTAAAATGGGCTTGTTCTTACAGCTTAAAAATAGGGAACAAGACCTTCTTGGCAAAGAGCAGCCTCAGATGACATGCGAGAACTCAGCCTCCTCTAATGGCCATACTTGAGTATTTGCACACAGGGCAGGAAATAAGACACCATTCATTCAGTCCAAAACGAGTAATGATGATTACTGCCAGATGTCCTTAGGCCAAAAAAAAAAAAAAAGCACAATTTCAAGCAAACGAAGTCTGTCTCTTCTTGTGGCACTTCTTTGTCAGATCATCACTGAACCAAGACTTACAACAGCTCAGTTCTAATTCGGGCACCAACCACCATGGCGCCAACTCACCATGAAGAGAAGCTCAGAAAGCTTTGAGGATAACACATACGGGTCTTTGCTGCATTCCTGTGTGTCAGGCATGAGTTCCCCTGGAGGAATGGCAGGCTCCATAATTTTTTTTTTTCTTTTGAACTTGTTATTTTGTAGTGGGGTATAGCTGATGAACAATGTTGTGATAGTTCCAGGCGCACAGTGAAGGGACTCAGCCATAAACATACATGCATCCATTATCCCCACGTCCCCTTCCCAGCCAAGCTGCCACATAACATGGAGCAGAGTTCCCTGTGCTGTACAGTGGGTCCTTGTTGGTTATCCACTTTCAACATAGCTCCATCACCTTCTTTTCTGAGCTGCTTGTGGGGGCAGGATGGCCTTCCTTCCCCGGACCATGATCCCTTGCTCCCACCCCTTCTGTGGATAGTCCTCTCAAGCCGCATCCTTAGACCACAGAAGGAAGAGCAGTGGGAAAGAGACAAGACTGGAGGGTAATTTTGGGGAAGCCCTTGGGGCCCATCAGTGTCTACAGAGCCCCATGTAAATGCATTTTGGGGCGAGATTTATGGTTGAGTATTCTCTAATGGAAGTAGACGCTTCTCTGGGTAATGCTAGGAGGTCAGGAAGAAGAAAATGAAGCTTCATAATCTCATTTAATGGCTTCTTTTCGGTTCTGTGGAATGCCTCTGGGGAGTCAGAGATGTTGCCATGGTGCATCTAAAAATAGCCAGACTGCAGACCTGAGACCGTGGAGGGCATCTTTTTGCCAGAAGAGATACTGGGTGTGTGTACTCAGTTGCTCAGACATGTGCTGTCAAGAACACTGGAGTGGGTTGCCATGTCCTTCTCCACGGGATCTTCCTGACCCAGGGATTGAACCTGTGTCTCTTCAGTCTCCTGGACTGCCAGGCAAACTCTACCCCTGCACCACCAGGGAAGCCCACAAGTAGATGCTAGTTTATCTATTACAGAAAAAGTTGTGCATGCAAATTGTATTAAAACAAGTTGTGGTTTTTACCAAGAGGTTTCAGGCTTTGGAGCTTATTCATTCTGTTCAAGGTCCCAATTTCCCTTCCTGAAACTCTATTTAAGGTCAAAGGACTATTATTGTCTTATTGCTGCTTCATTAGGAAATAAAATTCCTTCTTTGTAGTGCATGAGTCTTCCACAAGACTGTAGTTCAGGCTGAATGATTTTTAATTCATTTACTTTGAAATTATCATAATGAGAAGTTCTGGGCAATGAATTAATAAGTGAAATGGTTGCATCAATTGGATTGCTTCAACAAAACCAATCATATGCATAGACATGCCAGCAATCTTCTTGGCTGTGTGGTCACCCACACTGTCAATGGTAGGCCTGGGCAGACACAGGTTTGGTTCAGTAACTTGGATCTTTAGTGTCTTTCCTGTTCCCTGAGGTCTATACCCTTGTGTGTCAAGGAGCAAGTATTGCTGCTGCCCTGTATGTCCATGTTGATGATGGTAAAGGACTGGTACCAAAAGCTGGAGCAGGAAGAAGTGGGTCTGCTGTTCTAAAACAGGGTTTGGAATTTGACAACCCAGGTCCTCCTGGAGTTTTGGGCAGAAATCTCTCATCAGATTGCAAGATGTTAGCATACCTACCCATGAAACACCAGTAGAAGCCCCTCCCTCAAACCTCACAAGCCAAACAATGCTCAAACCAAATCAACAAACCAGCCAGACAAACCTTGCTGTCACTCATGTCCAAATGCCTTGATTGACAGGTTTAAATAGTAGAGAATATTTCTGGGAAGAAAGATTTACAGGAAATAACTCTAGTGATCAAAGGATTTTACACTGTATCTTCTTTTAAAGAGGTTTTAATTTTTTAAAATGGTTTATTTATTTATTTATTTTTGACCACACTGGGTCTTCGTTGCTGTCTGCTGGTTTTCTCCAGTTACGGTAAGGGGGGCTACGCTCCAAACGTGGTGCACAGGCTTTTTATTGGGGGGGTTTCCCTTGTGGAGCACAGGTTCTAGGTACACGGGCTTAGTTGTCACACAGCATGTGGGGATCTTCCCAGACCAGGAATGGAATCCATGGCCCCTTCATTGACAGGTGGGTTCTTAACCACTGGACTGCCAGGAAAGTCCTAAAGATGTCTTATCTATTATAAAAACTGTATGCTCTTTACAAAGATGTAAGCAATACAGGTGTACATAAAATAAAAAGAAAATATCCATAATATCCCTACAAACATTTTTTATTTTTAAAAATCTATTTAACACACTTTTAGCAGTAGACAGTTAAAGATTGATCTACATTTGGACTCAGCAGTATCACTTCAAGAATCTATTTTTTAGAAATAATACCACTATTATGTAGAGACCTATGTATATAAGATGATTTGTTATCTAGCATGTAATAACAAAACAGTGGAAAAAACCTAGATGCCCATTTATGGGAGAATTGTTGAAAAAGGTGTAGTGTGTGCCATTCAAAATGGCCAAAGTAGATCTACATGTTTTGATTCATCCCAGATATATTGTTAAACAATATAAAAGCGAGATGCAATCATTTCAAATAGTAGGATTCCTTTTTCTTTAAAATGTGTGTAGATATGTATATATGTGTGTGTATATGTGTGTGTGTGTGTATCCATGTACAATGTGGAATCCGGAAAGAGACGTAGTGAATGGAACTTTTGAGGATTGAGATTATTGGATGGGAGGAAACATGGGAGAAAAAGACTTCTGGCTGGGCATTCAATATATATATGTTATATATAAGTAGGGCTTGTATATATATATATACTTGATATATATATATATTAAATGGAGAGAGGGAAAGAGAGATAGAGACAGGCAGAGACAGAGAGAAACAAACAGAAAAAGAGAGGGAAAGAAAGATTTTTTAATCAGAATATAATAGCTTTGCAATGTTGTGTTAGTTTCTGCCTTACAACATCATGAATCAGCCATATGTATACATACATTCTCTCCCTCTTGAGCCTCCTCCTACCCCCATCCCACCCCTCTAGGTCATCACAGAGCACTGAGCTGAGCTCCCTGTGCTATAAGCAGCTTCCTACTAGCATCTCTTTTACATATGACAGTGTATATATATGTCAGTGCTATTCTCTCACTTGTCCTTCCCTCCCATTCCCACACTGTGTCCACAAGTCTGTTCTCTACATCTGCACCTCTATTTCTTCCCTACAAATAGGTTCATCAGTATCATTTTCTAGATTCCATATACATGCATTAATATATGATATTTGTTTTTCTCTTCTGACTTAACTCTGTATGACCAATTCTAGGTTCATCCATATCACTTCTACTGACTCCATTTCATTCCTTTTTATGGCTGAGTAATATATATGTATATCTACCACATCTTATGTAGATGTACCACATCTTCTTTATCCATTCATCTATCAGTGGACATCTAGGCTGCTTCCATGTCCTGGCTATTATACATAATAGCCATGGACATTGCTGCAATGGACACTGGGGTGCAATGTGTCTTTCTGAGTTATGGTTTCTTGGGGTAGATTTGATGTGAAGAATTGGCTCATGTGACTATGAGGTGAGAGATCCCATCATCTGCTGTCTGTAAGCTGGAGGCCCAAGAGAGGTACTGGTGTACTGCTGGTGATTCTGAGGGCCTTTGGTGTGAGTCCCAGCCAGAGAACAGGAAGAGATGGCTGTCCAGCTTAAGCAGTCTGACAGTGAGAGTGAATTCTCCTTTCTTCTGCCTTTCTGTTATTCAGGTTGTCAATGGATGAGGTCCAGCCACACAGGGGAGGACAATCTGCTTTACTCAGCCTGTGGATTCATGTGCCAATCTTTTCTGGTGATACCCTACCCCTAGCCCCCCACCCTCCTTCCTCCCACTGGCTCTAAGCCCTGCCTCTGTGGGTTGGCACTGTCTAAGGTATTTCTCTTCAGTTTGGATGGATTGTCCTAATTTTCCTCTCCAACTTACTGGACTGGGCCAGATTTCTGTTCTGCAGTTCATCTGACTTTGATCTGAGTTTGCAATCCATCTAGAGTCTTTGAGGAGAGACCTACTTCAGCATACAATTAAGCATGCTGGTTAGGGGTGTGGATTTTGCTGTTAGCCTCATCCGAGTTTAGGTCCCAACTATTCCCTCTAGCAGTTCTGTGACCTGGTGCAAGCTATTTAACATCTTTTTTTTTTTTTTTGAAAGATATTTTTGGATGTGGACTATTTTAAAAGTCATTATTGAATTTGTTGCAGTATCATTTCTGTTTTGACTTTTTGGCCATGAGACATATGGGATCTTGGTTCTCTGAACAGGGATAAAACTGTCTCCCTTACACCTAAAACAACTAGAGAAGGAAGAAATGAAGAACCCCAGGGTTAGTAGAAGGAAAGAAATCTTAAAAATTAGGGCAGAAATAAATGCAAAAAAAAAAAAAAAACCCTAAAAAGACCATAGCAAAAATAAGAAAAGCTAAAAGCTGGTTTTTTGAAAAAAATAAACAAAATTGACAAACCGTTAGCAAGACTCATTAAGAAACATGGGAGAAGAACCAAATTAACAAAATTAGAAATGAAAATGGAGAGATCACAACAGACAACACAGAAATACAAAGGATCATAAGAGACTATTATCAGAAACTATATGAAAATAAAATGGACAACTTGGAAGAAATGGACAAATTCCTAGAAAAGTACAATTTTCCAAATTTGAACCAGGAAGAAATAGAAAAGCTCAACAGACCCATCACAAGCATGGAAATTGAAACTGTAATAAAAAACCTTCTAACAAACAAAAGCCCAGGACCAGACAGCTTCACAGCTGAATTCTACCAAAAATCTAGAGGAGAACTAACACCTATACTACTCAAACTCTTCCAGAAAATTGCAGAGGAAGGTAAACTTCCAAACTCATTCTATGAGGCCACCATCACCTTGATACCAAAACCTGACAAAGATGCCACAAAAAAGAAAACTATAGGCCAATATCACTGATGAGCATAGATGCAAAAATCCTTAACCAAATTCTAGCAAACAGAATCCAACACACATTAAAAAGATCATACATCATGACCAAGTGGGCTTTATCCCAGGGATGCAAGGATTCTTCAATATCCGCAAGTCAATCAATGTAATACACCACATTAACAAACTGAAAAATAAAAACCATATGATTATCTCAATAGATGCAGAAAAAGCCTTTGACAAAATTCAACATCCATTTATGATAAAAAAAAAAACCTCCAGAAAGCAGGAGTAGAAGGAACATACCTCAACATAATAAGAGCTATATATGAAAAACCCACAGGAAGAATTACCCTCAATGGTGAAAAATTGAAAGCATTCCCCTAAAATCAGGAACAAGACAAGGGTGCCCACTCTCACCACTACTATTCAACATAGTTTTGGAAGTTTTGGCCACAGCAATCAGAGCAGAAAAGAAATAAAAGGAATCCAGATAGGAAAAGAAGAAGTGAAACTCTCACTGTTTGCAGATGACATGATCCTCTACATAGAAAACCCTAAAAATTCTACCAGAAAATAACTAGAGCTAATCAACGAATACAGTAAAGTTGCAGGATATAAAATTAACACACAGAAATCCCTTGCATTCCTATACACTAACAATGAGAAAACAGAAAGAGAAATTAAGGAAACAATACCATTCATCATTGCAACAAAAAGAATAAAATACTTAGGAGTATATCTACCTAAAGAAACAAAAGACCTATACATAGAAAACTATAAAACACTGGTGAAAGAAATCAAAGAGGACACAAATAGATGGAGAAATATACCATGTTCATGGATTGGGAGAATCAATATTGTCAAAATGACTCTACTACCCAAAGCAATCTGTAGATTCAATGCAATCCCTATCAAACTACCACTCCAGTACTCTTGCCTGGAAAATTCCATGGACGGAGGAGACTGGTAGGCTGCAGTCCATGGGGTTGCAAAGAGTCAGACATGACTGAGCAACTTCACTTTCACTTTTCACTTTTATGCATTGGAGAAGGAAATGGCAACCCACTCCAGTGTTCTTGCCTGGAGAATCCCAGGGATGGGGTCACACAGAGTCGGACACGACTGAAGTAACTTGGCAATCAAGCTACCAACGGTATTCTTCACAGAACTAGAACAAATAATTTCACAATTTGTGTGGAAATACAAAAAACCTTGAATAGCCAAAGCAATCTTGAGAAAGAAGAATGGAACTGGAGGAATCAAGCTCCCTGACTTCAGGCTCTACTACAAAGCCACAGTCATCAAGACAGTATGGTACTGGCACAAAGACAGAAATACAGATCAATGGAACAAAATAGAAAGCCCAGAGATAAATCCACGCACCTATGGACACCTTATCTTCGACAAAGGAGGCAAGGATATACAATGGAAAAAAGACAACCTCTTTAACAAGTGGTGCTGGGAAAACTGGTCAACCACTTGTAAAAGAATGAAATTAGAACACTTTCTAATACCACACACAAAAATAAACCCAAAATGGATTAAAGACCTAAATGTAAGACCAGAAACTATAAAACTCCTAGAGGAGAACATAGGCAAAACACTCTCCAACGTAAATCACAGCAAGATCCTCTATGACCCACCTCCCAGAATATTGGAAATAAAAGCAAAAATAAACAAATGGGACTTAATGAAACTTAAAAGCTTTTGTACAACAGAGGAAACTATAAGCAAGGTGAAAAGACAGCCTTCAGAATGGGAGAAAATAATAGCAAATGAAGCAATAGACAAAGAATTAATCTAAAAAATATACAAGCAACTCCTGCAGCTCAATTCCAAAAAATAAATGACCCAATCAAAAAATGGGCCGAAGAACTAAACAGACACTTCTCCAAAGAAGACATACAGATGGCTAACAAACACATGAAAAGATGCTCAACATCACTCGTTATCAGAGAAATGCAAATAAAAACCACAATAAGGTACCATTACACGCCAGTCAGAATGGCTGCTATCCAAAAGTCTACAAGCAACAAATGCTGGAGAGGGTGTGGAGAAAAGGGAACCCTCTTACACTGTTGGTGGGAATGCAAACTAGTACAGCCACTATGGAGAACAGTGTGGAGATTCCTTAAAAAACTGGAAATAGAACTGCCATATGACCCAGCAATCCCACTTCTGGACATACACACCAAGGAAACCAGATCTGAAAGAGACACATGCACCCCAATGTTCATCGCAGCACTATTCATAATAGCCAGGACATGGAAGGAACCTGGATGCCCATCAGCAGATGAATGGATAAGGAAGCTGTGGTACATATACACCATGGAATATTACTCAGCCATTAAAAAGAATTCATTTGAATCAGTTCTAATGAGATGGATGAAACTGGAGCCCATTATACAGAGTGAAGTAAGCCAGAGAGATGAAGACCAATACAGTATACTAACACATATATATGGAATTTAGAAAGATGGTAATGATAACCCTATATGTAAGACAGAAAAAGAGACACAGATGTATAGAACAGACTTTTGGACTCGGTGGGAGAAGGCGAGGGTGGGATGTTTTGAGAGAATAGCATCAAAATATGTATATTATCAAGGGTGAAACAGATCACCAGCCTAGGTTGGATGCATGAGACAAGTGCTCAGGGCTGGTGCACTGGGAAGACCCAGAGGGATCGGGTGGAGAGGGAGGTGGGAGGGGGTATCGGAATGGGGAATACATGTAAATCCATGGCTGATTCATGTCAATGTATGGCAAAACCCACTACAATATTGTAAAGTAATTAGCCTCCAACTAATAAAAATAAATGGGAAAAAAACAACTGCCCCCCTTGCGTTGGGGGATGAAGTCTTAACCACTTGACTGCCAAGGGAAGTCCCTATTTAGCATCTTTAAACCTCAGCGTCCTCAGCCGTAAAATGAGAGAAGAGCAATCCTGGATCACAGTGGTCTTGTAAGGATCAGATGGGACAGAGGATAATAAATGCTTGGGACAAAGGCTGGCTCTAACACCTTCCCGCGGTCAGCTTGCTGAGCCCATAAAATGGGATTATATAAACTGTTCATACCCTGACTTACTTTCTGGAAACATGATCCCCTGAAAGTGTCAAACCTCGTCCTCCCTGGGTGATTTCTGGGGGTTTCTCAGAGCACTGCTGTGGGCATGTCTGGGATCAGGGCCTGGTCCTCTCTGGCTTCTCACATCCCACTTCCACACCGCTGCCTTTTAGGTCTGTTTTTTGCTGGGAAGCCCTGTTTCTGTGTGTGACTATCTCGGACACCGCACACTCCAGTCTTCTACAAAAGAAATGCGTTTCCTGTCTCCTTGCAGTGTAACCGTGGCCAAACTGTGCCTTCACTCACAGCCTGATGCAAAATTCAGAGCTAATGGAAGTGCTGAGAATAACCTGTGACTGGCCAGAGGCAGCTGCTGTTGGACAAGCCCACCCTGCTCTGCTTAACCCTGGAATGCCTGCTCCTGGTGGAGCATCTGAGTCACCTCTCTGGCCCAGAGCTCCCCTAACTGCCCAGTCCCTCAGGAAGGACCTCGATGTCACCCTCCACTCAAAGTCATCGTAATAGAGATTTCTCAAAGTGTGGAGTATTTTCTTCTAAGTAATCACTTGTGCGGGGCTTGCCGGGTGGTTCAGTGGTAAAGAATCCACCTGCGGGAGATGTGGGTTTGATCCCTGAGCTGGGAAGATCCCCTGAAGAAGGAACTGGCAACCCTCTCCAGTATTCTTGCCTGGAAAATTCCATGGACAGAGGAGTCTGGCAGGCTATAATCCATGGGGTCACAAAGGGTCAAACACGAGTTAGTGACTAAACAACAAAGTCTTTCTGAAGCACCATTTTCTTTAGTGGAAAATTTCTTTAAATACCAAATGTATTTGTCTCCCCATTGCCTCCTGCATCAAGCCCCAAACCTCTCCTAGATCTTTCCCTGCCTATTCAACCTGTTCACCCTGATCTCTAAGAGAAATCCTCTCTTCCAGCCAGGCCAGGCATCTCACTATCCCCACCCAGACTCTGTTCATTCTCACTTTTACATATTTGCTCGTTTATTCACCCCACATGAAGTGCCTGCCTCTCACCTTCTCTATCTGGAAGAATCTTACAGTCTTTGTAATACTGAATGAATGAATCTCTCTATGACACTTTCCTGGATGCTCTATCTCACAGTAACCTCTCCTTTTTCTCATAGCTCTTTCTATCTAGTTCTCTAGGGGTAAGGTAGTAATTATTTTATTATTGAAAATATTAAGTATTTTAATTTTTAATTAAAATTTAGTTTTAATTAAAATATTTTAATTGGAGGATAATTGCTTTATAATACTGTTTTAGTTTCTGCTGTACAACATAAATCAACCATGAGTATACACATGTCCCCTCCCTCCTAAACCTCCCTCCCATCCCTCACATCTCACCCTTCTAGGTCATCACAGAGCACTGGGCTGAGCTCCCTGTGTGATCCTAGCCAGCTATTTTACATATAGTAGTGTATCTCTTTCAATTTGTCTCACCCTCTTCTTCTCACATTCTGTCCACAAGTCTGTTCTCTATGTTTGAGTCTCTATTCCTGCCCTGCAAACAAGTTGTAATTATTCTTTGTTTCATTCTGTTATGGGCAGAAGAACTAAATTATTTTAGGGCAAGATCCATGTCTTACTTTTTTGATATCCCTCCAAAGTGATCATTTGTCCTATTTGCCTATCTGGGAATGGATTCAGTTCTCTTTTTTTATTATGAGGAAACAGAAGTTATGTGAGTCTTGCTGGAGGATAGAGTCCCTCCAATGGACTCTGAAGAGGTCAGAAACTACATTACTCTTTCTTTCCATGCCTTTCGGATGGAGGCAGACACACAGTCTAAGCTAAGGCAGCCTGGAATCTTGAATTTGTAGAGCTATTCAAAGATGCATGTTAAAAAAAAAAAAAAAGCGGTGGCGGGGGGACGGCGGGCAAACAAATTGTTTGGGGTAATGATTGGCAGCACTGCCAGTCTAGCACCCGGAAAGTTATCCACTGGAAACCGTTGGTGGCAATTGAGGAACTGAAGTCAGGAATGGTGTCCTCACCTCATTGATTCTGTCTGTTATTTCATCTATGTTTTCCCTGAGCTCTCCCTGGATCCTGCTCATTTTCTTAGGTGGTTCTCCTGCCTTCTTGTCAATTTTCTGAGCTTGGTTTTTGCTATATGATCTCTTTCATATGTGGAATCTTAAACAAAGAGTCCTGCCCCTCCTCCCCCACAAAAAAAAAATCTCATAGATACAGGGAACTGATTGGTGGCCACCAGAGATGGGAGGTAGGGAAGGGTGGGAGAAATAGGTGAATTGTTTTTGCTTGTTTTAGTTTAAACAAATTGAATAAAAAATAAATTAAATAGGGTTAAACAATGTTCCCACTTTACGCTTTTTATAGTGAATGGCAACTCAGTTCAGGAATCTTTGAAAGTTCGTCCAATACAGCTTACTTGGTGGCTCAGATAGTAAAGATTCTGCCTGCAATGCAGGAGACCTCAGTTTGATCCCTGGGTAGGGAAGATCTCCCGGAAAAGGAAATGGCAACCCACTCCAGTATTCTTGCCTGGAGAATTCCATCTACAGAGGAGCATGACAGGCCATATAGTCCATGGGGTGGCAAAGAATCAGACACAACGGAGAGACTAACACTTTCACTTTCTTGGATTCAAGAAGCATCTAACTGTATCATGAATTTTACTAATATAGCAGTTCCCAAAATGTGTTCAATAGCATGCTAATTTTACTGGCTGCCATTCTGTTGCATTACAGAATGATTGGGAAATATGGATTCTACAAAGTCAAACAGGTGTGTTCACCATAGAATCTTTGTTCACATAGAGTTTAAAACTTCAATAGAATAAAATATACACTAGCACTTCTCAAGTTTATTTGTGAAACCCTTATTTTCCTCAGTAAATCTCCTGAAACAGTTATTCTGGGAAAAACAAACTGGTATACTCCTGGTTATCCTCTGAAGCTTGTTGATAGCCTTTTAATAAATTTGAGGTTCATGACAGTTGGCTTCTGTTGCTTGTAGTCAAGAATTCCGGCTGCTGCATTTGATGTTGTCTAGACGCATACACAGAACTCAGTTAAGGTGGACTGACTGTACTGGACTTGAGTCAAATGATCTAGCCCTCTATTGGAAGCTTGGGGTCAGGTTATGGAGAGCACGGAAATCAGGCTAAAGAGAAAGCCAACTAAAGCAGAAATAGAGACACACACATAGAGAATGCATAGGTTGATATCATGCTGGAGGAGAGCAGGGGGGTAGGGCGAACTGGGAGGTTGAAATTGACATATATGCACAATGAACAAAATAGATACCTAATGAGAACCTAATGAACAGAATGAAAAGGCAAAAGATATGACACTGAAAGATGAACTCCCCAGGTTGGTAGGTGCCAAATATGCTACAGGAGAAGAGTGGAGAAATAGCTCCAGAAAGAATGAAGAGAGGGAGCCAAAGCAAAAACAACACTTAATTGTGGATGTGACTAGTGATGGAAGTAAAGTCTGATGCTGTAAAGAATAATATTGCATAGGAACTTGGAATGTTAGGTCCACGAATCAAGGCAAATTGGAAGTGGTCAAACAAGAGATGGCAAGAGTGAACATCAACATTTTAGGAATCAGTAAACCAAAATGGACCAGAATGGGTGAATTTAATCCAGATGACCATTACATCTACTGTGGGCAAGAATCCTTTAGAAAAAATGGAGTAGCTCTCATAGTCAACAAAAGAGTCTGAAATGCAGTATTTGGGTGCAATCTCAGGAATGACAGAATGACCTCCGTTGTTTCCAAGCAAACCATTCAATATCACAGTAATCCAATTTTGTGCCCCAATCACCAATGCTGAAGAAGCTGAAGCTGAATGGTTCTATGATGACCTACAAGACCTTCTGGAACTAACACCAAAAAAAAGATGTCCTTTTCATTATAGGGGCCTGGAATGCAAAAGTAAGAAGTCAATAGATACCTGGAGTAACAGGCAAATTTGGCCTTGGAGTACAAAATGAAGTAGGGCAAAGGCTGACAGAGTTTTGTCAAGAGAATCCACTGGTCATAGCAAACAACCTCTTTCAACAACACAAGAGATGACTATATACATGGACATCACCAGATGGTCATTACCAAAATCAAATGGATTATAAACTTTGCGGCCGAAGATGAAGAAGTGTTATACAGTCAGCAAAAACAAGACTGGGAGTTGACTATGGATCAGAACATGAGTTCCTTATTGCTAAATTCAGAGTTAAATGGAAGAAATTAGGGAAAACCACTACACCATTCAAGTATGACCTAAATAAAATCCCTTATGATTATACAGTGGAAGTGACAAATAGATTCAAGGGACTGGATCTGTAAGATAGAGTGCCTGAAGAGGTATGGATGGAGGTTCATAACATTGTTCAGAAGGCGGTCATCAAAACCATCCCCAAGAAGAAGAAATGCAAAAAGGCAAAATGGTTGTCTGAGGAGGCTTTACAAATAGCTGTGAAGAGAAGAGATGTGAAAGGCAAAGGTATATCCATTTGAATGCAGAGTTCCAAACAAGAGCAAGGAGAGATAAGAAAGCCTTCCTCAGTGATCAATGCAAAGAAATAGAGGAAAACAATAGAATGGGAAAGACTAGAGATCTCTTCAAGAAAATTAGAGGTACCAATGGAAAATTTCATGCAAAGATAGGCACAATAAAGGACAGTAACAGCATAGATTCAACAGAAGCAGAAGATATTAAGAAGAGATGGCAAGAATACACACAAGAACTACATAATGAATGACCCAGATAACCATGATGGTGTGATCATTCATCTAGAGCTAGACATCCTGGAGTGCAAGGTCAAGTGGGCCTTAGGAAGCATCACTATGAACAAAGCTAGTGGAGGTGATGGAATTCCAGTTGAGCTGTTTCAAATCCTGAAAGATGATGCTGTGAAAGTGCTGAACTCAATATGCCAGCAAATTTGGAAAACTCAGCAGTGGCCCAGGACTGGAAAAGGTCAGTTTCCATTCTAATCTCAAAGAAAGGCAATGCCAAAGAATGTTCAAACTACTGCACAATTGCACTCATCTCACATGCTAGCAAAGTAATGCTCAAAATTCTCCAAGACAGGTTTCAACAATATGTGAACCATGAACTTCCAGATGTACAAGCTAGGTTTAGAAAAGGTAGAGGAACCAGAGATCAAATTGCCAACATCCACTGAATCATTGGATGAAATGATTCAAAAAAGAAAAAGCAAGAAATTCCAGAAAAACATCTACTTCTGCTTCATTGACTACACTAAAGCCTTTGACTGTGTGGATCACAACAAACTGTAGAAAATTCTTAAAAGAAGGGAACACCAGACCACCTGACCTGCCTCCTGAGAAATCTGTATGCAGGTTAAGAAGCAACAGTTAGAACCGGACATGGAACAGTGGACTGGTTCTAAATTGGGAAAGGAGTATATCAAGGCTGTATATTGTCACCTTGCTTATTTAATGTATATGCAGAGTACATCATGTGAAATGCTGGACTGGATGAAGCAAGGTGGAATCAAGATTGCAAGGAGAAATATCAATAACTTCAGATATGCAGATGACACCACCCTTATGGCAGAAAGTGAAGAGGAACTAAAGAGCCTCTTGATGTAAGTTAAAGAGGAGAGTGAAAAAGCTGGCTTACAACTCAACATTCAAAAAACTAGGATCATGGAATCCACGATCAAATGGATTTTGATCCATTTGATGCCATCTTCATGGCAAATAGATGGGAAAACATTGAAAACAGTGACAGATTTTATTTTCTTGGGCTCTAAAACCACTGCCGATGGTGACTGCAGCCTTGAAATGAAAAGACACTTACTCCTGGGAAGAAAAGCTATGACAAACCTAGACAGCATACTAAAAAGCAGAGACATTGCTTTACTGACAAAGGTTTGTCTATTCAAAGATATGATTTTTTCCAGTAGTTATGTATGAACATGAGATTTGGACTATTAGGAAAGCTGAGCACCAAAAAATTGATGCTTTTGAACCATGGTGTTGGAGAAGACTCTTGAGAGTCTTTTGGACTGAAAGGATATCAAACCAGTCAATCCTACAGGAAATCAGTCCTGAATATTCACTGGAAGGACTGACACTGAAGCTGAAGCTCCAATACTTTGGCCACTTGATGTGAAGAACTGACTCATTGGGAAAGATGGTTGGATGGCATCACCAACTCAATGGACATGAGTTTGAGCAAGCTCTGGGAGTTGGTGATGGGCAGGGAAGCCTGGCATGCTGCAGCCCATGGGGTCACAAAGATTTGGATATGACTGAGCGCCTGATCTGAACTGAATGAGAACCAGGGCTCCCCTCATAGCTCAGTTGGTAAAGAATTCACCTGCAATGCAGTAGTATGCCTGAAATGCAGCAGACCTGGGTTCAATTCATGGGTTTGGAAGAGTGCCTGGATAAGAAAATGGCAACCCACTCCAGTATTCTTGCCTGGGAAATCCCATGGACAGAGGAGCCTGTTGGACTACAGTCCATGGGGTCGCAAGTGTTGGACACAACTTAGCAACTAAGCCAACGAGAACCTACTGTATAGCACAGGCAACTTTACTCAGTGCTCTGTGCCGACCTAAATGAGAAGGAGATAGAAACAAAAGAGGAGGTATTTAATGTATTCGTATCGCTGATTCACTTTGCTGTCCAGCAGAAACTAACACAAAGCTGTAAAGCAACTATACTCCAATAAAAATTAAACAAAAAAAGAGTCTGCCAACTAAGGTTGTTTGAACCATGGACTAGCAGTCATTTGAGAAATGAGAGACTGAGCCAACTAATTCCTTCATGTTTCCAATTTGTGTGAAGTAGTGTCTTTCTAGAGTTGACAGCATCTCTGGGAATATACGGACAGATGCTGCACACATTAGCCTTTGTATTGGAGTCTCCTACAAGAGAACTGGGCCATTGGTAAGAAGAGCGTGTTAATGGCTTAACTTCTGAAATCTATACTGCATCTTTGAATATGAAGATCAGACTTGGAGATTTGGAGGGCCCTAGGCTTATAGGTCTCCCAAGATCAAATCTGGGATTTGATTTTTACCCTCTTTCCAAGCTAAGAAGTAAGTCTGTCCCTGTTTCATGGAATCTGGCTGAAGATACAAGTCTCCTGAGTCTGAGACAAAGGACTTTACTACTCTGGTCCCATCGTCATGTTGGCCTTCATGCTTAATCACATCTGATTCCTTGTGACCCCATGGACTGTAGCTTGCCAGGCTCCTCTGTCCATGGGGTTCTCCCAGAAAGAATACTGGAGTGGGCTGCCATTTCCTCCTTCAGAGGATCTTCCCAACCCAGGAATTGAACCGGCAGCTCCTGCATCTCCTGCATTGCAGGTGGATTCTTTACCAGTGAGCCATTGGGGAAGCCCCACTCTGGCCCCATACTTATACTAGAAAATTACTTGCTGTTGATCTGGAATTAAAATTTAACTGGGGAGATTTACGTGGTAGTTCAGTGGTTAAGACTGTGCTCCCAGGTTTGATCCCTGGTCAAGGAACTAACATCCTGTCTACTTTGTGGCACGGTCAAATTAAATTAAAAAAATAAAACCTTGTCTCCAAAAAATTAAAAATAAGCCTTCCTTTAAAAAAAATAAAATTTGACTGGGCATCCTGTGTTTTTATTTGCTATATCTGGCCTGTCCAGGCACAACATATTGCATGGACATCAGCATATTTGTGTTGGTTGGTGCTCAAAGCCTTGCCTCCTTGGCACACCCAGCAAGGCACTCAGGAACGTGATAGCTCCCTGGGGACAGTGGTGGCAGCACTGGCAGATGGCTAAGGGACTGCGCGCCTCTGGGGACTCCCACCCAGAGGTGTCTTCAGCAGTGTCAAGGGGAGAATCCAAGCCCGCAGCATTTCTTCCTGCAGCAGTGGCCATACCTCCAGTGGCTCAGCCCCTAGCATGGGCTTGGGGTTTCCAAGTCAGCTCTCTTACATTTGAGTGATGATTTTCTACTTCTCTAGTTCTCCTAGCCTCCCTTACACACCCTATTCCTTTTGCCATCCCAGCCTTTATAACATGTTTTAAACCCATTCCCTGCATTTCATTCCTCATTGAATTTTTTAGGGTGATGCTCATTTTTGTGGCTGGACAGTGACAGCTGGACAGATATAACTCTGGTATTATTCAGTTCAGTTCAGTTGCTCAGCTGTGTCTGACCCTTCGTGACCTCATGAATTGCAGCACTCCAGGCCTCCCTGTCCATCACCAACTTCTGGAGTCCACCCAAACCCCTGTCCAATGAGTTGGTGATGCCATCCAATCATCTCATCCTCTGTCGTCCCCTTCTCCTCCTGCCCTCAATCTTTCCCAGCATCAGGGTCTTTACAAATGAGTCATCTTCACATCAGGTGGCCAAAGGATTGGAATTTCAGCCTCAACATCAGTCCTTCCAATGAACACCCAGGACTGATCTCCTTTCAGATGGACTGGTTGGATCTCCTTGCAGTCTAAGAGACTCTCAAGAGTCTTCTCCAACACCACAGTTCAAAAGCATCAATTCTTTGGTGCTCAGCTTTCTTTATAGTCCAACTCTCACATCCATACGGGAACACTGGAAAAACCATAGCCTTGAATAGACGGACCTTAGTTGAAAAAGTAATGTCTCTGCTTTTTAATATGCTGTCTAGGTTGGTCATAACTTTCCCTCCAAGGAATGAGCATCTTTTAATTTCATGGCTGCAGTCACCATCTGCAATGATTTTGGAGCCCAGAAAAATAGTCAGCCACTCTTTCCCCATCTGTTTGCTGTGAAGTGACGGGACTGGATTCCATGATCTACTTTTCTAAATGTTAAGCTTTAATTCAACTTTTTCACTCTGCTCTTTCAATTTAATCAAGAGGCTCTTTAGTTCCTCTTCACTTTCTGCCATAACGGTGGTATCATCTGCATATCTGAGGTTTTGATATTTCTCCCAGCAATCTTGATTCCAGCTTCATCCAGTCCAGCGTTTCTCATGATGTACTCTGCATGTAAGTTAAATAAGCTGGGTGACAATATACAGCCTTGACGTACTCCTCTTCCTATTTGGAACCAGTCTGTTGTTCCATGTCCAGTTCTAACTGTTGCTTCCTGACCTGCATACAGGTTTCTCAAGAGGCAGGTCAGGTGGTCTGGTATTCCCATCTCTTTCATAACTTTCCACAGTTTACTGTGATCCACACAGTCAAAGGCTTTGGCATAGTCAATAAAGCAGAAATGGATGTTTTTCTGGAACTCTCTTGCTTTTTCAATGATCCAGCAGATGTTGGCAATTTGATTTCTGGTTCCTGTGCCTTTTCTAAATCCAGCTTGAATATCTGGAAGTTCACAGTTCACATATTGCTGAAGCCTGGCTTGGAGAATCTTAAGCATCACTTTACTAGCGTGTGAGATGAGTGCAATTGTGCGGTAGTTTGAGCATTCTTTAGCATTGCCTTTCTTTGGGATTGGAATGAAAACTGACCTTTTCCAGTCCCGTGGCCACTGCTGAGTTTTCCAAATTTGCTGGCATATTGAGTGCAGCACTTTCACAGCATCATCTTTTAGGATTTGAAATAGCTCAACTGGAATTCCATCACCTCCACTAGCTTTGTTCACAGTGATGCTTCTTAAGGCCCTCTTGACTTCACATTCCAGGATGTCTGGCTCTAGGTGAGAGACCACACCATCATGATTATCTGGGTGGTGAAGATCTTTTTTGTGCAGTTCTTCTCTGTATTCTTGCTACCTCTTCTTAATATCTTCTGCTTTTGTTAGGTCCCTACCATTTCTGTCCTTTTTTGAGCCCATCTTTGCATGAAATGTTCCCTTAGTATCTCTAATTTTCTTGAGGAGACCTCTAGTCTTTCCCATTCTACTGTTTTCCTCTATTTCTTTGCATTGATCACTGAGGAAGGCTTTCTTATCTCTCCTTGCTCTTCTTTGGAACTCTGCATTCAAATGGGAATATCTTTCCTTTTCTCATTTGCTTTCACTTCCCTTCTTTTCACAGCTATTTGTAAGGCCTCCTCAGACAGGCATTTTGCTATTCTTCATTTCTTTTTCTTGGGTATGGTCTTGATTCCTGTCTCCTGTACAATGTCACAAACTCCTGTCCATAGTTCATCAGGCACTCTGTCTATCAGATCTAGTCCCTTAAATCTATTTCTTACTTCCACTGTATAGCCATAGGGGATTTGATTTAGGTCATACCTGAATGATCTAGTGGTTTTCTCCATTTTCTTCAATTTCAGTCTGAATTTGGCAATAAGAAGTTCATGATCCGTCTGGTGGTATATTCTTGATTAGTAAGCCTGTGAGTGTAGCCTAGTGCTCATCACATAATGCATGAGTAAGAAATGCTTATTAAAATGAATTAGATTATCCCTGGAGATTCATAGACACAGACACAAGATACTATTATTAAAATAGATGGAAATCAAAGACACTGCTCAGGGGGGACTTCCTAGTAGGTCAGTGGTAAAGAATACACCTGCCAATCCAGGAGACATGGGTTCAATTCCTGGTTCGTAAAGATTCCACATGCCACAAAGCACCTAAAGCCCATGCACCACAGTTTCTGAAGCCTGAGAGCCTAGAGCCTATGCTCCACAACAAGAGAGGCCACCTCAATGAGAAGCCTGCACAGCACAATGAAGAGTAGCCCTGGCTCACTGTAACTAGACTGAGAAAGCCTGAATAACAAGGAAGACCCAGCACAGCCATAAATGTTTTTTTTAATTTGCAATGTTAAAAAAAAATTGCTTGAAAAAAAAATAGTAGGGGATGTTGCAGGAAAAGTTTTTCATGCTAAGTATAAAAAGCAAATGTTAGGTAAGGCATTATGTGTTATAGCTCAGGAGTGGAGGCAGTGGAATACAGATTTTGACTTGCAACAGTTTATTTTTTCAGTACATTTTCATTCATAGCATTAATCATGGTATGAAAGTGTTATTCTCTTCTATAAATCTCCCCACATGATAAAATGAAATACAGTACCATATTCCTGGGCTTCCCTTGTGGCTCAGCTGGTAAAGAATCCACCTGAAATGAGGGAGATCTGGGTTCGATCCCTGGGCTGGGAAGATCCCCTGGAGAAGAGAAAGACTACCCACTCCAGCATTCTGACCTGGGGAATTTCATGGACTGTATGGGAATTGTATGGATTGTATAGGAATAAAATTCATAGGAGAAAACTAGTTTATCACTATGAGCATAAATGTAAACATGAATATTTGTCAGTCATTGATTTAACAATATTTATTATCTGTTAGGTTCCAAGTAGACTAAAGTGACCTTTCAGATATAATGTTGAGTCACTTCAGTTGTGTCCTATGGACTGTAGCCCTCCAGGCTCCTCTGTCCATGGGATTCTCCAGGCAAGAATACTGGAGTGGGTTGCCGTGCTTTTTTCCAGGGGATCTTCCTGACCCAGGGATCTAACCCACATCTCCTGCACCTCCTGCATTGCAGGCTGTTTACCACTGAGCCACCGGGGAAGCCCTTCAGATATAATACATCAGCATAAATGTAATGATTCTCAAGGAAATCTTATAATACTCCTCTTGGAACCCATGCACTCCATTTCTTTCTGTCTCAAGCATAAATTGTCAGAACTAATTGCATGGCGAGTAGCGGTTGGTAGGATAAGAGGCCAACTGATATTTACATTATGTGGTTTGTTAATAAACATCGCTCTATTTCATTAGCCCTGTTTCAGGAGCCACTAGAGGAAGAGCAACTCTCTCTAATTACAGGGAGGAGGTTCTGGAAAAACATCTCATTCCAACTGCAGTGAACTTGCATGAAGATGTAGTGGTTCCAAGTTGCTGAGTCTGATTTCAGAGATCTGTGGTGCATCGTTTTATGTGTTCTACTTTATCAAGGACCTTGCAGCGTCCCTGTGTTGATTTCTCACAAACTCTGTCTGTACATGTGTTGAGTCACTTTAGTTGTGCAACCCCATGGACTGCAGCCCCCCAGGCTCCTCTGTCCGTGGGATTCTCCAGGCAAGAATACTGGAGTGGGTTGCCGTGCCCTCCTCCAGGGGATCTTCCTGACCCAGGGATTGAACCTGCATCTCCTACGTCTGCTGCATTGGCAGGTGGCTTCTTTACCAACAGCGCAACCTGGGAAGCCCCTCAGGATGGTGATGAGACTGGTGACATCTTAAAACAAATAACTTTTTGAGGACTAGGAACTGTTCTAAACATTTGCAGACAGTATTTCATTTTACTTCTCCAATGATCTTGTGAGGCATATTACTCACCCAAACCCCAAGGTTTGAGAGATAAAGAAACTGGCCAGGCTCTCACAGCTGCTAAATGCCTGTCAGAATGAAAATCTAAGTTTGCCCAACTCCAAAAGTTTATAAATCTCAACCTATTCCCCACTGAGTGACCATGTGATCATGGGCTTGCAAAGCACTAGTGTTGGAAGTGTTGATAATGATCACTTAGTCTAGTGGTGAGATTTGCTTACATGATCAGACCTTAGAGTGTTTTTTTTTTTTTTTTTTCTTCTTTCTGACTGGAGACCAGGATTCAGGGCTTATCAATGAAGACATTGCAGCACTTTAGTTTTATAAAGGTTAAGCTGGTGTGGCAGGGAGAGGCACTCACTTTTAAGAAATTTCTAGGAAAAAATATCAGCACTTGAAAGGCCAAAGCTGGTGCCTGGTGGGAAGAACAGGACAGATTGATTTATGGGGGTTGGAATACAAAAGGTATATTAAGAATGACAATGAGGAGTAAAATAATGTGACTTGCCTGACTGTATTCCACTGCTTCTTTGTGTGAGCCTGGTGAGGGAGGACATAAGAGAATGTTCCAGTCACTTGGGGAGACTGTCATTTGCCAGAAGAAAAGAACAGTTTAAAGCCAGAGTAGAAAGGAAGTTGGGCATTCTTTGGTCAATATTAAAACTGGAATCTCAGTTACTTTATTCATCTGGGCAACAGATATTTTTGAGCTGTTACTATGTGCTAGGAACTGACCTAAGCATAGAGACAGAACAGAAATTCCTTTTAAAAATTATTTATTTATTTGGCTGCACCAGGTCTTAATTGCAGCATGTGGGATCTAGTTCCCTGACCAGGGATTGAATCCGCCCCCTCCCCCTGCATTGGGAGTGCAGAGTTTTAGCCACTGGACTGCCAGGGCAGTCCCAGGAATTCTGACAGACATGGTCCCCACTGCATGGACCTCAGTCCAATCAGATAGGCAGATGTTGGTCAAATAATTACAAATGAGTCATACATTTATATAATTTAATAAGTGCTACCAAGAAGTGTGGGGTGCTGTGAGAATGTACACAAGAAAGATCTGAGCTAGTCTCGGAGTCAGGGGAGGGGCTGGCGCTGTGGGTCCGTGTGGGCTCAGCCATGTCTGACTTTTGTGACCCTGTGGACTGTAGCCCTCCAGGTTCCTCTGTCCATGGGGTTTCCCAGCAAGAATGCTGGAATGGGTTGCCATTTCTTCCTCCAGGAGTTCTTCCCGACCCAGGGATTGAACCTGCATCTCCTTCATCTCCTTGCATTGGCAGACGGATCCTTTACCACTGAGCCACCTGGGAAGGCCCAGTGCTGCCTGAGATGACCTCTGAAGGGTGGGCAGAAAGAGGCTGAGTGGAGAGGGGAGGACGTTTCCTCACAGAGGCAGGAGAGAGCTGGCAAGTTCAAGGAGCTGTGAGGCAGAGAGTGTTGACAGTAGAGAGGAAGGGGAGGGGAGGTCTGTTAGCCAGGAACTTGCTAAGGATTTTGACTTTATCCCAGAGGAACGAAAAGTCCTTGGAGGGTTCTAAGCAGGGAATGACCTGGTTGATTTGGCATGAGACCAGAGAGGGATTTGGGCCAAATCCTTATTAGTAATGATTAGTTGTCACCTGCTGATTTTGCCACTCCCTCCCCCACTTTTTTTCATATGTATATATATATCAAAGTGGCTTAGAAACTAGCAAGAATAGCTGTTAATAAAATAGCTGCTAGTTTTCTGGATCCTGACTGCTCTCTCATCGGAATCATCACCTCAACCCACACTGCTGGGTGACCAGAGCCTTTGCCTGGGGACCTGTAATGTGCTCAGTACTGTCCTTCTGGTGTGGGACTGGATGGAGGTGAGACTGGACACTCCTCTTCGGTGAATTCCTGTTGGTAGAGAATTGTTTTCCCTGATGGTTCAGCAGTAAAAATCTGCCTGCATTGAAGGAGACATAGACGCGGGTTTGGTCCCTGGGTTGGGAAGATCCTGTGGAAGAGGGCATGGCAACTCACTCCAGTATTCTTGCCTGGAGAACCCCATGGACAGAGGAGCCTGGTGGGCTGCAGTCCATGGGGTCACAAAGAGTCAGACACAACCAAGAACACGGGAACACCAACAGTAGGCACTTGTAGGGGAAGCCCTCAAAGAAGGCCTGGGTGATACTGGAGACAAGGAAGCAATTTGAGGGCCAGAGCAGAGTCAGTCGGGGCCATAATTTCCTACAGGACATTTCCCTTATGCAGCAGGTGAGATCTTGCCCCAGGCAATATGGAGATGAATTTAAAGCGGACAAGACCTCGGAGGGTGTAGGCTTTCCAGATTGGAGATAGTTCGGCATTTATCATCTTTTTTTTAAGAATCAAGATAAAGTTTATTTTAAAACTATAGTTACAAGATTACTAGAACATTGCACATGAAGTGATTGTGGAGTGGGGATGAATACAAAAGTTTCTTCAATATGGAAATATCAAATTGATCAATTATAACTGTTTCTTGATAACTCTTATTTTATTTTATTTATTAAAAAATTTTTTATTGGAGTATAGTTGATTTACAATATTGTGCTACTTTCTGCCATATAGCAAAGTGAATCAGTTTTACATATACATATACCTTTTTTTCTTCCCCCTTTTTTTTAGGAATCCCAGGTGGTGCTAGTGGTAAAGAGTCCACTTGTCAATTCAGGAGACCCAGGAGACGTGCAAGAGCAGATTCAATCCCTGCATTGGGAAGATCCCTGAAGTATGAAATGACAACCCACTCCAGTATTCTTGCTTGGAAAAGTCCATGGACAGAGGAGCCTCGTGGGCTACAGTCCATGGGATCACAAAGAGTCAGATACAACTGAACTTAAGCATACACACACACTCTATTTTTAGATTCTTTCCCCATACAGCTCGTTACAGAGTATTGACTAGAGTTTCCTGTGCTATACAGTAAGTCATTATTAGCTTAAGTAAGTTAGCTATTTCTTTTATAGTAGCATATATAAAATATATATGTGTATATCAATATATATACCAATCCTGATCTGGTATTTATCATGTTTGTCTCTTTATTAAAAAGTTATTTATTTTTTAGTTTGATTTTTATTGGCATGCAGTTGCTTTACAAAGTTGTGTCAGTTCTTCTGTGCAGCAAAGTGAATCAGTTATACATACGTATATATGTCTCCATTCTTTCTTAGATTTCCTTCCCATTTAGATCACAGATCATGGAGTAGGGTTCCCTGTGCTACACAGTCAGCTCTCATTAGCTATCTATTTTATATACATAGTTTATGTATGTCCAATACATGGGAGATTGGAGCCCTAAATCTCCCAATTAGTCCCACTCCCTTCCTCCGCCTGGTAATGGTTAAGTTTGTTCTCTGCATCTGTGGCTCTGTTTCTGCTTTGCCAGTGAGTTAATCTCTATGGTTTTTCTAGATTCCACATATAAGCGATACTATACGATGTTTGTTTTTCTCTTTCTGCCTTGCTTCACTCTGTATGACACACTCTAGATCCAACCGCATCTCTGCAAATGGTCTTTATTCCTTCTTATCTCGTCCTTCAAACTGGCTGACAGTTCCTTAATGCGGCACCCTAGAAAGAAGAGATTTCCTGTTGTTCAGTCTCTCAATTGTGTCTGACTCTGCGACCCCATGGACTGCAGCATGCCAGGCTCCTCTGTCCTCCACTGTCAGTTGGGTATTATTTAGTAAGGACATTTAAAGAAATAGATGTTTTTGTTTCCTTAATGGTGTCTCTCCTAGGACTTGAACCTGGAGAGCAGTGTGGTTATCTACACAGGCATGAAATAAATGATAGACCCTGAGACCAGGCTTGGAGGCACTGGGGACAGAAACAGTGTATAGCTTAGACAATCTTAAGATGTGCTGTTTACTTAGGAATGTAACTGAAATGACAGCTAACACTCACAGAGTGCCTCTTAATGTGTCAGGTTGCCTATGTGTCTAAGCCCTTTACATATATTAGCTCATTAATTCATTTAACCATCCTACTGTATAGATGCATTTCTATTATATAGTTGAAGAAACTAAGGCACACAGTGGATTCTTCACAGCTGGTAGGTAGCAGAGCTGGGATTTGAAATTTAATTAAAAAGGCAGGCACCACAGTGGAAAAGAGACAAAGGATATAAAAAGAAATGAAGATAAATGGATGGTTGATACATTTATGAAGTAAGATTGCACGTTCCCAGGAATCAAATGTACTTACAAAGCAAGATGTCATTTTGATCTATCAGATTGAAAAAGAATCAGATAGAAGGATAATACCAGAATGAGTGGTATGAGAGGATGAGGGCATCTGTGCTTTTGAACACTACTGGCAGATAGTTAAACTGACACATTTTTCTGGAGAGCAATCCAATTCAAAAGTGGGCAGAGGACCTGGGTAGACATTTTCCCAAGGACAACATACAGTTGGTCAACAGATACATGAAAAGAGGCTCAACATTACTAATCATCAGGGAAATGCAAATCAAAACCACAGTTTTCAGAAT
Organism: Odocoileus virginianus; assembly: GCF_023699985.2. Classification (NCBI taxonomy): domain Eukaryota; kingdom Metazoa; phylum Chordata; class Mammalia; order Artiodactyla; family Cervidae; genus Odocoileus; species Odocoileus virginianus. The sequence goes on along the minus strand of NC_069704.1, from coordinate 36,712,042 downwards.
GGTGATTATCAAAAGAGAAAGAAATAACAATGTTGGCAAGGATATGGAAACAGGAGATGATTATGCACTGCTAGTCTTAGTGTAAATTGATGCAGCCACTGTGGAGAACAGTGTGGAGTTTCCTGGAAAAATTAAGAATAGAACTACCATATGATCCAGCAATCCCACTTCTTGGTATATGTCTGAAGGAAATGAAATCATTGTCACAAAGAGATATCTGCACACCCAGGTTTAACATAGCATTCTTCACAATGGTCAATATATGGAAACAATCTATATGTCTGTTGATAAATGAATAGATACATAGAATGTGGTGTATAGAGACACTTATAAATCAATTTATATGTGAATTGGTTTGTAATGGACTACTATTCAGCAATAAAAAGGGTTGCCGTTTAGTTGCTAAGTCATGTCTGACTCTACAAACCCACAGACTGTTGCCCACCAGGCTCCTCTGTCCATGGAATTTCCCAGGCAAGAATACTGGAGTGGGTTATGTTCCCTTCTCCAGGGGGTCTTCCTGACCTAGGAATTGAATCTGAGTTTCCTGCATTGCAAGTGAATTCTTTACCCCTGAGTCACCAAGGAAGCCCTTCATGTAGGGTAGCAGGCAGTGATTAAGACAGCAAATCTCCAATTACCAGCGAACTGGGGGCAAGGGTATTAACTCTGCTGCTGTTTTTGCAAGTAATTAAAAAGAGTGTTACTGAGTTGAATTCTAGGAGGAAAGTTTTCTGTGAGCAATATTTACTCTCTGGAGAATTTTAAGATCTGAGTCCTCAGGGAAGCTTCCAGCTGAAGGCCGGATGTGGCTGCAAGAGGGATAATCATTTTTAGGGCCTTGATGCTGGTGTCCACATTTTATTGGTGCTGGGTCTCTTCTTGACTTCCTCATCAGAGAGTCAGGAAGTCAGATTGTATCAGCTCACTCATGGGATTATGAAATTAGTTTAAGGGCTGCCTAATATATCTGTACATAGGAGAGTGTTAAACTGATGATGCTTGCTCAGGGAACTGGGGATCACTGTAGTTAAGTAACCATATGTCCAGGGATATGTGCGTGTGTGTGCTCAGTTGCTCAGTCATGTCCAACTTTCTGTGGCCCCATGGACTGTCCAGGATGCCCCGCCTCTAAATATTCTGCCTGAGTTTGAAAATCACATGTCCTAATGTTGGAATGGGAGAATCTTGTCAACCTTGGGTAGAGAATGTATTTTTGTAGCGAAGTCATGGTCATCATTTTATCAAAAGCTTTACTATATGCAGTGGAGAATTTTAAAAGCAATGTTCTAATTTAGGGAAGCATTTGAATATTTTGCATTACAGCAAGTTTCTCTTACTTCTTTGCCAAAAAGGTGGGGTTTTTTTAGAGGCAGTTCTGGCACATAGCAACTGGGAAACCGTGAGCTGTGCTAGATCTTGCCCTGCCTTGGTTTCCTCACCTATAAAGGGAGCTAAATATTTGCTCTAAGAGCTGGCTGTGGAGCAGGTTGGGCTGTGTTAAGGGTTAAGTGTGTTAAGTACCTGTCACATAAGGATGTCTGAAGCCACATCATGACCCTCAGCGTTGTGGACCTTTTGCCCAGCCCAGGGCTCTATCCTTGGCACTATCTGTAGGGAGTCAGTCCTGTGCTTTGCTTTGTTTCGGGTTTTCCTACTGCCCTGAATTTTCTTCTTTCTGGAGTTGAGGGTGCATTGCTTCCCTGACCTTTTCATGATTGGACAATTTGGAAAAAGCAAACAGGGCAGCCCCTCATAAAGCTCATTTGCCCAAAGGTGTAAGTTTTACCTTCCAGCTTGTAGCTTTTTTGAAAATTACTTTTTGTTGGAGTATAGTTGCTTTGCAATGTTGTGTTAGTTTCTGCTGCATCAACCACACACGTACACACATCCCCCTCCTTTTCGGACTTCCTTCCCGTTTAGGCCACCACAGAGCATTAGGTAGAGTATCCTGTGCCGTACAGCAGGTTCAGGTCCTCTGATTCCTTATCTATTTCATACAGTGTATCAGTACGCATGTGGGTCAATCCCAATCCCCTAATTCCTCTGACTCCCTCCCCCTGTCCCCCTTGGTACAATGTTTTTGTTCTCTAGTCTCAACAGAGGAATGGATAAAGAAGATGTGGTACATATTAATGTATACAATGGAGTATCACTCAGTCACCTTGTAGCTTTTATTAGCAATAGAACTGACAATCCAGTTTCCAGAGGCATCGTGGCACATTGGTTAAAGACTTGTCTCTGGAGTCAGAGTTGTTTCGTTGCTCAGTAGTGTCTGATTCTTTTGTGATCCATGGGCTGTAATCCGCAGAGTTCCTGGGTTCAAATTTCAGCTCTGCCACTTACTTGTATGTACATTGTGCAAATCCTTAAACCTTATTGCTGATGACCTTGAGGCTGGGAAAGATTGAGGGCAGGAAGAGTAGGGGATGACAGAGGATGAGATGGTTGGATGGCATCACCAACTCAATGGACATGAGCTTGAGCAAACTCCAGGAGATAGGGAAGGACAGGGAAGCCTGGTGTGCTGCAGTTCATGGGATACGACGTGGCAACTGAACAACAACAAACCTGTTGGGTCTCAGTGTCTCTTCTATAAGAGGGGAAAATAATAGAGCCTACTTTCTAGGTTTATTGAGTGCATCAGATGAGTTAGTATATGAAAAACATTTGTAACAGTACCTGCCCCTAGTAAATAACAAACAAACGTTACCTAATGGCCAGTCCCCAGTCACAGTCAGCTGTTCAATCAGAATTTGCACAGGGAAGGCAGATGGTGGACACTGGGCCCCTCAGAGACCCCATCCCTGCTCTCCTACCAGTCCCCCACACCATCGCCATTGTCCTGGAGCCCTAGCCTCTCCTGGCCACCCACTTGCCCTGCCTGTGAGTCCTAGGAATCCTGCTTTAATACCCATGTGTCACTTTTCTAGTTTTTAAATAGATTATTCTCTCTTCTGGAAAAGAAGGGAGCAAACTGAAGTTTAAGTGTCTGTCTCCTCAATCATTAGTTATCACTACACCATCCTCCCAGGACGTGGATTCAAAGAGAGTCAGCACACCCGTCTCCTCTCCTCCCCACGCCCCGTCCCCCCCAACCTGGCTGTCCTCATAAACTTCTGCTTGCTCTGGATTTCAACCTTCAGGAAATTGTACTTGCAGATATGAGCCCCTGCTTGGCAATTATCCTTGGTTAACTGGCCCTCTGTTGATCTTTAGTAGGCTTCTTTAAAAACTAAATTCTAGGGGCTTCCCTGGTTAGTCCAGTGGTTAAGACTCTATGCTTCCAAGGCAGGGAGCAGAGGTTTGAATTCATGGTCAGGGAACTAAGATCCCACATGCCTGGAGGCATGCCCCCCCCCCCCCAAGAAAAACCAAACCACCCCCCTAAGTTCTTTACTGAGACACTTTGCTCCCCAAAGCTTTTTACTAGCTGATTCCCTCATTCCCTTGGGAAACCTTTATTGGTTGACTGTTATGTGCCAAGTCTATGAAAAGCTAAGATACCCACTGACCCAGAAGAATGTGTTGTTCAGTGGTGCTAAATTCTGCTCCTGGGGGCATCTAAGGCTCTTATAGGGGCTTCTCAGGGGCCATCAGGGAGAGATTGTGTGTATGCAGTGGGGTTGTCTAAGTGGTTGGGGTTTTACCCCACTCTCCAGGTGGCCCTTGTGGTAAGGACCCCGCCTGCCATTGCAGGTGATGTAAGAGACATGGGTTCAATCCCTGGGTTGAGAAGATACCCTGGAGGAGGGCTTGGCAACCCACTCCAGTATTCTTGCCTGAGAAACCCAGTGGACAGAGGAGCCTGGTGGGCTACAGTCCGTAGGGTCTCAAAGAGTCAGACATAACTGAAGCAACTTAGGGCAGATGGACCATGTCACTCCAGAACCTCTCTGCTTTCCTTTATTCTTTCTGCATGTCAGACTTCTGTGTAGGATTCTATCCACAGAGAGGACTGCGCTGTTTAAAAAAGAGTTTGAACACCATTGACCTAATTTTTTCCGCTGAATTTATTCAGAATGGCTTTATATAGTGTTTGACCCTTCTTCTGGCTTGTGTTTGGCCAGTAAGTTGACAGAGTAATCTGGCCGAGGCATTGGCACCAGTTACACACAGGCATCAGACAAAGGGGACCTCAGCAGTTTTTCCCCAGCTGAAAAGCTCATCTCCCATGTTCCAGGGAAACCTAGCAAGTGGAGACTAATTGTGATCACAGGTGTATGACACAGAAAGGGGGATGAGAAGGAGGTACCACATATAAATTGACTTCGAAGTCACTCTCCAAATGGTTCCCAAAATATTTTAAACAGTGACAACACTGTTGAAATAAGTTTATGGCCCCTAAAAATGCTAGAAGCTCTAAAATAAGCTCTTGAAGTCTTTTTGTAGAACTCAAAATATCAAACTGGAACTTTCCAAAGGGCAGGAGGCTAGACTTTGCTTTCTTAACTTTGTGGGGTGTTTGTTAAGGCAGAACGTTACAGATCTAAGATAGCTGAGGATGACAACTGCTCAATTCCTGATGTGTAAAATGCATTGAATGTAACCAATCAGAATATCCAGCTCATTCTGTTCTTATAAACATTTTTAAAGGATCATATATTTGTGTATGGCTTCCCAGGTGGCGTAATGGTAAACACTCTGCCTGCCACTGCAGGAGATGCAAGAGACTCGGGTTGGATTCTTGGGTCTGGAAGATCCCCCTAAGCAGGAAATAGCAACCCACTCCAGTATTCTTGCCTGAAAAATTCCATGGGCGGAGGAGCCTGGGCGGGCTACTGTCCATGGGGTTGCATAGAGTTGGGCATGACTGAGCGACTGAGCACACAGGTAGTAGGTATACAGCTGCACGTAGGGTTCCCAGAAGATGCTTCGCCTTCCCCCCCCCCCACCCCGCTTTGTGTGTTAATGTATCACGAGATGATCCTGGCATACAACCAATGTTCAAGACTTATGTGTTGAGTGGTAAAGGTGACTGCTTCTGGGGAGTAGGACCAGGAGTTGGTAGAACTATCACTTTTCAGCTTATACCCCAAATGAAATTTACATGGGGATGATGGGAAGCATGTCTGCTCCTCTCCTTGTATTTCTGCCTACAGAAGAGGAAGAAATATCTGCCCTCATTCCACTGCTGTCCTTGGCCCTCATGACCACACGTCCCACACCAACCACACTGAGGAGGAATGTATAGTCTGGCTCATAACTCTCGTATTCTTAGTGAGTAGGATTCCACTCTTTTTTCTCCACTTCCCATCCCCCATCTCATTATGATCTGGCCTCACTTCCACAAGTAAGCATGGTCATAATCATACTCCTCAGTTTCAGCTTTCCTATCAATGCCTCACTCACGAGGTTGGGTGGAAGTAGACATTGGAGTCTGTTCCTTAAACCTGGACATTTTAGATTCAAGCTAGTCTGTGTAGGAAAACTTGAGTGGGAACAGAGTTCTCTTGGGGATTAACAAAAGTTGGACTTTGGAGACTTCCCAGGTGGTCCAGTGGTTAAGACTTCACCTTCCAATGTAAGGGGTGCAGCTTCCATCCCTGGTGGGGGAGCTAAGATCCCAATGACTCGTGGCCAAAAATTCAAAGCTTAAAACAGAAGCAATATTGTAACAAATTCAATAAAAGACTTAAAAAATGGTCCATATAAAAAAAATCTTAAAAAACAATGTACTTTTCCTCCCACTTTGGTTGTTATGTTTTTGTGTACAGTTTCTGGACAGGAGACTGCCAGATGGTGTGTGGTGGCATTTAGGGATCTACTCTGTGCATATATTGTCCTTGAGAAGAGTGTATAGATCAGAAGATAATAACAGAGTGAGAAAGAATAATGTTCTTTTGGTCCACCTACACAGCAAAATAATTATTTTTCAGAAATACTATTGAAATCAACTTATATTTATAAACAGAAGAGATCTAATAATTGATTGGCAGAATGATTCAGTATTAAGGGGCTCTTTTGTTAAGAAAACTAATTCATAGAGCCATTAAATACTTCAGTTAGGATAAAAAAGCAAAGAAGTAGAATTACCACTGAAAAACTGGTATCTGAAACAGATACTAACACTTTCAGTGTGGATGGGTGTGAGGGGTCAGTTGCTGTATTGTATCTAAAATGGGATTGCAATACTGTTGTGTATATTTCTGAAGAGTTGCTCTATCAGAAATTGGACACTGTTATTCTGAGATGGTTCCCATTTTACGTCTACATGAAGTAGTATTAACAATTTCAAGGTGCTAAGTCGTTTCAGTCGTGTCTGACTCTGTGACCCTAAGGACTGTAGCCCGCCAGGTTCCTCTGTCCATGGAATTCTCCAGGCAGGAGTGGGTAGCCATTCCCTCCTCTTAGGGGATCTTTCTAACCCAGGGATTGAACCTGTGTCTGTTACGTCTCCTGCACCAGCGCCACCTGGGAAGCCCACAACAATGACAATAGCAATAATAACTCACATCCACTGACTGTTTACTGTGAAATAAGCACAGAAATTATTTACATGTAATAAATCCCGTGAAAAAGATACTGTCTTTATCCCATTTTACACCTGAGGAAATGAACGCTCAGGTAGGCTTAGGTCATATGCTACTAAGAGGCAAAGTGGGGATCCTAGGTGTGCTAAACTTGGTTTCTATGGCCCCAGAGAGACGATTGTCAAAACCTCTCTCCCCAACATTATGTTCAATGACCTCATGTTGGGAACTTGATATTGGTCACTGTGGGAGAATTTACACCCCAATAATTGGAAAGTGCTGTAAATTGTGTCTTTTCTTTGGTTTATTTTTCCACTCTGAGATGTGCTTGCTAAACACTTATGACACATCATTGTATAGGATTCTAACCCAGGCAGTTTGACCCCAGAGCATTTTGGCAAAGATGAAAATTTTCGTGCCAAATTATTGATAATAGTATTACACATATCCTTATTGTGTGAGCCACTTTTATTTGGGCATTCTGTTAATTCCAGCCAAATGAGTCCAAATCAATTCCTAGCACTTTCTTATAGCATTGTTATGAGAATTTTCTTGGGCTCCAAAATCACTGGGGACTGTGACTGCAACCATGAAATTAAAAGACTTTTGCTCCTTAGAAGAAAAGCTATGACAAACCTAGACAGCATATTAAAAAGCAGACATCAATTTGCCAACAAAGGTCTGTATAGTCAAAGCTATGGTTTTTCCAGTAGTCAGGTACCAGTAGTAGATATGAGAACTGTATCATAAAGAAGGCTGAGAGCTAAAGAATTGATGCTTTTGAACTATGGTCCTGGCAAAGACTCTTGAGAGTCTCAGGGTCAGCAAGGAGATCAAACCAGTCAATTCTAAAGGAAATCAGTCATGAATATTCACTGGAAGGACTGATGCTGAAACTGAAGCTCCAACACTTTGGCCACTTGATACGAAGAGCCAACTCATTGGAAAAGACCCTGATGCTGGGAAAGACGGAGGGCAACAGGAGGAGGAGGCAACAGAGGATGAAATGGTTGGAGAGCATCATCGACTCAATGGACATGAGTTTGAGCAAACTCCCGGAGACAGCGAAGGACAGGGAGGCCTGGTGTGCTGCAGCCCATGGGGTCACAAAGAGTTGGACATGACTGAGCGACTGAATGACAAATGAGGATTAAATGAGGTGAAGCATTTGAACTCATTGGAACAGTGCTTCCCATGGTAAATGTTAGCCATGGAAGAATGCCCAGCAGAAATATTGCACTGACATCATTGTGGTCATCAATTTAAAATTATTTCTCTACTTTCATAGGAACAAATGAATGGCAAAATTGACCATATATCCTTTTTCTATCTCTTCCAGAGTCTATGTCCTGGGACAAAAATGTAAGTGAATTAAGAAGAAAAGTCAGGATAATCCAGTGATGTGAGATTACAAAGCAGTTTCACCACTTTCATACTCCAGGAAAACAAAGCCTGAACAACTGCAAACTTTTGTGTCCTTTAGGATATCTTCTCACTCTGCCTCTGCCCTGCACTCCACACCCTCTGTGGGATTCCAGGAAGTGAAGCCTTGGTCATGCCAGTTGAAGCTGGATTGTGACCCGCAGAGAATCCCCAAAATGTGACATCATTTGGCAAACCCCGAATCAGCATGTATAGGAGATATGGTACCATCATTTGACTTTGATGCTAAGGGCCTTGGGTAAAAATGATCTCTCATCACCAGGAAGACGATGCTCATCTCTGTGGGCAGCCAAATGCAACAGCCGTGACAAAAACAGCCAGATGGGTAAATAAAAGAACAGCTGATAATTGCTGAGTGCTAACTAGATGTCATGGCAACCCACTCCAGTGTTCTTGTCTGGAGAATCCCAGGGACGGAGGAGCCTGGTGGGCTGCTGTCTATGGGGTCGCACAGAGTCGGACATGACTGAAGTGATTTAGCAGCAGCAGCAGCAACTAGATGTCAGGTATTTTTCTAAGTATTTCTCCATGTATTGTTTTATTATCCTAGCGACCCTCTGTGTGATGTACAATAATTGTCCCCATTTTTCAGAAGAGGAAACTAAGATTTAGAGTTGTTGAGTGACTTAGCTTGAGACTGTACAGGTGGCAAGTGATTGAGGGAATTTGGAAACTGTCACCAGCCCATGAAAATGCTACTTAACATTTTAAGAGAAAATTGAAGTTTTTGTCTTTTTAAATCATTGGATTTATTGATTCATAAACCTTTCACCAAAGAACAGTTAAAATAAAGTGTGCTCAGTCGTGTCTGACTATTTGAGACCACATGGAGCCCACCAGGCTTCTCCATCCATGGAATTCTCCAGGCAAGAATACTGGAGTGGGTTGCCATTTCCTCCTCCAGGGGATCTTCCCAACCTGGGGATCAAACCTGAGTCTCTTTCTTGGCAGGTGGATTTTTTACCACTGAGTCACCTGGTGCCAAGTTGTAAGTGTTTATTCCCTGAAATACACCATTAGAATAAAAGATAACCTCTCCCTTACCTGGTCATTGTGATTGGCTGAAGGAGTAAGAATCTGTGTCTGGCCCCCAGTAAAATGTTCATGATCCATTGAGATTTGACTGTTACCACTTGCCAATTGAAAGCGGACATTGAAACATTTTTTGAGAAATGCACTTCATCTGAAATAATATTTTAAAAAACCACTAAATTAAAAAGTTCTTATCCCCAATGATGACATCATGTCACCAAGGTGTGCATGGAGGGAATGGAGCTAAAGGGTGGTCCTGGGGTTTCCCAGTTCTGTGCTCACAGTCAGACAAGAAGCCCCATCAAAGGCCTCTCCTTGAACTGTGCTTCCCAAGGCCATCTCTGAGCACTAGCCCCTCATCCCTACAATCTATTGCCTTGGCTTTGGGTCATTTAAAACACACGGTTCAAAAATGTTGGACACACTCCACATTTTTGTGTGGCTGGCTTCAGTATCACCTTCCTCTTCCTCTAAACCTGATGACGCAGTTATAATTCAACTTTTACCTTGAATACTGATAACTCACATATCTTATATACAGTCTATCTTATATAGCTGGCCAAAGGCATCAACTCTCCTTCTTAAGAGTTATTACTGACTCCAACTGGGGTGAAATTCACCTATTGTTTTCAATCTGCTGTCTTAACCAGAAACACTGTTAGATTATCTTGAAAGTTCTGTTTTGATTACAAAATTGAAGATTACTAATATACAATAAACTTTAAGTTTGTTATCCACTATAAATAAAGGGGAAAAGTCATACTATCATGACTGTTTACTTTTCATAGCTGATCTGATTGCAAAATTTTATTTAACGTATTGCTGAGCATTGTTTCCCTATGATGAATAAAACTTTGGGGCTAATAAAAAAAAAAGGATAACACACTCCAATTTTCAACAGATATATTAACAATGACTTATGATTGAGGAAGTAGGGTACCACACATCTAAAGAAAGAGGTTTAAAATATTTTATTAGAGAATATACATTGATATTAAGCAACACAATTTAAATATTATGGCATCCATATTTAGAAGGACATTATAAATGCTTATAATTTGAAGTCACTTTATTCAACAAATAAATTCCTTTTGAACAGTGGGCTGCATGATTCATAAAGTCTATTTGTTCGATAATAATAATTTACTCATCTGCTTAGTAAATATATACATTTGTTTTCTTAAAAAAAACATGATTGTTCACCACATCACATCATAAACAAATGGATCTGTAAAAATGGCATGTAGAAAATTCAGAAACACTTAAACAGCACATTCCATGGACACTGAGTCCATTTAAAAAGACTGAAAAGTTTTAGAAGCCATTGTAGCCAGCCTGGGGGTCATATATAGCATCCATACAAAATGCTGCAGTGAATTCAAGTATAACAATTCATACACATGAGCGTGTTTACCTGACAACAGAGAGAATTCTCCCTCCTATAGCACAGAGCAGAGATCCAACTCCCAGCATGATTCAAATGAACTTTGTTACAAGGAGGGAAAAGTTGGTAAGATCAACTCAATCCACAAAATACTAAGACATGGAGAAGATGGTTGTGTACACGAACAGTGCGTAGTGGGACTGTACTTTACAAGGATCTTATTTGCTGCAACAGTAGTAAGGATTATAGGGAAACCACAGCAGCTAAAATCAGCCCATCAGCTCACTTTTGCTTCCCTGGCAACGTGAAAATGCCATCTTTATATTTTTAACAGATCGAATGAGGAGATAAGACATAAAAGCTGCAGTAAGCCAGGAATGTCCTGCGGTTCATGTTTAAATGGCATCAGCTTTATTTCCTAAAATACAGTTTTATTTTCACAGACAGAATGAACCTCCAGATTTGTTTTCCTTAGTCCCAGAAAGTCCAGTCCCTCCTTATGGCTAGTTGATTGTAAAAAATGCAGCTCCAAGACCTTCACTTTTTTGTCTCTCCCCCTGCCACCTCTGCTGCATTTGGTGTGTAATAAAATCCCAGGCACTCTTCAATTATAATATGCCCTGATGTAACATACGATACTGACCCTTCAGTGATGGACCCTCCGTGATGGACCTCCCACCCTCTGTTAAGGACAACGGGAAGCCAGCTTCTGGGCATACTGCATTTTGGGAGGGGAGGGGGTAGGAAAAATTCTTTCTTTGAAACTCATTGCACAACATTTTCTTGCTACAAACTATTCCTCAATTTTTAAACACATCAAAAACTTTTCAATTGTATCAACGAAGATTAGCTTGTTAAGACCTCCAAAGCATCTGGTTATTCTAATGGATTAGCTACTTCATGTTGGGGCAAATGTTTATTTGCACGATGAGACAAGAGTTTTTTTTTTCTCTGTTTAGCCATCCCTTTGTAATGCTGTGCTAAGCCCTGAGACCAAAGATAACCAGAAGACTGAGAAACTAAGGCTTTCCAGCCAAGCCAAATACAGGAGGTCTGATAAGAAAACCCCTGGACTCATCATTTACTGGCTCTTCCTCGGTTGTTCCTTGGCTGAAAACAAAAGTGAAAAGAAAAGCCTGCAGAGGATGAGAGGTGGTGAGGATTTGCAGAGCCAAGTGGCCACCATGATAAGCAAGGCTGACATCTATGTGCCCTGGTCCATTGGAGGAGGAGATAGCCTGGCCCGTGCATGAGGTTCACAGCCCCTGCGCCTTAGCTTCCCTTCCTGGCTTGGAATAAGTCCTTCTGTTCCCAGTTCCATTTCATCCTCCAGGATCCCACTTAGACGTCACTATTTTTGAGAAGCTTAACTGTGAGGTTGAACTGGGTGCCTTCAACCAAACTCCCACAGTACCATGTGAATGCGTGTGTACTAGTCCTTACCACACTCTGCTCTCATTGACTTGCCTGGACTCTCTACAGACCACAGGTGCCTCAGTGAATGTGACAGAATGGATAGATGAGGGGCAGATCCATGTATACAATGGGCACCTTCCTTTGGTGGAAGGTGCCTGTTTTACAGCATGGCTTCTACCTCTGTAGATATGCTCTCAATTGAAGGACACAAAAGGAACTTCAGTGTTTACTTTTTCAGAACACAACAGGGAGAGTTGTCTTAAGCTGATCCTCGAAACATTGAGCTATTTTTTTTTTTTTTTGGCTGCTCTGGGTCTTCGTTGTAGCATGTGGGGGCTCCTCTCTTGGTGAGGTGCATGGCCTCAGGTGCCCAGTGGCTTGCAAGATCTTAGTTCCTCAACTAGGGATTGAACCTGCATACCCTGCATTGAAAGGTGGATTCTTAACCACTGGACTACCAGGGAAGTATCTGAGCTATTTTACCTCATACTAGTTTTCCTCTTTCTCTTTACATTATCATTTTCTAAATCACTGATGTCCCAGCATTAACAACAGTGATATGCTAGATTTGTGCCTTAGTCAGACAAATGTTAAAGAAGGAGGTCCACATGGGCGGGAAGGCTTACAGGTTCCTGAGGTGCATTCAAAAGACAGTGGGTACCAGGAAAGGGGGTTGGGTTGGAGACCATCCCCCTTGCACCCCTGGCCTTCAATAGATCGTGAGGATCACACTCATGAACCAGGAGCTGGCTTCATTTAATGGGTGTGTGTACATGCTCAGTTGCTAGGTCATGTTTGACTCTTTGTGACCCCATGTACTGTAGCCCACCAAGCTCCTCTCTTCTTGGGACTTCCCAGGCAAGAATACTGGAGTGGGTTGCCATTTCCTTCTCCAGGGGATCTTCATGACCCAGGGGATCCAACTCGAATTTCCTGTGGATTTTTTACCACTGAGCTCCATAATGGGTGTGAAAAAAAAGTGAAAGTGCTAGTCGCTTAGTTGTTTCCAACACTTTGCGACCCCATGGACTATTAGCATGCCAGGCTCCTCTGTCCATGGAATTTCCCAGGCAAGAATAGTGGAGTGGGTTGCCACTCCCTTCTCCAGGGATCTTCCTAACACAGGGATCGAAAGCGGGTCTCTCACTTTGCAGGCAGATTCTTTACTGTCTGAGCCATGTCCCCTCAAAAATCAAGGCAGATCCATGTTTAATAAATTATATTAATAGTCTTAACATACTAGACATTCTGCGTCAACATGATCAAAATTTTATCCTTTTGTAGAGTAAGGATTCTTACCCCTAACAAAGATATTGATCTGTACAAGTTTGGGCTTTCGCAAATGGTTCTTTTGTGAATGGATGTCCACACTTATTTCCCTTTGGGCAGCCCTGTCACATGCTGCTCCCTATGAGGTGGTGCTCTCAGTTTTCCATCCCCCAGCACTGAAAGGATGGAGAACTCTTCTTTTTGATTTGGGCCAACACCAATCCATCCACCCTTGCCACAACTCTACAGCTGCTTCAAAAACTCAGAATACCAAAATAGACATAGACTGTGTTTGTACAAAGCAGAGTTGGGCCAAGAACCTCATCCCTGAAAGTGACTTTTCCCCCTCCCTTTAAAACAAGTTTGAGATTCTGAGTCACGAGAGACCATTTGGCAGGACAATGGTGGTGGGTCCTCCGCCAAGCACAGCCTTTTGATCGACTGACTGCTCTGGGCAAACTGAGCCGTGGTGAGCTGAGCTAGCGTGTGGACTTTCCTGTCACGCCTCTTGCCCGAAGGATCCCAGAGATCTTCAGGAGGGGTCCACAGAAACGGTGAGGCTCTCATGAGCAGCACTTGAAATTAGAGCTAAGACCATGACATGGTGCTCCTGTGCTGTGGGTTTTAATTCCGGCTGAAATCTAAACAGCTCATGGGTCATGACCGGAATTTGCTATTGCATCTTGTAAACACTGCTGACGGTTCCCCAGGCCAAGTGGTGTCCAGCCCTTTTTCCTGAGATGAATTTTAGCCACAAGCTTTGCTTCAATCGCTCTGGTCAAAATTACTTCTCTTCCGCGTAACATTGATTGTATAAGCACACACACACATCTTATAGATGGTGTCTGCATCCCGTACAGTGTCTTTCCTAGGACAATGATGCTAACAAAATACTTCCTATTTGCCAAATAAGTCATCAGTGTGAGAAAGGTTACAAACACCAGCCTGATATTCTTGTTCTGGGCTGTCTATAATCTGAAAGTCGGCTGGAAAGCCTTAGAGTAGCCCAGTGAGTCTGACTTTTAAAAATTAAAACAAAATGTTCTGGTGGGTTTATTTCCAATCCAAGGAAAATAACATCATGATGGGTTGGGGGAGGGGGGTGGAGAAATAACTGAAACTTGGAATTTGGTGCCGAGCACGCTAAATTTACGAGTGACAGCTTCCAGGCAATGGTAAAGCACCCATCTTGTGAATTCCTTTCTAGGGAAAGAATCACTTGTGTCTTGAACTGGTGATGACCAACTTCTAGAAAGTATCAACTGAATTAGGATGAGGAGCAAAGGAAACAGGAAGACTTAGTCTGTCTTTTCCGGAACGTGGGGTTTTCAGTGCTTTAAGATACTCTGTGTGTGCGCGCGCATGCTCTGTTGTGTCCGGCTCCTTTGTGTGACCCCATGGACTGTAGCCTGCCAGGCTCTACCATCCATGGGATTTCCCAGGCAAGAATACTGGACTGAGTCGTCATTTCCTCCTCCAGTTAAGATACTCTAAAGGTGATCTAATTTATAATAATGTCATTTATTTATAAAACATTTGGGAGGGAAATGAAGACAAGGACAGAGGGCTAGCAGTTATCAGGGGATATTGTGATTTCAAATGTTTTATCCTCATGTGAGATAATTTCACCTCCATCATTTCATTTGCTTACCCATTTCACAGGTGAGGAAGATGAGGCCAAGAGAGGTTGCATGACTTATCCAAGATCCTCATTAGGTATTAAGTTGAGGCTTGAAATGAAGCTCAAGTTTTGTGGCTCCCAGGCCCCTGCTTACTTAATCCACACATTCCCCTCCTATGATGGGCCAAGGGCTCAGCAACCTGGGCGCCTACACAGGTGAGCTCCAGAGAAAGGTACAGAGGCGGCTTAGCTTTTTCCAGTCTTTCTCTTTTCCCTGATGACTACTGTTTTTATTCTTCTCATACTCATATCACTCTATTGGTTCTCTGTGAAAATGCTTTTTTGGTAATGTGACTGTAAAATTTTGTATTTTACCATATCAAAAATGGGCAGTGGGCTTAGCTCACTGCATCTCTCACATCGGAGATGCTCCAAAAATGTAATTTTTACTCTTTAAAGCTTTATCTCTACATACTCCATCACAGTGCCTTGTAGGCAGCAAATTCATTTCATTGTCTGCAACATTGGGTTAAGTAGGTGTGGTAATACTGGAAAATGGATTGCTTATGGCTTTATACCCCAGAGACAAAAATAGCTATTTTCCTCCTTCTACATCTGATGAAGAAAGCATGTGTTTTGACTCAGGCTTTACAAGCTGAAGCGAAATTTTTGTTGCAGAGTGGCAGCTCTTGTGTGCTGAAGTTTAGGGATCAAGGTTGCGTGTGATTGGAATAAGAAAGCAGAGGGTGAGGGTAGTTGCTGGAAGTAGAGATAAAAGCAAGAAGGGGACTCCACTTTTTTATTCAATGACTCCCTGAGAGGTATTTAACTACATTAAGAAAGTGTGTGGAAAATTAGCAATAATTTGTTATTTAAATATTTGCAATTCTTGCTTGTTTTGCTCAAGAATATTTTATACTTAAAAAAAAAGATCTATTTTTGGCTGCACTGGGTCTCATTGTGTGGGCTTTTCTCTAGCTGTGGGGAGTGGGGGCTAGTCTCTAGCTGCGGTACTCGGGCTTCTCATTGCAGTGACTTTTCTTGTTGCAGAGCACGGGCTCTATGTGCCCAGGCTTCAGTAGTTGTGGCACTTGAGCTCAGCAGTGTTGACTCTCTGGCTCTAGAGCGCAGACTCATTAGTTGAGGTGCATGGGCTTAGTTGTTCTGCAGCATGTAGGATCTTCCTGGACCAGGGATCGAACCCATGGCCCCTGCACTGACTGGCAGATTCTTAGCCACTGGACCACCAGTGAAGCCCCTCAACAGCTTACTCTTTAATAGCCTTCCTACTTATCAGATTGAATTTGAATATCCTTATTTTTGATTAAATCTGCTCATTCATCTCAAGTATCAATGCTTCCCATGTCCCAGCTCTTTTCAACAACCGTCACCTCTGCTATGACAGAGGGCCTGGGTGGGGAGGGCGCTGGGACTAAGGTGCATTCATACTGATGCTCAGCTTTTGATTAATGTACCAAGGACCCTCCTACTCTTGAGATTTCCATTAGCCAAGCTGCAGAGCTGAAATCTATTCATTAGGAAGATAATGCTGGGTTTAGCAAAAGGCAAGAGGACCAGAGTGAGGAAGAAAGATAGTTTTTTCTTTCTATTGGATAAATCAATAAGCCATTGCCACACTCAATCAAAACTATTTTTGGATGGTTTTGGTTTAAATACACTTTAGTGCTTTTGTAGGACCTGCCTTTTCATGGGATTTTACCCCTCCTATAATTTCTAGGTTGGACTGAAGCTAGCAAACCACATTACTCTGGACAAAACGGTGTTCCCTTGTGGTAGATAGCATGGAACCAGAAACACTTCCAATATGAGGGTCTCTGGGGAGAAGGCAAGGGACCAGGAAACTGAAGTGGATGGTTCTTCACCCAGAAAGCGCGACAACAGATGCTAAGCTGATTCTTCAAAATAAGAACAGAGGCTTGCGCTACTCAGCAAAATCCAGGCAGAAGAGAAGGCATCGCTCTTTGGCTGTCAGGAAAGCACCAAGCAGGTAATAAATTTGTCTACAGTGAAAGACTTAGGTGGATTGATGAAACGGAAGTGGGATCAGATTTTCTCAAGAGAAGCAAGGGGACCAGACCAAGGTCCTCTAAGGCCACCAGTGCTCTAAGGGAATGGGCTGGGGGTTCCCAAGAGGCAGAAGCAGCAGCCTCTGAGATTGGACACTATATAGTCACTGAGGGTTTGGGCAGTGAGGGCGGGAGGTGGTCTTCTGGTTGGAATTAAAAGGCCTGTGAGGGGAGAATGACTGTATACATCCTCAGAGCCAATCAAGTCAGTGTCTCCTGCTTTCCTCTACTCTTGTGTTGTGAGACAAAAGAGGAAAGGCTATCCAAAGGCTGGTTGGCACCAGTTTTCCAAGCTAATCTTGATGTAGGGCAGACATCATTAAAATAGCATTAACTTAGCCACTGCTGGGAATGGGGGCCTATGGTAACCACAGCCTCCTACATGTGGCCTCTCAGTGATCCAATTCCCAGGACCAAAGCATTCTGCCTTTGGTTCATTTTCTATTTTTTGGCCACACTGCAGGGCTTGCAGGATCTTAGTTCCCTGACCAAGGATTGAACCTGAGCCCTTGGCAGTTAAAGGGCCAATTCTTAACCACTGGACCACCAGGGAGTTCCCTGGCTTTGGTTCTTGATCCAATCCTGCTCTGTCTCACCCTTTCTCGGGGTCTAGAGTCTGTTCCACTCATTGGTGGCTCTGAGGGTGATTCCACGTTTGCATGTGAGTCTGGAGACAACTAGCCTGGGATTCCCCACTGCTGGGCTCTGCATTCTGATTACATTCCTGCAGCAAATTTTCAGAAGCCTTTTGTTATGAACTCTTACCTGGACTTCCCTGGTGGATTATCTGGTGTTCCTCAGCACCTGTGGTCCTGGCCTCCCAGCTCCCAGCCCCTGCCTCTTACTAGAGCTTGGATTAGTGGTCCCTGGCTTCTCTCTGCCCCCTTTCTCCTGGCCTGCTTAGGAAAGCCTGTCTTCAGAGATGACACCTAGGTGCTGAGGACTGCTGTACACATATGGAACTATATGACAGTTTCTGCTTTCCCAGAATTTTCATCTAGTTGAGAACATGCAGCCAATAAAGGTAGGGTGTAAAGCACATTTTACAGTGAAAAAGGAGTTATAGATTTTAAAAAGCAACGGAAAGATCACAATACCATGCACAAGTGTGTTTGTCACTCGGTTGTGTCTGACTCTTTGGGACCCCATAGACTGTAGCCCATCAGGCTCCTCTGTCCATGGGATTCTCTGGGCAAGAATACTGGAGTGGGTTACCACCTCCTCCTCCAGGGGATCTTCCTGACCCAGGGATTGAACCTGGGTCTCCCACATTGCAGGCAGATTCTTTACCATCTGAGCCACCAGGGAAGCCCCCAAAGTGCACAGTAGTTGCCAAATGCCTGTGATAGATAACTGCTGTAGGATCGTGGAGAGGGTCGTTGGGAAGTACTGCATTTGAACTTCTGATTTGGGAAAAGAATTATGGATACATTTTTATGTGAAGAGAGAAGACAGTGGGGATGGATTGTTTCTCCCCTAAATTTTGTATGCTGAAATCTTAATTCCTAGTACCCTAGAATGCGACTGCATTTGGAGGTATGGTCTTAAGAGACGTACCTGCAGTTAAATGAGGTCATTGGCATGGGCTCTGATCCAGTAGGACTGGTGTCCTTCTAAGAGGAGGAAGCTAGGGCACAGACATCCAGAAGGAAGGCTGTGTGCAGATACAAGAAGGAGCTGGCCATCTATAAGTCCAGGAGAGAGGCTTCAGAAGAACCAACTCGGCCAACACTTTGATTTTGAACTTCCAGTCTCTAGACTTGGAGAGAATAAATTTCTGCTGTTTAAGTAGTATGTGGTCCTTTGTTATGATGGCCCTAGCAAATGGAGGGATTACAAATGCTAAGAGCTGTGTCAGCAAAAGCAGGCACATGTTTGGTAGGAGAGGATCCTTTTCTTACAGTAAGAAGGCTCCTGGTGAATATTATGAAAGAAGAGAAAGAATCCAAGAACACAGTCCAGGAATGGATGGGCTGGGGGGGATAAAGATGGGGATAGAAGCATCAGGAATGAAGGAACACCTTGCATCCAGTTGAGTTCTACCTACAGTATCACTCCAGTATTCTTGCCTGGAGAATCCCACGGACAGAGGAGCCTGGTGGGCTATCATCCAATGGGCTGCAAAGAGTCGGACACAACTGAAGTGACTTAGCACAGCACAGCATCCCTTCTGGGGGAATAACGACTGCCTCATGCTGACATGAAACCAAGTTTACTTTATGGCATTAATCAAGACCCTGGAGACCATAAGAGGGAAAGGAAAAGGGGGAGAAACAACAAAATCCAGAGACAAATGATGAAGAAGAGGAAGAGAAGGGGGCATTGTAGGGTCTGTAAAGACTTCTGAACATCAGAGAGGGGGATGCAGCAGCTGGTAAAAGAAGAGACACATGTCTGGGGCGTGGGGTGGGGCAGAGCAAATAGCACTCCTGACTCTTTTCTGAGATGTGACTGCACATGGTGCTTGTAGCTTTCCTTTGGAACTAATAGTATAAGAAGACAAAGACAGCAATCCTGCCAGACGGTAAGGGTCCTCCTTGGGGAGGCTTCCCCTGTGCTCTCAGCCTGGGGGCCTCTCCTGCCCTGGACTCACTGGAAGGTGGTGGTCTGCCGTGGGAGGGGTGCAGCAGCTGAGGGAAGCACCAGCTTGCCAGCACTGTACCCCATTGGAACTGGCACCCTCTGGAGTCAGGGCACCCACCCCAACATCATCATAGGTTTCACAAGAGGTGGAGGGTAGAATGATGCAGAGAGAGGAAGTGATGAGGAAGGACAGGGGAAGCAGAGAAGGGAGACGGTGAAGACACAGGGCTGGGAGGAGGGAGAGGAAGCTGCCAAGCAGGCGCAGTGTCTGCCCAGTCCTCCATTCTGTGCCTGCCGCTGGCAGTGTTATTTATGCCTGACTGGTCTCCAAGCTCCCAGGTCCTTCCCCATCAGGTCTGCCCCCTGCCGCATCCTATCCCTCTCTCTGCCAAGTCTCATCTCTTAGTGCCGTGCACACCCTGTCCCGGACCAAGGGAACTGCACACCTTGTTTCCAGCTGGGACTGTCTTTCTCCCCCCACTGCCTATCAGAATTGGAGGGGATGGGGAGGAAACCCCTCCCACAAAGCCCCAGCTCAGAAAAATAGAGCTCTGCTATCCCAGGGGAGGGCTAAATATGTTTCCATAGTAACGCCATTTTGAGTCCAGTTAGGTCATTTCAGACTTAAACAGAAAGGAAGAGAGGAAAAAGAGGAGGGGGAGGGGGAAGGGGAAGGGAAGGGGAGGTGGGGGGAGGAAAAGGAGAGCTTCTGTTGGTAACTTGTTGTTCAGTCATTCAGTCGTGTCCCACTCTTTGCGACCCCATGGACTGCAGCACGCCAGGCTTCACTGTCCATCACCAACTCCTGGAGCTTGCTCAAACTCATGTCCATCGAGTCAGTGATGCCATCCAGCCATCTCATCCTCTGTTGCCCCCTTCTCCTCTTGCCCTCAATCTTTCCCAGCATTAGGGTCTTTTCCAATAAGTCAGCTCTTCGCATCAAGTGGCCAAAGTATTGGAGTTTCAGCTTCAGCATCAGTCCTTCCAATGAATATTCAGGGTCTATTTCCTTTAGGATTGACTGGTTTGACCTCCTTGCCTGTCCAGCACCTCCTCTGGACCCCAGGTCCTGGTGAGCTCCAGTAGTGGACCCCTAATTGCCTGGGTACTTGTGCTGTGGTCAGGAGGCCTCCCCAGGGAGCCCGGTGAGGATCTCCCTACAGCAGCTTCCAGCAGTCCAGGAGGAACTTCACATTGGCCTTGGTCAAGTGGCTGTGGTTGGCTGTTGCTGCTCTCAGAGTCGGCCAGACTGTGCTGGGGTATTTTTCCAATGAGGGGAAGAGCTAAAAAGACCCATGTGGATGGCCTTGGGCTTCTGCTGAACTGCTGGCTCTGCAGAATGCAGCAGTAGGAGTGGAGATTGAAAATCACAGTGACATACTGGAGTGTATCTTTTGGGTGGGCAGGTCATATTGGAGCAGGCTCCAGCCTTGAACATGAATGCTGTCACTTTACTTAACAATTTGTACAGTTTGGAGATGCTGATGTAATCAAGTGTAGATGTGGTTATTGAACATTAAAAAAAAAACCAACTTGCTATTGAACAACCAAATCCAGTGATTAGCATTGTTTGTACTACGCTGTAAACAAATGATGGCAGAGATCAAGGATAGAAAATTATGGCCCATGGTCTGTTGTTATTTTGCTTTTCTTGGTACAGGCTGTGGACTAAGAATGGTTTGTACATGTTTAGAGGGTCTCCCTTCCCCACAAAAAATTTCAAACAAAGAATGTGTGACAGAGACTGTATGGCCCACAATGCCGAAATTATTTACTATCTAGCCATTTGCCGAAAATGTTGGCCAAACCCAGGTGTATATTAAATAGATTTTTATTTTTTGCTTTTGGTTCATCTGAGAACATCCTCCCCCACCCCCATTTATAACAATGCCTCTTGGAAAAATGCAACAGATGAGTTTGGAACACACCCAGATCACAAGCTGGGGACTGTCTGTGCCTTTCTGTATTTTTTTTTTTTTTTTCTTCTTGTGCCAAATGCAGCGCCTGGTACAGGAGAAGAAGCAAACAACTTGCTGATGGTGATGATCAGGGTGTATACAACTCTCAGGCTCACAGGAAAATGAACATTCCCAAAACTCTCTCTGGGACTTTTGCGTTCCTGACGTCCTTAAGATGTCAATCACTTCCGTCTTTGCCTGACAGGTGACCCCGTTGAGCAAGCCAAGAGCCCCTCCTACCCTGCTTATTTCCTTAGCTCTGCTGCTGCCTACCTAGGGAGAATGAGCAGAATAACATCTGCTTGTCTTTTAGCCAATGAGAGAAGCCTAGACAAATATGCACTTAGCCCCTAGAACAATCTTGATCAGCCTAGCCACCAGCAGAGATACAGCGGGAGAGAAAGTACAAACAGAGCTGAAAATACGGCTCAGAGGTGAGTGAGTGAAATGTGAATGTCAGGGTCTTGAGAAACGCAGTGGACCTTGGGGATATTGAAGGCATCTTGGAAAAAGAAGTCAGAGACTGGATTTGAAGATATTCAAAGAGATCATTCAGCTTAACCTCATCCCTCCCCTTGGCTTTTCTTATGCTAATAAAGATTATTCCTTCTTTCTCTTCCTACCTCACAGGGTAGGACTTGAGATACACAAATGTACTTTGGACTCATGTGAAATATATAAAAAGAAGAAAATATTAAATTTCTGTTGGGACTGTCTGTAGTTTCTTTTCTATCACATCAGAATGTGCATGCATGCTCAATTGTATCCAAGTCTTTGCGACCCCATGGACCATAGCCTGCCAGATCCCTCTGTCCATGGAATTCTCCAGGCAAGAATACTGGAGTGGGTTGCCATGCCCTTCTCCAGGGGATCTTCCAGACCCAGGGATCAAACCAGTGTCTCCTGCATTGCAGGCAGATTCTTTACTGCTGAGCCACTGCGGAAGCCCATCACATCAGAATGCAGTTACTGTATTCAAGCTTTCTAGTAGATCAGAGCCTTCATTTCTGCCCACCCCCCCACCCCCCGCCAAATATAGTACAAATTTGTTCTCAGAATTTATACCTAATTAAATATGGACTCCTCATAGTTTCACAATAATCATTTCTAGCTCATGACATGACACGTTGACTATGCTATGGAGGGCAAGTAACGTAGTGGCTCCTGAGCCACAAGTAGAGGAAAGACAGTTGTTTTGTCTCTGGAAATGAATCAGCAACAGCTTTAGGGAAGCTTCTTGTTGAGCAGTTGCAGCAACGCATTACCGAACAGCTTTGAGCAATGTCCAAGGTAAGTCTTCCTCCTCCTCCAAAGCCCTCTTCCAATGTCATGACCTTCCTTCGAGGTAGAAGACTCAGTAGTCCATGCTGCAGTAGCCAAGACATGATCTTTTCCTGTACAGAGCAGACAAGATCCATCCACAGCCCCAGTGACATTGAGGTCTGGATGGAGGGAAAGAGGTAACGCTGACAGGATTGCTGGCAAGATCCGGCATCCTCTGCTCGAATCTCAGCTTGCTCTTGACAGCCTGGCCCCATCAGTCATCTGTACTCGCTCATCTTGCAGGGACTTGGAGGCCAGAGGCCCCCACTGCTGCCCTTGCTTTTGGAAGATGATGGACCCCACAGCAGCCTGGGCTCAGCCCTGCTCCACAGCACAGTTTGCAGACAGGGAGCAGATGTCAACAGTGTTCCAACCGGAGCTCCACCAGAGCTGTGTGCAGCTAGTCTGATGGTTAAAAGTCCTAGTAGTGCAAAAAGAAATCAGAGTAACAAATGAGCACACCTTGGATGCCACCATATTTACCACTGCTGCCTTCTTTTTCAGTCTCCCTGGTTTTGCTTGCAGAGTTTACCTTCCATGCGCTTGGGCTCCCTTCTCCCTTCACTGACGAGCAGAGCTCTCTCCTTAATTAACTGAACAAGTACTCATGCACAGAGGCAGCGTCTCTTTTGGCAGGACGATCTGAGCAGAAACAGCCCCCGAAGCAAGTGAGAATATTTGTCAAGCTGTGATTAAGTAGCTGTGATTAAAAAGTGAATAATTACTTGCCCAAGCAAAGGGTTCCTAACATGTTCTGACTCCCAGGCCATAATCATGAAACTTATGGGGCCAGAAGGTCTGCGTGATGATTCATTTTGCGGGGTGGGGGTAACCAAGATGCTCAGGACTTAAAAGTTTTCATTTGTGAAATCCAGGAGCAAGAGGATGCCATCTAAGAAGTAGCTATAGTTACCACCTGAGTCTTCATTTTCAAAGATTGCCCAGGTCTCTGGGTACTTGAAGACCAGCTTTCTGAACCATTTCCTCCTGGTGACAGACATGAAATTCACATGTTTGACATACTCTCTGGACTCTATAATTCCTGGTGAAGTATCTCTAATTCATTCTCTCTCTCCAATTCAAAAAAATTATTTTTGGAGTACAGGTGAAAGAAAGTGATATTGTATTTATTTTTTATTTATTTTAAAAAGGGCTATACTTCCCTAAAGTGTGCTGATGAACTGTGGCTGGTCATCAATAACTTCAACACACTGCACAATGCGTTTTGTATCCACAAATGTGTTTGCTGTTCTAAGCCAAGGAAGCCTCTTCTGCCTTCTCTTACATGTCCATCTTCACCCAGTTTGATATAATTTGTCCGTCAAGCAAAGCCTCAGTAACATTCCAGGTCACAATACCCTACAAAAGGGGTGCAGTTTGATAGTTAGAATTGTAGGTGCCAAATCCTTACAATTATGACCTGCTCTTGGGTTTGGCTAGGCTGGAAAATTGGCGGCATATTTACTGAGATTAATTGGAAGCAAATCCCAAAGAAACAAAACATTCAAAAGTTTGAGTATAGTGGCTTCCCTGGTGGTTCAGTGGTAAAGAATCAGTCTGCCAATGCAGGAGACACGGATTCCATCCATGATCCAGGAAGATCCCCTGGAGGAGGAAATGGCAACTCACTCCAGTATTCTTGTCTGGGAAATACCATGGACAAAGGAGCCTAGTAGGCTAGTCCATGGGGTCGCAAAGAGTCATATATGAATTAGCAACTGAACAATAACAATGACAAAAATGGTTTAGTGTCATCAGCATATCCAACTCCAGTCTGGGGGCTTTGACTTTTACTACTTAGGAGGCTGAGGTGTTGGTGGAAAACATGTAGACATTAGGGTTTGGAAGGCCCAGGATCAAATCGTGGTTCCTCCTTGGCCTTGGGTGAATCATTCATCACATTTAACTATCAAATTTCTTGGCTCTCAAGTAAGAACAGTAGAACTGCTATGACATTTAGAGACTATGGATGTGAAATGTTCTGCCAATGCTTGGCACATAGTAACACCTAAGAAGAAAACCTTAAGAAAATATTTATTTACCCAAATAACACTGTCCACTATGGAGGGACCAATCCAAGCAGCTGGCAAGGGCATTAGAAGCCTTTTGGAGAATGTTAGCAGACCCCAAGTGATTATAAGCAGAAGCAGTGTTGGCTGAGACCTCCCTAATGGGAGGTAAAATGAAGAAAGCGTAACAAGTAAAATGCTTTTCTGAAATCCTTGCAAAGGTCTGGGGAAATTCCTGAATAAAGAGATTCAAGGTCTCTCTTAATGCATGCGATTTGAATTGCAGAAGAAACTCAAGTTTCACCTATCCCATAATGTCAAGTTGATTTTTTGCTGATGTTTAGACAATCCCAAAAGCAACTGCTTTTTATAACACATTAGAGAAGATATTTTGATCACTGTTACTCTGGGTACATTCTCCAAACTCCAAATAGAAGCAGTAAACATGTGAGTATAAATATGACGATCATTTGTTTAACTGTGACAATTTTAGAGAGTTTTTGGCATGCTCCAAGGTACAGAGATTTTTGTGGATGAGTAAAAAAATAACTCGTGTATTGTTTATCCCGCTTTGACTAAGTCTTGGGTGACATTATCAATTTTTCGTAAAACTGGTTTGTTTCTACCTAATGTCAAGTCATGGGAAAGGAAAAAAATGTTAAAGTTTGCCTCCCTGGAGGGCCTGGGGATGGAGAAGCGTGTAGCAGACAATTATTTATGGATAGTTTTACATGAATACAATTGTCATGGATTTTATCTGATGACTGGAAGGTTTTCAAATTGTTGTCTTTGATTAGAAGTCGCATTAAAGCTAGTTCTCTGGTGACCTTAAGCTTTTTAGTATTTAAAATTTAAATTTGTCTCCAGAGGTATTTAAAGACCAGCTCAAACATGGAGTCATACTCTGGCGAAGAAAAACTGTTACCCTTCTTTTCATGGGGTTGTTCTTCCTGTAAGGGTGAGCCTGGTATAAGTAGTTTTAAAAATTCAGATCCTAAAAGAAGTTATTCTCAACAATGAAACTGAAGCAAGGTTTATGTAGTCAAGTCCTTCTCCCGTGCCTCCATGCACAACATGACACCCACATCTGGAAGAGCCATCGCGAGATGTGCAAACAGACCAGAAGAGTCTAGAAACCCCCAAGCATCTACTGCCAGAGTCCAAGTTACAAGCAAAAGGCAGAGTGTCTAACTGGACAACAACAAGGCACTTTCCAGAAAGGACTGAGAAAGCAGTAACATTCTATGTCAAAAGACAACCAACAACCAAACTCCAACCGATGTGCAAACATAGCTATCATGGCAGTATGCAAACAAATTAGCCTTTTAGAAGGATTTCAGGAAATTATCACTTTGCTGCAAGGAAAGAAGGAAAAGATGATGGTGCTACTACCTTTGCAGTGACAGTTAAATAATGTCTGTAATAGGAAATTCCCTGGTGGTCCAGTGGTTAAGACTCTGCATACTCACTGCCAAGGATCTGGGTTCAATCCCTGGTCAGGGAACTAAAATCTTGCAAGCCATGTGAGGTGGTGAAAATAAATACATAAATAAATAAATAAATGAAAAAGTAAAAATGGCAATAATCTGTTTTTAAATTCTTAGAGGGAATTATCCCAAATAGGGGAAATAGACCA
Organism: Odocoileus virginianus; assembly: GCF_023699985.2. Lineage (NCBI taxonomy): Eukaryota > Metazoa > Chordata > Mammalia > Artiodactyla > Cervidae > Odocoileus > Odocoileus virginianus. The sequence continues at coordinate 36,685,808 of NC_069704.1, read as the reverse complement.
TAGAAATGGTTAGAAGTTATAGACCAGTGATTCTAGTCAAGCATTATTTCAAAAACATAAATCTTCTTTTAAATTCCTATTGTGGAATGTGAAAATATTTTAGTTCTTACAGATAGTCACCATCTGTATCTTTGTAATATATTGAATTCTTGAGGTTTACCAAACTTTGATATACAGAGAGCAAAAAATCACTACCCCCCCCCCCCACCAAGTTCTTGTAAAAAGTGGGAATAGGTTCAATAAATGGGTGACTGGATCTTTTCTCAGCATAAATAGGCTTCTGTCAAAAACAATTTGCAAACTTCTGCTTTTGATGGGCTTAAAGTGACCAGAAAGCATCTTCCTACGTGTATCTTTCAGAGCTCAGGAAGGAGGTACTTGAATCATCAGGCTTATTCTGGCATGTCCCGTGTGTGCTGGGGACCTCACTCATCATGTAGTAGTGAAGCAGCTGAGAAAAAATGGCAGTGGTGATATGCCATTCAACATATTATATGCCCTGGATTTTCATAATGGAATTCTGGAAAAGGTAAGTGATTTGCCAAGAAGAGCCTTTCTAGGCCTTGTTGAAAAGGCTGTGGAGTAGTTTTGCAGCCTCTGACTTAGCTTGAAAGTAGCACCCAGCCCACCCCAAACTCTTGACCTTTAAATATGCTACACAAGAAGTCTTCCTCCACCTGATCTTGGAACCACTTAATGGAATTCTGTCCATAGAATTGTCAGTTGAAGAACTGACTCTCATCCTTACTGTCTTCCATTAGGAAAAGCCATCCTTTTCCCAACTGGTTCTTTCAACACTCTCTAGACCCAAGTGCAGACGACCATTGACATAATAATTGTCCCTCACCCTCACCCTTAGGGCATTGGGAGCAGTATCCTGTCAAGCAGCAGCAAAAGGTAAATAAAATCTCACTGTCAAGTTTCACCCAAGCTGAGAAAGGGTGGACTGTAAAACTTGCTCTAAAAATAATGCGTCTGGATATTGGCCACCATCTTAAGGCTCTTCCTCTCCAGGCCTTCTCCCCATAAAAATCCAATGTGGCTTTCACAAGTTTAGCCTGGAAATAAAATCCCCTCACTCCATCAAGAAATAGCTCCAAACTTAGAGTGCATGCTCAAAATATTCATGATGAAATCATAATCCTATATTTATCATCTTTTGGATTGTGTATGAAATTCTGTTTCCCATGGTGTTTGTCGTTGAAAGGGGCAGGCATAGAAAGCAGGCTCAGAGAATGACCCAGAAAGCATTAGCCTCAAGGAAATGCTGTTTCCCATCATAGTGAGCTGGATGGTGGTATGACATCCTCCCTTGTCTCTAAGCCCTACCTCTGCCCCAGAGTCAGCTTCCTCCCCAGCCCATTCCCAGATGGTCCCTGGTTTACTGGCTGTCTCTCAGCATCCATTGAACGTGAGCTGGCCTTCCAGAAGGAAGTGGAGAGCGGTTGCCTAGGATCACCCTCCCATCCTTCTGACCTTTCCTGTTCATTAGACTTCCTCCCCATTTTCGCTGAGGGAGATGGTGTGGATCTTAATGGTCGGAATCTGATGATTCTCTCCACGACTGGGGGTCGAGGGCCCCAGGCAACAGCACACTTGCAAAAAGCTTTTACTTCTCACCCGGGCAGTGGTGCAGGCTGATGGGTCTCTGGCCACTGCCATCCTGGCAGATCCGCGGGGTAGGGAAGAGAAAATTTTCCATTCACAGACCCCATCCGTCTTGGAGATCTTATAGAAGGTCTCTGCAGATCCCACTGGAATGCGAACCAGGTCTTTGTGCTGTCCCTCCAGGGTGTGGCTGGGTGCATGCAGCGTGTAGCCCAGGGTATGTTTGGAGGACTGCTTTCGTTGCAGACACTGGAATCTCAAGACATTCTGAAAGGCCTTTTTAAACTCTTGACTGGAGCATGGGTATATAATGGGGTTGATGCAGCTGTTTAGGTAACCGAGCCAAAATGCTATTTTAAAAACGGTTTCTGAGGGCCTGAAATCAGGAAAGAAAGACCCTGGAAGAAAACACAAGAGATTCATACACGTTATTTGCAAGTCAATGGACCTCTTGGCTAGGAAAATAAAGCAAATCCTCCAACAAACAAACACCTTTACTGTATCTCGAAAAAGCTCCAAACAATTCCAAATGCATTTGAGTTTTCACATTTGACTGATCACACCCTTGATAATATCCTCAAAAGCCATTCACACTTGGTCCGCATGAACAATTCATTTACGGGAAAAGACCCAAAGGACAGGGCTGCACTGGTTCTTAGTGACGAAATATCACTTGACGTCCACTAGGAAGCTTTAAATCATGAAAACATGAGATGGAGGCTGAGTCTACATACGCAGATTGTTTTGCCTGAATTTAAAACTAAGTTAAAGTTCATCCAAACATCCATATTAAAATAAGATCACCTGAATTGTCCTTTTGTTCTTTGATGCAGTATCATATGGGCTTCCCAGGTGGCGCTAGTGGTAAAGAACCTGTCTGCCAAAGCAGGAGACATAAGAGAAGAGGAAGGCATAGCAACCCAATCCAGTATTCTATTTTTTTTCCATTTATTTTTATTATTTGGAGGCTAATTACTTTACAATATTGTAGTGGCAACCCAGTATTCTTGCATGTAGAATCCCGTGGACAGGGGAGCCTGGCGGACTACAGTCCATGGGGTCGCAAAGAGTCGGACATGAGTGAGCAATGGAGAACCCGTGTAGAGCCCACATGTATACAGGTACAGCCTAAATATTAATAATACGAATCTTTTTCTCTCCTGAGTGTTGGAGTAGTATTTTCTAATGAGAATCTCAAATTTACAAACTACTGGCTTTGTCAACTTTGACCAGTGATTTTTTTCTCTAACGATGTCTTTTGACATTGCAGTATACTCACCTGCTCAAAATACTCCAGTAGCAGCCAAATGCTTCTTAAGAGTTTGACATGCAGGGTCTTGCCCAATGCTAAACCTACTCTCGCTTTCTAACATTAATACTTCTGCTGTAAACAGACACACTAAAAAATTTTCTCCAAGTCATTGCTCATTTTTTTTGGCCCTCTCAAGTTGGGTCTAGAGGTCCAAAATGCCCTTTACTGTCCTCTTTACCTACTCAAGTCATCCTTTAACTTATCCAGCAGGAATCAAGTTTCAGGTCTCTTTACATCTTACATAGTAACTATCTCATAGCTCCTGGAGGCAAAATAGCAAAACCAAATTATCTTAAAGTGGGAACACTGTTAAAGTGTTAGCTGCTCAGTTGTATCCGACTGTTTGCGATCCCACGGATTGTAGCCCACCAGGCTCCTCTGTCCATGGAATTCTCCAGGCAATAATACTGGAGTAGGCTGCCATTTCCTTCTCCAGGGTATCTTCCCAGTCCTGAGATTGAACCAGTGTCTCCTGCATTTCAGGCAGATTCTTTCCACCTGAGCCACCAGGGAAGCATTGTGCGAACAGTCTTAGAGGTTATTTTATTCAATTACTCAATTTCCAAATTAAAAAAAGAATGATTAAAGTTGTTGTCACAAACTTAATGCTATGCACTAATACAGTGATAGATAAAGAGATATAGAACTGCTAGCCCAGTGTTATTTATTTCCTGCACAATTTTTTTCTTTTGCCTCAGCCTCGTAAAGATCTTGATTTTATGTCTTTCTTTTTCTCTCTGCTCTAGAGACCCATCAGAGTCATGACAAACTGATGGATAGGCTTAAAAATCTACTCTGGCAAACAGTGCCCTGAAATTTAGCAGAGAATCTCATAAATATAAAGAAAGAGTAAAGTTAAATATTGCAGAACCAAAGAAGGCAAAATGGTACAATGATTGATGAGAGTATTTTTTGTCTCTGAAGTATATTCCCTGTTAGATTCAGTGTGTCTCAAAGAAATTAAAACACATACAGAGATGATGGTTGTTAAGTGGGAAAGTATTATCTGTACCTCCAAAGCTTTTAACATTTTCCTATAGTTATAATACAATGTACTCACATTGAGTGTCTGGTTTGAGCCAGGCTCTGTACTAAACAGTCTACATAAATTTAATCATCATTAGTAACATCAAGAGTCATATGATTCCTACTGTATAGCCCAGGGAAGTCTACTTAATACTCTGTATGGGAAAATACCTGTATGGGAAAATAATTTACAAAAGAGTGGATCTACATAAAACTGATTCACTTTGCTGTACATTTAAACTAACACACTATAAATCAACTATTAATGTGTTCTAATAAAAAATAAGTTATATGATTTCTATCAACACCCCCATTTTACAAATTAAGAAACTGTGATTTAATGAGATTGCATAATTCAACTAAAGTCACACAGGCAGAAGGTCAGCTGGGATTTGAAATTGAGAAGTCTGACTTTAGGGCCTATGTTCCTTAATCATATCTGAAAATACATTAGAATAATGCATCTCTAGGGAATGACGATGATATATGGAGAATGATAAAGGGTACAGCTGGGGAAGTTAAACTAGAAAGATGGTTTCTCAAACTTAATCTGAGAGGTGAAAAAAGCAGCTAATATGAACATGAATGGTGATTCTTGTGAATGTGGTCAGTTCCAGAAAAATCCATCTTAATTATGATGCCTATATGTTGTTCCATATTTCTTCCAAATAGCAACAATGACAGGATTAAGGGGACTCTCTTCTCAAGGCAGGCCTTGGGTTGAGCTTAATAAGGATATATGAGCAGGGCATGCCCCAAATTACCTTGTCTTGGAATTTCACTCTTCTGTAAATCAGCTAGAGAGGGGAGTGTGTGTCCCTTATTTGAAGAATTTAAATTAAGAGAAAAAGAAAAAAAAAGTGAATTTTGAATGCTAATGCTAGTGAGATGATTTCAGATCCTTGGAGTTTCCCATAACTCCTTCAGGGACAGTCTTTTATTCACAGAGTCCTGTTCTGCATTAAGACATCTCAACATTTCCTTTTAGACCATTTCCTCCTATTCCTCTTCCCTCCTTTGAAGTCTCCTTACAAAGCCAAGCTACTCTGGCCTTCCTGTTGTGTACACAGCTTCAAAGGTAAATATCAGTTCTTTCCTTCAGGTGCCCTGCTCAAAATACCCATTTCTTGGTGGCAGCTGAGGCATAAGATGAGAAAAGTGAAAGTGTAAATAAACATGTTAGTTGCTTAGTCACGTCCAACTCTTTGCGATCCCATGGACCACAGTCTACCAGGCTCCTCTGTCCATGGAATTCTCCAGGCAAGGATACTGTAGTGGGTAGCCATTCCCTTCTCCAGGGCATCTTCCTAACCCAGGAATTGAACCTGGGTCTTCTGCATTGCAGGCTGATTGTTTACCATCTGAGCTACCAGGGAAACCCATAGGATGAGAAAGGAGATGATTAAAATGAATTTACACTTAGATTTTAAAGACAGTCCTGTTTTAACCCTGCAGAAATACTGTCTTGCTAATTATAGCAAATCTCTTGATATTGGCTTTTAAGACAGTGAATGGGAGATTCTTCTGGATCAGAGGCTCTCCCATAAATGAACCACTTGTCTTATATCATCAGGTGTGTGACAGCACCTATATGTGTCTAAACCCTGCATGATGTGCCCATGCCCAATCTGACAATTCCACAAGGTAGGTCATGGGACCCATTTCTCCTCCCTGCAGTCTTTCATCCTCCCTTTCAGGTGATTCTCTTTTGGTAGCTCCCAACTGGGGTTTTAGAAAAGGCAGAGGAACCAGAGATCAAATTGCTAACATCTGCTGGATCATCAAAAAAGCAAGACAGTTCCAGAAACACATCTATTTCTGCTTTATTGACTATGCCAAAGCCTTTGATTGTGTGGATCACAATAAACTGTGGAAAGTTCTGAAAGAGATGGGAATACCAGACCACCTGACCTGCCTCTTGAGAAACCTGTAGGCAGGTCAGGAAGCAACAGTTAGAACTGGACATGGAACAACAGACTGGTTCCAAATAGGAAAAGGAGTATGTCAAGGCTGTATATTGTCACCCTGCTTACTTAACTTATATGCAGAAAACATCATGAGAAACGCTGGGCTGGATGAAGCATAAGCTGGAATCAAGATCGCCGGGAGAAATATCAGTAACCTCAGATATGCAGATGACATCACCCTTATGGCAGAAAGTGAAGAAAAACAAAAGAGCCTCTTGATGAAAGTGAAAGAGGAGAGTGAAAAAGTTGGCTTAAAGCTCAACATTCAGAAAACTAAGATCACGGCATCCAGTCCCATCACTTCAAGGTAAATAGGTGGGGAAACAGTTGATACAGTGGCTGACTTTATTTTTTTGGGCTCCAAAATCACTGCAGATGGTGACTGCAGCCATGAAATTAAAAGACACTTATTCCTTGGAAGAAGAATTATGACCAACCTAGACAGCATATTAAAAAGCAGAGACAATACTTTGCCAACAAAGGTCCATCTAGTCAAAGCTATGGTTTTTCCAGTAGTCCTGTATGGATGTGAGAGTTGGACTATAAAGATAGCATATTAAAAAGCAGAGACATTACTTTGTCAAAAAAGGTCTGTCTAGTCAAGGCTATGGTTTCTCCAGTAGTCATGTATGGAAGTTAGAGTTGGACTATAAAGAAAGCTGAGCACTGAAGAACTGATGCTTTTGAACTGTGGTGTTGGAGAAGACTCTTGAGAGTCCCCTGGACTGCAAGGAGATCCAACCAGTCCATCCTAAAGGAGATAAGTCCTGGGTGTTCATTGGAAGGACTGATGTTGAGGCTGAAATTCCAATACTTTGGTCACCTGATGTGAAGAGCTGACTCATTTGAAAAGACCCTGATGCTGGGGAAGAGTGAGGGTGGGAGAAGAAGGGGACGACTCAATGGACATGAGTTTGGGTAGACTCCAGGAGTTGGTGGTGGATAGGGAGGCCTGGCGTGCTGCAGTTCATGGGGTCACAAAGAGTCAGACATGACTGAGTCACTGAACTGAACTGAACTGGGGTTTGGAGAAAGACTCCTAACTGTATTTCCTTCAAATGCTTTCCAAAAGTTAAAAGAAGACAGTTATAAGGCTTCTTTCCAAACTTCTCCATATTATTCACATCTTTCTAAAAAATTGCACTTATTTATTTATTTGACTGTGTTGAGTCTCAGTTGTGTCACTCAGAATCTTCACTGCATCATGTGGGATCTTTTGTTGCACCCCATGGACTCTCTAGTTGTGGCACATGGGCTTAGTTGCTCCTAAGGCATGTGGGATCTTAGTTTCCTGACCAGGGATCCAACCTGAGTCTCCTGTGTTGCTAGGCAGATTCTTAGCCATTGGACCACAAGGGAAGTCCCTTATTCACGTCTTCAGGTCTCTTTCTTCCCTTCATTTTTTCCTCTCTAGGAAGAAAATATTGAGCTGTCATCAGGCTTGGAAAACAGCCATTGCTTCGTGATCCCCATTGGGGTGCTCTTATTTCAGGATCCCTTCCTCTGCTCAAAGCTTTCTGCTCAGGCATCATCTTCTCTGAATTTCTCACAATTTCTCTTCCCAACCTCACTTTCTTCTTGTTGATGATGTTTTTTAGACCAGGAAGCTTGATCATGATTCTTTTTGTTGTCCACCCATCACGGCATGGAGCACCAGGGTTGAATCTGCCTGGTTTAGGGACAGACGTCTCTGGACCCAGTCACTAGGATGAAAACTCCCTTTAGTAGGAAGTGTCAGTTCTTGCTCATAGAGCTCCAGAACCCAGCACACTGCTGGTGTTTCAAAGTTGTGGTTTAGTTGCTAAACTGTGTCCAACTCTTTGCAACTCCGTGAACTGTAGCCCACCAGGCTCCTCTGTCCATGGGATTCCCCAGGCAAGAACAACGGAGTGGGTTGCCATGGCTTTCTCCACTATCTGCTTTACCTTACTGCATTATCTGGTATCTAATACTCTAGTTTTTCTCACCATGCTCCACAGGAGGAGCCAGACATTTGAATTACCAATAAGAGCACGGGGTCTCCTATTTCTCTTGTCATCGTAGGTATGCTGGGCACTTCAACAATTTCTGTTCAGACTCCGCTGCAAGAAACACAAATAGCTTCCGGCTTAATTCCCAGAACTCCTCCCCCTGCAGGTCGGGTCATCCCTTGCATGTGAATTTGCTTCACTGAATTCCCGAACTTTGGAAAATCCCCAAGCCTCTAGAGACTCTTCCATGCACTGAGTTTCCTCCATGATTAGGTCCTGCTGCAGAATTTCTGACTATTTTCGGGTCCCTCCAAACACTCTGATTGACTAAAACTTGGCCAGACTACGTCAGGAAGAGCCTGAGTTTATCCCCTCAACACCATTTACATCTTCACCCTTGGAGATTCACTATCCTCCTTTCCATTGTCGAGGGCTCTAGATACCAAGGAAAAATTGAAACTGATGATTTCAAAAGATGCACTTAAGTCTCACTCGATGTCTTCTCCATTGGGAGCATTTCACTTTTGGTTTCTGATCTGGGGCTCATCTGTAGGCTTATTGTGGAAGATACCAGGGCCCACCCCAGTGAAGACTACACTATAGTCATATATTAGCTACAGAGTTACAGCAAAGTTTGCTCTCAATGGTCCAAATAGAAAGAAAACTATTTTCCTATCAATACTGGCCTCCTAAGTGTGTTTTATCCACCAGTGTTCCAGTTCTCTCTAAAATACAGGAGGATAAGAACGGAGTTCTCAGGAGAGGGTGGGATGAACCGAAAAAGTAGCACTGACATATATACACTATCAAGTGTAAGACGGATGGCTAGTGGGAAGCTGCTCTATAGCATAGGGAACTCAGCCTGGCTCTCTGCGATGACCTAGAAGGGGTGGGATGCGGGGGGTGGGGAGAGAGAGACAGACTCAAGAAGGAGGTTGTTGTTCAGTTGCTCAGTCTCATCCAACTCTTTGTGACCCCATGGACTGCAGTACATCAGGCTTCCCTGTCCTTCACTATCTCCCGGAATTTGCTCAAATTCATGTCTGATGAGTTGGTAATGCCATCCAACCATCTCACCCTCTGTCACCCCCTTTTCCTCTTGCCCTCAGTCTTTCCCAGCATCAGAGTCATTTCCAGTGAGTCGGCTCTTCACATCAGGTGGCCAAATGAAGCTTCAGTTTCAGCATCAGTCCTTCTAATGAATATTCAATGTTGATTTCCTTTAGGATTGACTGGTTTTAACTCTTTGCTGTCTAAGGAGGGAAGGTATACATATATACATAAGGCTAATTCATACTGTTGTGCAGCAGGAACCAACACAACATTGTAAAGAAATTTCCCTCCAATTAAAAAAAAAACCCAGAAGTTCTCAAATTCCAACCCAGCACTGATAATTAGAAGGTGCCCCTTGAGTTCAGCTCTTGTAGAATCAGAGGGACTAAGTACAGAAATTGGAAGCCATGAGTCAGTCTTCTTGGTTCTAGCCTTCCAACTTCTACACTTAGTTTCACCTACCTGAAAACTTGACATCTTAATGACAACTTTGAGAGATATCAGGTTATAAAAAAACTTTAATTAGCTGGAGTCATAGAATGTTAGAATGTGAAGAGTGGCAGAAACTAGGAAACCTAGCAGGCATTGTCAACCCCTTCATAACAGATGAAGAGTGTGCGGACAAGAAGGGCAAGTGGTTTCCTTAAAACTATCTGCTCATCTGTGGTCCAGAGACCCAGACTCTGCTCAGTTTCCTGAATTTCTTCTCCTGATCTGCTGGGCCATTTGGCAACCCCATGACGGCGCAGGAAGTGTTGATGGCAATATGTCCAGCTGTGGTCATAGAATGACAACTGGTTTTGCAGAGATAATGAGAAAGAAGGGAAGGAGAGCAGTGTCATCAATAACTACACTAATTACAAGTTGCAAAGTTCAGACACTGCAAAGGAGAACGGTGGGTGATGGTCTTGGAAGGGCTCATGAAGGGTATCACACTCTGAAAACTGGAGTTTAAATGACTTCGATTAAAAAACTGTGGATACCCAAGGAGATGCTTATGTTATGTGGTCATGGGAGAAAATAACCCTTAATTGTTTTTTTTTTTTTTGTCCAACCAGCAGTCTCTCCATATGTGTGGTACCAGTCCAGTGTGGCTGGTATACATCCAAAGAATAGGGGAGAGACACAAGCTGATACACAAATAAGTGGCCAGTTCCCAGGCCAAGGGGCTTGAGTGCCAAGCAGTATTCAAGTTCAAGTGCCAGATAGGTTGGCATCTTCTGGCCAGGAAGACAGTCCTTGCCCCACTGAACTAAGTCCGAGAGAAAAGCTGTTGGAACCAGAATATAAGCACAGATTCAAGCTCTTTGTCACCCTGGAGTCCACCAGATGCTCCACATTGGGTGGCTGATTTGGCTGTGTCACAGTGACTTGCCTGAGTCCTTCTGAGGTCCATCCAGGGGCCACCCTTGTGCAATTCTCAGCCAGACAAGAATCTTTAAGTTAGCTCCCTGGAATAGTGGACAGAAATCTCTAAGAATACTGCCAGATTAACTGCAAACTAGAACCCTGGGCTCTCTACCCAAAGTGCATGAATAGACTTCCCATGAAATGAAATGCAGTCTTTGTATGGCCAGAGATTCATTTTCTGGAGAAGAATTTAGCTTCTATCAGCTACTCACAGTGGTCTTAGAGACCCAAGGTATGGCCAAGCCTACCTCCCAGCTGCTGAGCAGAAGTGGTACCTCTGCCTGGTGCACTTCACTTAGCCTACATTCGTACGTGCTCAGTGTTGTTTGACTCTTTGCCACCCCATGGAGAGCAGCCTGCCAGGCTCCTCTGTCCATGGGATTTTTCCAGGCAAGAATACTGGAACAGATTGCCATTTCCTACTCTAGAGAATCTTCTCCATCCAGGGATTGGACCCCGGTCTCTTGCATCTCCTGCATTGGCAGGCAGATTCTTTACCACTGAGCCACTGGGGAAGCCCCCACTTAGCCTACACATCCTGATAAGAGCATCCCACTTATAATCATGGCAAAAAGATGTCAGTTCAACTCCTCTTTAGAAGGACTTGCTCTTTTCTTCTCCTAGTTAATTGGGACTTAAAATTGCCTCTACATAGTAGTCAGGGTGGGGAAGGATGGCAATGTGGGAGGTTGCAGTGAGCAGGGGAAAAGGTGCACATTGTGTGCAGGGTACAAATGGAACAGAACAAACCTGAAGCACTGTGGGGACCAAATGTGGATGGGAGAGTTGCCCTTCTTTTCATTTTCTGGGGACCAGGGTATATTGGCCATGGTTACTATCGTCAAGGGCTTCCCAGGTGGTGCTAGTGGTAAAGAACCTGCCTGCCAATGCAGGAGACTAAGAGATGCGAGTTCAGTCCCTGAGTGGAGAAGATTCCCTGGAGGAGGAAATGGCAACCCACTCCAGAATTCTTGCCTAGAGAATCCCCATGGACAGAGGAGCCTGGTGGGCTACAGTCCATGGGGTCACAAACAGTGGGACAAGACGGACTTAGCATGCACACTGTTGTCAAGAACCACTGCTCCTCCCAACCCTGGCAAGTAGAGTCACCTGAGAAGAGGTTTTCTCATACTTCTGCAAGTGGAATACAATCTTCATGGGATCCTTCTGGCTGTGTAGTGTGTAGCTCTGCAGAATCAGGGGTTTTATCCTGGATGAATCCAAGCTGCTTGAAGTAAAGCTCTTTAAAGGGTGTCTCTCACCAGTTATCAAAGCCCCAAACAGCATTTCTCCTTGTAGAAAAGAGCACCGTGTCTCCCAGGACATGCATGCTTATCCCAAGATAACTCAGGAAAGAATGACCAGCTAGACCAGGGCAAGACTCATTAGGTACATTTCCCTCAAAAATCTCCTTGTTATTGTCTGTTTGAAATTAATACATAATCTAAGCACTTTCAACAGATAGCAAGACTTTTTCTTCTCCTTAACTTAGTGAAATATATTTTGATTCAGGAAAACAATAGCAATTAAGTCATCATTTCCTGGTTTTTAAATATTTATTTATTTTTGGCTGTGCTGGGTCTTCATTGCTGCATGGGCTTTTCTCTGGTTGTGGTGAGCAGGGGCTATTCTCCAGTTGTGGTGCTCAGGCTTCTTATTGCAGTGGCTTCTCTTGTAGAGTACGGGCTCTAGGGTGCACACGCTTCAGTAGTTGTGGCTCCTGGGCTCTCTGTTTTGCAAGTAAGATCATCTATACCTTTTTCTAGATTCTACATATATGTATTAAAATATATTTGTTTTTCTCTTTCTGACTTATTTCACTCTGTATGACAGACATGCATGACCTACTGTATAGCTCAGGGAATTCTACTCAATGCTTTGCGGTGACCTAAATGGGAAGGAAATCCAAAAAGAGGGGTTATATGTATACAGAGAGCTGATTCACTTTGCTGTACAGTAGAAACTAATACCACATTGTAAAGCAACTACACGTCAGTAAAAATTGATTAAAAAAAATCTATCTTCAATGTTGCATTCAACACATTTGAGTCAGTCCTAATAAGGCGGATGAAGCTAGAGCTTATTGTAGAGAATGAAGTAAGTCAGAAAGAGAAAGACATATATTGCATATTAACACATATATATGGAATCTGGAAAGATGGTACTGATGGACCTACTTGCAGGGCAGCAATGGAGATGCAGACATAGAGAATAGACTTGTGGACACAGAGGGAGAAGGAGGGGATGGGATGAATTGAGAGAGTGGCATGGAAATGTGTAATTACCATATGTAAAATAGGTAGCCAGTGGGAATTTGCTGCGTTACACAGGGAGCTCAACCTAGTCCTCTGTGACAACCTGGAGGGATGGGATGGGTGGGAGATGGGAGGGAGGTTCAAGAGGGAGGGGGACATATGTATGCCTGTGGCTGACTCATGTTGATGAATGGCAGAAACCAACACAATAGTGTAAAGCAAATATCAATAAAAAATTAAAGAAAAAAGGTTGTGTACAAAATCCAGCTCATCCACAAGCCCCTCCTTCTTCATAGTCTAACCTGTCTTCTTACCGTCTCCCCTAAGGAGTCACCCTAATAGCACTCATCACCATCTTCTATACATATTCTTTTTTTTTTTTTTTTTGGTCCCTTTCCTTGAATACGAACTCCTCAAACACATAGGTTTTTATCTTTTCATTTCACTGCAAAGTCCTCAATGCCAACAGTTTATAGGCTCACAACAAATATATGTTGAATAGATAAGACATTCAATCTTTTTTTCAGCATCTCTTTAAGGACACATACTTCTTATCCTTCATTTAATCTCCATCAGTGTCGAATGCATCCTCAATAAACGTGTATGGAATCAATGGATGACATTTGCCGGTGGAAGAAAATGACATTTTGAATAAAACTTGGGCTTCAACTACTTACAGCTAGAAATATGCTTTTTAAATGGAGAAACAGAGCCTGTCTTAACTCACAGTCCAACACTTTATATCTTCCTGATCTTTAAGACACTCATATTTACATGAAAATAAAACCATTCTACAAATAATTGGATACAGCTAAGTTGCAGGCACTTCGTAAAATGATTACTTCCAGTACTTATAAAGACATTTTATAGGGTCCTGTAGGAAAGGTTGGAGCCTGTAATTAAGATGTGATAGTCATCAGCAGCCTCTCATATTTGCGAGACGTGAATCCAAGCCCAAACACTACAAATCCAAAGCAGTGACAGAAACAACCAAAATCGGTCATGCAGGGAGGAAGCACAGGAGCTTTTTGGGGTGGTGTCTCTTCACTCTCAGCTTATAGGCTACAGCAGGCTCCATTCCATCAGGGACATGGGAGCAGGCTGGTGGTTATATGGTAAGACAGGTAGTTATATAGTGGACAGGGGAGCCAGCAAGGACTGGCAGTAAAGCTATAGAATCTGGGGACTTCCCTGGTAACCCAGTGGATAAAAATCTGCCTGCTAGTGCAGGAGATATGGGTTCGATACCTGGCCCAGGAAGATCCCACATGTCTCAGAGCAATTAAGACTGTGCGCCACAACTACTGAAGTCTGTGCGCTTTGAGCCCATGCTCCGCACAAGAGAAGCCACTGCAATAAGAGGTCCATGCACAGCAATGAAGAGTAGCCCCAATGGCCACAACTAGAGAAAGTGTGTGCACAGCAACAAAGACCGAGCACACACACACACACACACAGATATGGAATCTAAGTTCTTTAGACAAGTCCCTACTTGGAAATGACAACCCCAGGTCCTTTCACTGGCCACCAGATCACTCAGAGGCATGTCCCCTAATACTGTAGCCATCCTCCAGGAGTATCATCTAACTCTGCTCAAGGTAGAATACGACTAGCACTTTGGTCTCCACCTGCAGATCCTGAACGTTCCCCTCCACTGCCTGGGCTATGACAGGGATGCAGGTGGTCTTTGAAGCCCCTGCTACTGCTTCAAGCCCTAGACTCAAGCTGGACCAAGCCAGCAGAGTGCTTGACCTCCATCCAAAGCAGACATAACATATATGCATAGGCATTTTGATAGCTTATTTCCCAAAATAAAAGGTGATTTCAGGGAATCTGGTATATGGCTTCTAAACACAGATAGAAAAAGCAACTTTAAAATGCAGGAAAACTTTACTTTTTCCTGGGAAACTTTACTTTTTAATTTTAAAGGGCAACAGATTATGACACTGCTTTGATTAGAGATCTCCTTGAAAAAAAAAGAACCGACCATACCTCCATCTTTCATAATAAATGCAATATTGAGAAAGCTCAGTTTTGCTTGCAGGGGACATGTTCATTCTTTTCAAATGTAACCCAAGCCTTTTGCAGTCTCAACTGAGAACTGTCTGATACTCTAAGGGGGAAGACAGAGGTCACAGACATTCAATCATTTCCATGGCTTCAATTTCTTTTTTGCTTTGATGAATTCTCCAATCTTCATCCTGAGACCATATCTGGCTCCTGAGCTCAAGTTCTGCATACAAACTATTAATAGACATTTTTCTTTTGTGTGTGTGTGATGTGAAATATTTTTATAGGCTTTATTGAATTCTTTTACAATGTTGCTTCTGTTTTATGGTTTGGTTTTTTTAGCCACATGTAGGCATGTGGGATCTTAGCTCCCCAACCAGGGATAAAAACTGCACCTCCTGCATTGGAAGGTGAAGTCTTAACCACTGGAGACCTAAGGAAGTCCCCAGGAATCTTTCTTGGTTTTCCCAAACCATCGAATCCTTAACATAAACAAACTGAACTCACTGTTTCTCACAAAACCTACTCTTTCTTCTCTGCTCCATCCTCAGAAGATGGCACCCCTCCTTCTGAGTTGTCCCAGTCAGACACCCACTGTCATCTTCAATTCTTCACTCTCTCAACTCTTCCACTCCATCCACTCACCCAGTGCAGACCATGGAAACTTCATTCTCCTTGTCACCATTCATCCTATTCAAGCCACCATCATTTCTAGCTAGGACCCCATATCAGCCTACTCATTAAGCTTCTTGATTCTTGTCTTACTGCCTTACCTACCTTCAAAGTGTAGCCAGAGAGATTCTGAGAATACAAACCTGATTTCATCTTCCTTGATTAAATCATCTCAGTGCCTCTTCAATGAATTCAAGGTCAAGCACAAATTTTTTCTAGGACTTATTATTTTCATGGGTCTGGAAGAGTGAAAATCCACTTTGCTATATAACTAGTTAGTAGAGCAAAATGATCCAAGTACCCATTCAAAGTCTCTAGTTAGTACTATGTCTTGCGTGCCTGTTCAGTCTTGTCTGACTCTTCGAGATTCCATGGACTATAGCCTACCAGGCTCCTCTGTCTATGGGATTTCACAGGCAAGAATACTGGAGTGGGTTGCCATTTCCTCCTCCAGGGGATCTTTCTGACCCAGGGATCAAACCTGTAGCTCCAGAGACTCCTGAACTGGCAGGTGAGTCTGTACCACTGTGTCACCTAAAGTATAAAATTATAAACAACAGGAATAATAGTGTGTAATTGTTAACTCAAGTGAGTGATAGGGTAGTTTTGTTCCTGAGGATGTAATTTGGAGTTATTGTGGTTGATAAATGATGGCTTAACCCCAAGGAGCAAAGAGATGGTGTCCAGAAGGCAGCATGCCCACTAAAACGGCTTTTCAAGGTCAAAGAACAGAAACCACTCAAGAATTTCCAGTCATTCCTGTGGTATTGATGACAATGGTTCAGATAGATTTGCAAAATCTGGAAGGCTTGAGTTGAGAATAAAGATGCCCGAAGGAGTGCTTAGGAATAAATCTACCTAAGGAAACAAAAGACCTATATATAGAAAACTATAAAACACTGATGAAAGAAATCAAAGATGACACAAATAGATGGAGAAATATACCATGTTCATGGATCAGAAGAATCAATATAGTAAAAATGAGTATACTACCCAAAGCAATCTATAGATTCAATGCAATCCCTATCAAGCTACCAACGGTATTTTTCAGAGAACTAGAACAAATAATTTCACAATTTGTATGGAAATACAAAAAACCTTGAATAACCAAAGCAATCTTGAGAAAGAAGAATGGAACTGGACGAATCAACCTGCCTGACTTCAGTCTCTACTAGAAAGCTATAGTCATCAAGACAGTATGGTACTGGCACAAAGACAGAAATATAGATCAGTGGAACAAAATAGAAAGCCCACAGATAAATCCATGTACTATGGACACCTTATCTTTGACAAAGGAGGCAAGAATATACAATGGAAAAAAGACAACCTCTTTAACAAGTGGTGCTGGGAGAACTGGTCAACCACTTGTAAAAGAATGAAACTAGAACACTTTCTAACAGTATACACAAAAATAAACTCAAAATGGGTTAAAGATCTAAATGTAAGACCAGAAACTATAAAACTCCTAGAGGAAAATATAGGCAAAACACTCTCTAACATAAATCACAGCAGGATTCTCTATGACCCACCTCCCAGAGTAATGGAAATAAAAGCAAAAATAAACAAATGGGACCTAATTAAACTTAAAAACTTTTGCACAACTAAGGAAACTATAAGCAAAGTGAAAAGACAGCCTTCAGAATGGGAGAGAATAATAGCAAATGAAGCAACTGACAAAAAATTAATCTCAAAAATATACAAGCAACTCCTGCAGCTCAATTCCAGAAAAATAAACGACCCAATCAAAAAATGGGCCAAAGATCTAAACAGACATTTCTCCAAAGAAGACATCTAGATGGCTAACAAACACATGAAAAGATGCTCAACATCACTTATTATCAGAGAAGTGTAAATCAAAACCACAATGAGGTACCATCTCACGCCGGTCAGAATGGCTGCTATCCAGAAGTCTACAAGCAATAAATGCTGGAGAGGGTGTGGAGAAAAGGGAACCCTCTTACACTGTTGGTGGGAATGCAAGCTAGTACAGCCACTATGGAGAACAGTGTGGAGATTCCTTAAAAAACTGGAAATAGAACTTCCATACGACCCAGCAATCCCATTGCTGGGCATACACACCGAGGAAACCAGAATTGAAAGAGACACGTGTACCTCAATGTTCATCGCAGCACTGTTTACAATAGCCAGGACATGGTAGCAACCTAGATATCCATTGGCAGATGAATGGATAAGAAAGCTGTGGTACATACACACCATGGACTATTACTCAGCCATTAAAAAGAATGCATTTGAATCAGTTCTAATGAGGTAGATGAAACTGGAGCCTATTATACAGAGTGAAGTAAGTCAGAAAGAAAAACACCAATAGAGTATATTAACACATATATATGGAATTTAGAAAGACAGTAACAACGACCCTATATGTGAGACAGCAAAAGAGACACAGATATAAAGAACAGACTTTTGGACTTTATGGGAGAAGGCGAGGGTGGGATGATTTGAGAGAATAGCATTGAAACATGTATATTATCATATGTGAAATAGATTGCCAGTCCAGGTTCGATGCATGAGACAGCGTGCTCAGGGCTGGTACACTGGGACGACCCAGAGGGATGGGATGGGGAGGGAGGTGGGAGGGGGGTTTAGGATGGGGAACACATGTACACCCATGGCTGATTCATGTCAATGTATGGCAAAAACCACAGTAATATTGTAATTAGCCTCAAATTAAAATAAATTAATTAATTTTAAAAAGATGCCTGAAGGATGAACATGGAAAATGGTGAAGAAAAAGTAAGGACATCCTACTGTATAGCACATGGAACTCTTCTCAGTGCTATGTAGCATCCTGTATGGGAAGGGGGTCTGGGGGAGAATGGATACATGTATACATATGGCTGAGTACCTGTGTTGTCCACCTGAAACTATCACAACATTGTTAATCAGCTATATTCCAATACAAAATAAAAAGTTAAAATGAAAAAGCAAAGACACAGACAAATGCCTTTCTTCCTGAAAAGAACTAATCCCTGGTGTATGATGTGACTTTCTGTTACCCCAAATAGTCATGTTTCTAAGAAAGGTTGTTTCCCACTGTGGCAATTCACCTCTGAAATGCCCACCCAATATCTGCTCACATTAGGTGATTCATTCAGAACACATTGGATAATCACAAGCAGTATTTTTCTAGATGTTCTGTTTGGGACAGGAGTTTCTATCAGCACCTTCAGCCCAGCTGACTTCAGTTTCCAGGCAAGTGTTCAAGCAGCTTAACTTTTACCTGGCTTAGTTGTCAATCTGTTTCTCTCTCATTCCCAGAAAAAAAATATCATTGGAAGAGAAGTAAGCTTCGACAGTCTGTTAACATGAAATCGTAATACTCGTTGTTTTTGCTTATTCTGATTTGATTCTGGTGAGTTAGAAGTTAATTCCCAGCTTCTGAAGGAGAAGGGGAGACAGAGGATGAGATGGTTGGATGGCATCACTGACTCAATGGACATGAGTTTGAGCAAGCTCTGGGAGTTGGTGATGGACAAGGAAGCCTGGTATGCTGCAATCCATGGGGTCGCAAAGAGTCGGACACGACTGAGTGAACTGGATCGGGCTTCCCTGGTGGCTCAGTGGTGAAGAATCTGTCTGCTAATGCAAGAGACATGGATTTGATTCCTCATCTGGGAAGATCCCACATGCCTCAGAGCAACTAAACCCATGTGCGCCAACTATTGAATCCGTGCTTCAAAGCCTGGGAGCTGCAATTGCTGACCCCATATGCTGCAACTACTGAAGCCCATGCTCTAGTGTCTGTGCTCCACAGCAAAAGAAGCCACTGCAAGTTCATTCTATACATCTGCATCTCCATTCTTGCCCTGCAAATAGGTTCATCTACACAGTTTTCTAGACCCCATATATATGTGTTAACATATGGTATTTGTTTTTCTCTTTCTGACTTACCTCACTGTGTAAGTTGCTGTAGAACACAGGGAGCTCAGCTTGGTGCTCTGTGATGACCTAGAGGGGTGGGGTGAGGGAGGGGAGCAATGCTCAAGAGGGAGGGAGGGCTTCCCTGGGTGGCTCAGCGGTAAAGAATCTGCCTGCAATGCAGGAGCCAAGGGAGATGTGGGTTGATCCCTGGGTCGGGAAGATCCCTTGGAGGAGGGCAAGGCAACGTACTCCAGTATTCTTGACTGGAGAATCCCATGGACAGAGGAGTCTGGTGGCTACAGTCCATGGGGTTGCAGAGACTCGGACCTGACTGAAGCGACTTAGCATGCATACACACACACACACATGCTTACTGCTGATTCACATTGTTGTATGGCAGAAACCAACACAGCATTGTAAACCAGTTTTCCTCCAATTAAAAAGTAAATAAAAAACAAGAAATCACCTCAGTGAGAAGCCTACATACCACAACTAGAGAGTAGCCCCTGTTTGGCACAACTAGAGAAAGTCCACGTGCAGCAGTTAAGACCCAGTGCAGCCAAAAATAAAATATAAAAAAGAAACTGTGCATTGGAAGCATTCTGGGAAGTCCACAGATAAAAGAATGTGGACATATTAAACCTCACCAATAATATACTCGGCATGATTTAGCTTTTTTCTGGCAGTGGTACTAATCGACATGTATTTCAATACTTTGTAGATTTTCTTTGTAGTCTATTTGGGATCCAGCGTGTATATTTTTATCTAAATTGTTCTGGAAATTATTTATAACCCCTTCCTATAAGCTCCTGGAGCACCAAGAGTCAAGCAGACATCTGTGCTACAAACAGATAAGGATATGAACATGCAAAAGGGTGAAGCACTTGCTCAGGGTTACACAGCTGGTGAGCAGAAGGACTAGATTAAAACTCTGGTCTTCAGACTCCCAGTTCAGAAACTTTTCTACTAATCAATACACTGAGATTTTCCATAGCAAGAGTATAAATACCTCTGATTATCTGGGAGTGCTCAGAACATCTGCTCTAAAAATATGGATGCCGTCAAGATTAATATCTGTGGGTAGCATTTAGCTATCAAGTATATAGCCTGGGCATCCCAGATGTGGTTAGTGGTAAAGAACCCGCCTAAGAATGCAGGAGACATAATGAGACTCAGCTTTGATCCCTGAGTTGGGAAGATCCTCTGGAGAAGGAAATGGCAACCTACTCCAGTATTCTTACCTGGAGAACCCCCATGGACAGAGCAACCTGGCAAACTATAGTCCATAGGGTATCCAAGAGTTGGACATGACTGAATCAACTTAGCACACACATATAGCTTGAGTCAGTGCTTATTTTTTGAGCTCATGACCATACATGCATCTATGCTTAGATGTCTCATAGGAATCTCAGTATTAATATGTCCTAAATGACACTCTAACTTGCTTGTCTTCTAGTATTCCTCATCTCTATAAAGAATATTTAACATTCACTCATGTGTTTGTGACAAAAACATGGCAGTCAGTCCTGATGCCTTATTGGTATCTCCAGTGGATTATACCTCCTAACATTGTCCAAGTCTTTGTACATCTCTGTCTCCACGTCATGTGTCATGGCCTAATCCAAACTACTGCTATTTATCATCCACATGACTCTACTCATTGGTCTCCTGCATGCATGTATCATCTCTTTTCTCTAGGATGATATTTATGAAATTCAACTAACTCCTATTCTGTGACATCTCTGCCTGTATGTCTCAAGTGCACTTGGATGAAATTCACTACCACCACCCATCAGGCCATATGATCTGGTCTTGCCACTCCTACTCTGCCTTGCAGACCTTCCACAACTCCTCCAATCACTATTCTCTCAACTTTTCACCCCAGGACCCTCACACCTGTTGTTTCTTTTACATATAATGTTTTCTCCACCTCCACCCCTTCTTCATCCTTTAGGTCTTAGATTAAACTCCACTTCCTTAAGAAAACTGTCTCTGATCTTTCTCCTCCCATTTGCACACTGCAGATTTCACCCAGGAATTCTCTTGTTAAATGTGACCACAGCATCCTATACTCTACATTCATAACTTTTTGCCACAATTGTTCTCATATGATAATGTGTGTGATGACTTGCTTAATGTCTCTCCCTATATACGTGCATGCATGCTAAGCCACTTTAGTTGTGTTGGACTCTGAGATCCTATGGATCATAGTCCACCAGGCTCCTCTGTCACCTAGGAAGCTCTTCTCTCTGTATATACATTTCATCAGTAGAGGACTGGGATATGATATATACACACTGTTGATATTACATATAAAATAAATAACTAATGAGAACCCACTGTATAGCTTAGGGGACTCTACTCGGTGCTCTGTGGTATCCTAAATGGGAAGAAAATCCAGAAAAGGGGGATAAATGTACAACTGAGTCACTACGCTGTATAGCAGAAACTAACACAACATTGTAAAGCAACTAGACTCCAATTTAATTAATCAATTTATAAATAATTAATTTTTAAATCAATTAAAGATAAATAACATTTAAAAAATAAATTTCATCCAGATAGGGATTGTGCCTGGCACAGTATCAAACCCAGGGACTGAACCCAGATGTTCCACATTGTAGGTGGATTCTTTACCACCTGGGCCACCAGGGAAGCCTGGCACAGTGCACGTGCTTAGTAAATATTTGTGAATCATACTGACATTTCACTGAACACGAATTTTATGCCAGACTTGTTTTACTAGAAGATCCTTGTTTTATGCAAGATATTTCACTAACCTATCCCATTTAATTCTTCCTTATGACCCTATGTGATATACTCTCACCCTCATTTTGCAGACGAAGAAACTGAGGCTTAAGGAGTTTAATTCAAGACTAAAGGACATGGCTGAGCTCAGCTTCAAAGCCAGCCCTGTTTGATACCAAAGCTTATGCTTTTAACCTTCAGATCACACTAAGAGTCAATCTCTGGTTCGGTGGTTTTATAATGAAAATAGTGTTCACTGCTACAATGCTCAACGTTTGAAACAAAAACAGTCATCTGAGTGGCCAAGGAAATTAATCACACATCTTATGCTCTATTTTTCAGAAAGCAGAGAAATGTATAATTCAAATCACTGAAAGAACAATAAATTCTTCCAAGTTAATAATTTTGTTTGTTCAAGTTGGACATGATTGGCCATGTGAAAAACTGTGAAGATTGTATTCTGTCAAATTAAAAAAAAACCTTTGACAAAACTCTATTAATAAGGTCGGCTTAAAGAACAATCAGGTTAGACTAGGTCAGAACTTATGACTTGTCACTTATTAAAAAAAATAAGAGTTCAGGCCTAAAAGGAGAACTGGAATCTGTAGCTCTTGAATAGAGTTTCTTAGGAGAGGAAAATGAAAATATTGGGTTGGCCAAAATGTTTGTTCAGGTTTTCCAAACTATGTTATGGAAAAACCTGAACTGTTTGGTCAACTTAATAGTTACCACATTTATTGCGCTGCATAAACATACTAGTGCCTGCTACCAACTTTTCAGAGCTACTCTTTGTTCCTAGGAAGGAAATCCTTCCACTGATAAGTCCACTGGTGAGGGCAAGTTTCTCACCTTCTCTGTGCCTCAATTTCCTCTTACTGGTAAGCATAGTGTCTGATTGTAAGCGCTGGCTATGTGTTTGTGCTAAGTCACTTCAGTCATGTCTGAGTCTTTGTGACCCCATGGACTGTAGCCTACCAGGCTCCTCTGTCCATGGATTCTCCAGGCAAGAATACCAGAGTGAATTGCCATTTTCTTCTTCAGGGCATCTTCCTGACTCAGAGATCAAACCGGGTTCTCTGGCTGGGATGGGATGGGAGGTGGGTGGGATGTTCAAGAGGGAGGGGACATATGTATAACTATCTCTGACTCATGTTATGCATGGCAGAAACCAACACATAAAGCAATTATCCTCTAATTAAAAATAAATTAAACAAACAAAACAAAAACAAAAAAAAATACCAAAAAACCCAACCTGGAGCAGCAATATTAGTATTAAATAAAATAGAATCCAAGGCACAAGGCATTTCATGGGATAAAGATCTTACTTTGTGTTGATAAAAGGCATACTTCCCAATAGAGCTATATTTATTGTATTTTATACACCAAGAGATATCAAATATACATATATGTATACAAACATGTACATTATACACACACACAGGGCTTCCCAGGTGGCACTAGGAGTAAAGAACTTGCCTGCCAATGTAGGAGACAGAACAGATGTGGGTTCGATCCCTGGGTTGGGAAGATCCCCTGGAGTAGGAAATGGCAACCCACTCCAGTATTCTTGCCTGGAGAATCCCATGGATGGAAGAGCCTGGTGGGCTACAGTCCATAGGGTAGAGCAGAGTCAAACAAAACTGAAATGTCTCAGTGTGTGCACGCGCGCGCACACACACACACACACACACACACATATATATTAAAATGTTCTTAGAAAAAAATTGATAAAGCTATATTCATAGTAGAATGACTAAAATATAAACTCAGAAAATATCTACTGATAACTTTTCAGTTGAAGAGTAAATAAAAACCAGTGACAGACAACGTAGAAAATACTGAAATTGAATTTTGTATAATTTTTATGTATTACAAAATACTCTTGATTTTTTCAATCATTTAATAAATGTAAAAATCATTCTTAGTTCATAGTCATTAAAGGAAAGAAGCAGTTGTATTTGGTCCTTGGGCCACAGCTTGCTAATACCTAAAGGATTTTTCCCTCATTTTAAGGGGAATTTGTCTGGTATCAGAAATATTTTTTTCTGTTCCTTCCTTGATTATAAAAAATGTTTTTAATGAATAAAGATATCTAAAAGTATAATTAATGAACAATGTTCTAGAAGGCTTAGACAATGCAGTGACGGAAGAAAAGAAACAGGGGATATTAATATAATGGAAAAGACAACTTATTTATTGCTTGGAAAACAAATGGTGTATTTTATCTTAAAAATCACATTCCCTAGCTTTGACTACTAAAAAGACCTAGAAACAGTGATCAGTGCAGCTAAAATAGGCCTCTAACTAGACTGTGGCCTCAAACACTGTTTATCACTGAAAAGAATGAAGAATTCTTAGAGAAATCACATCTGGCCAGGAAATGTATTAGATACAGGAATGGTAGTCACAAGAGACCACGGGATTTTGTCAAGAGGAGTCAGAAACTAATCTGAAGAAGCTGCCACTGGCCAAAGCTGGCATGGTTTGAAGCTTGATAAGGATATTAAAAAGTATTAATCATCACAATAAGGATTAATAATGGGTTTCAATCTGTAAGTCTGAATCAAGAATTTATCCTGTCTCTCTTGTAAAATCTATACCTCAGTTAATCAAATAGCTGATGAGTGAAAGTTGGTCCTTTCAGATGTTTTCCAGCTAATAATAAATGAAGACAGAATGATAGAGAATAGAATAGAATGTAACTATTTTGCAATCCTAATAAAAGCAAATTGATGATTCAAGACAGTGGTCATCATGATTGATAGAGTCCATAAACATTATGTACCTCCTGATGGAAGTACATCATCTAAACATTAATTTTAAAACAAACAAAAAACATCTGAGAAAACCTTTCAGTTCTAATGACCAATTTCCAGGAAACACAAGGAGAAAAGGAACATGACAACGCAGAGAACACAGCGAAATCTAATCTATAGAAAACTGCGCGTTCAAATAAAATAACAATAAAATTTTCAAAGAAAAGGAAAAAATGAGAGACGAAGGGGGTAAAAAATATTTACAGACAAAAAGCAACCATAATATATGAATCTTACTTGGATCTTGATTGAAGCAAAGAGATTCTAATAGTGTTACAAGAAAATTGGAGAAACGTGAACTGTGGGTGGACATTTGAAAATAATTATTGTTGACTTTCCTCTTAGAGATGATAATATTATGGTTACATGTGTGCAAAGTCGCTACAGTTGTGTTTGACTCTTATGTCAGACTGTAACCTGCCAGGCTCCTCTGCCCATGGGATTCTCCAGGCAAGAATACTGGAGTGTGTTGACATTTTGTCCTCCAGATATTATGGTTATGCATTTCAAAAATGAGTGCTATATAGAGGTAAGCAGTGAAAAATTTGCAGATAAAGCAATGCACTGTCTAGAATTTGCTTCAAAAGAATCTCCATGGAGTGGGAAATTTGAGTGAAACAGAAGTGTTTACATACCTATTTAAAATTGTTAAAATTGGGTGACGGGTAGAGCAGCCTCATTACACAGTTCTCTCTACTGTTCTATTTATATTTGATAATTTCCCTGGTAAAATTTTTAAAAATTAAAAAGGAACAAAAGCTCATAGCTATCAAAAATTCACTTATTCCCTTGTTTTTTCACTTTTATCTGCAGTTCTAAGTTTCTTAAAACTTCCTTAAGTGAGTTTTGCATTTCAAGTGAAGGGAACCATACAAAGGGAGGATTAGAACTGACTTGGGTAGAAACACCAAGTTAGAAAGAGTGGGTAGGGATGAGAAGTCCCCAGAAATCTGGTGAAAGAGTCACTCAATCGTGTTTGACTCTTTATGACCCTATAGACTATAGCCACCAGGCTCCTCTGTCTAGGGAATTCTCCAGGCAAGAATACTGGAGTGGGTCACCTTCTCCAGGGTATCTTCTGGACTCAGGGATTGAACTGGATCTCCTGCATTGCAAGCAGATTCTTTACTGTCTGAGCCATCAGGTAAGCCCAGGAAATCCAGTATTCATTTATATAATGATCATTGTATTTGGTACAAAGGTAATTGCATCATTTAATAACTATATCATTATACCATTTGATATGATGATAATTCAGCAGCCTTTACAATGTATGATCACAGGAATATATATGGAATTTAGAAAGATGGTAACGATAACCCTATATGCAAAAAAAGAAAAAGAGACTCAGATGTATAGAACAGACTTGTGGACTCTGTGGCAGAAGGCGAGGGTGGGATGTTTCAAGAGAACAGCATCGAAACATGTATATCTAGGGTGAAACAGATCACCAGCCCAGGTTGGATGGATACAGCTTTGCTTTTTTTGTGTGTGTGTGAGTATGTATGTATTTATTTATTTTTTCCATTTATTTTTATTAGTTGGAGGCTAATTACTTTACAACATTGCAGTGGTTTTTGTCATACATTGAAATGAATTAGCCATGGATTTACATGCATTCCCCATCCCGGTCCCCCCTCCCACCTCTCTCTCCACCCCATCCCTCTGGGTCTTCCCAGTGCACCAGGCCTGAGCACTTGTCTCATGCATCCAACCTGGGCTGGTGATCTGTTTCACCCTAGATATACATGTTTCGATGCTGTTCTCTTGAAACATCCCACCCTCGCCTTCTCCCACAGAGTACACACTGAGGAAACCAGATCCGAAAGAGACACAGCTTTGCTTTTAAGGTAGACATGATCAGGATACATTGGAGAGGCTTATTCATGCACTGAGCCAATAGTTTTGAGACTGGAATCTGGTGTGAAATGAAGAGTCATACGAGAGCATCAGTTCTCACAGCTCTCTTCCAAAGGGGCTGCAAGGTGGAAAATACACTCATAATAATACAAAGACATTTGCTTTTTCACTCTCATCTCACAAAAAATCTAGTGGAATGTTCCAGAGATGATGATGTGATGTGTATTATTGCAATAGATTGAATGCAGAAGCAGACATGAGGATTCAGCTGCTCTTTTTATAGCTAGATTTGCAAAGATGTAAAACAATATTCCTCTTTACACTATCTTTTCTTTTTTAATTTGGAAGATAAAGTTTCTTCTCACAAAAATAGGTTATGTCAACATGTGATAGGTTTATTATTGCTATTTCTAAAGAATTAATAAATATTAAAAAACTCAATTTTAACTTCCAATATAGTAGCATCAGCAGATATAATCCACATAAATAAAAACTCTTTGAGGGTCTCAAAAATTTTTTAAAGTGTAAAGGAGGCCTGAGACCAAAAAATCTAAGAACTGTTGCACACAAGTGTTTATTAAGGATATGGAGAAAAAAAAGCAAAGAGTGTCAAGGGAAAAGTGGTCAAGACATGACAATTACTTCAGTAAATAATCATTAAACACTCACCATTTCCAAAGTGCTAAAAAGAAGCTGCTACTGCGGCTAAATCACTTTAGTCGTGTCTGACTCAGTGTGACCCCATAGACGGCAGCCCACCAGGCTCCGCTGTCCCTGGGATTCTCCAGACAAGAACACTGGAGTGGGTTGCCACCTCCTTCTCCAACGTGTGAAAGTGAAAAGTGAAAGTGAAGTCGCTCAGTTGTGTCCAACTCTTTGCAACTGCATAGACGGAGAGCCTACCAGGCTCCTCTGTCCATGGGATTTTCCACGCAAGAGTACTGCAGTGGGGTGCCATTGCCTAAATTATCTTCAGGCTGTCAAGCAGGCTGACTGAATGACTCGAATACAAATTGTTACAAATTGTTATCTGCATTGACAAGTGAGTTAGTTTTCAATAACTTCTAGTGATGTTCCAAATTATTTTCTCTTCTAGCTGAGTGGGTGGGAAAAGTTTTGAACTTCACTAAGAAAAGCATAGCTTTATTAAACCATGGAGAAAGAGTATGTTCTAAAAAGAACTCCTCGTACATTCAGCAGATCCAAAACCACTTACCCAATTGCTTATACATCATAAACACTGTCAACGCTCACCTACCTTCTGCTTATTCTCATTTATTTTTGTTACAAGGACATTTTTCATTCCCCAATTATTTTTCCAGACAGAGATAGTAGGTTATTTATCTTGACATATCGTTTAATGCCTGAGTGTGGTAGTGGTTGAGTCACTAAGTCGTGTCTGACTCTTTGTGACCCCATGAACGGCAGCCCACCAGACTCCTCTGCCCATGGGATTTTCCAGGCAAGAATACTGGGGTGGGTTGCCATTTCCTTCTACAGGGGTTCTTATGGACCCAGGGATCAAACCAGCATCTCCTGCATTGGTAGGCACATTCTCTAGTGCCACCCTGCAAGTCCGTTGTATTCTCATTATAACAGACAAAAACCTGATAATAGCACATGCTGGTGAAAAGCAATTGGAAATTTCATACATTGATGGTGGAAATGTAAAATAATCAAATCATTTTGCAAGAGATTTGGGGAGTTAAAAAGTTAAAACATACACCTAGTACATGACCCAATCAGTTCTATTTACCCAGGAGAAATGAAAACATATATCCACACAAAGGCTTATATAAGAATATTCAAAGCAGCTTTGTTTGTAATAGCCCCAAACTTCAAAAGTCCAAATGTTCAGCAAATGGTTGAAAGTATAAACATATTATAATATACATAGTACTCAGCAATGGGCTTCTCTGGTGACTCAACAGTAAGGAATCCTCCTGCCAAGGCAGATGTAGGTTCAACCTCTGGCTTGGGAAGATCCTCTGGAGAAGGAAATGGCAACCCACTCCAGTATTCTTGCCTGGAAAATCCCATGAACAGAGGAGCCTGGCGGGCTACCGTCCATGAAATCGCAAACAGTCAGACATGACTGAAGGGACTGAGAACGCACTCAGCAATAAAAAGGAACTAACTTGATACATAACATAGACACACTTCAAAATTATGCAGAATGAAAGAGGCAAAAAAAAAAAAAAAAAAGAGTAAAGACTACATAATGCCATTCATAAGATTCTAGAAATTTTAAGCTAGTAGATAGTATCAGAAAACAGATAAGTGCTTACCTGGGGCACAAATTCATGACTTCAGAGTGGTGTTCTGAATTCTTCTAACATACGTCACTCTTTGTTTAATGAACAAATGGTCATAGAAAGTAGGGAATTTTGAAACTAAAAGTTCGGGGTCTAATTCCAGAGTCAAGCAACTTCTGTGTATCCCATCAGAGGAATATCTTCTGCCTTAGAAGTTGGTTGTATTAGAGATCAGATGAGATGACTTGTGAACAATAATAACAATTATAAGATCTGATAGAAATTTAATTTATTCTTATTGTTTTGTTATTAACAGCTAGAGAGAAGCCATGAAATTGGGATTTCATAGCTCATCAGCCAGCATCAACGATGGATGTAAGTCAACTCTGGAGCCACAGACACACACACATATGTTTAAACACATACACATAAATACACACCACCCAGGTCCCATACATGTTGATTCTGGAGATCTAGAGCATTGCTTTGAAATTTTTTCTGATGCTATTGGTGATTTGGATGGATGGTCATTTTAGGCTAGGAATCAAATTCTAAAAATATCACTTAGATGAGCTTCATTGTGACCACTGAAAATGGGGGAAGTGAAGGAGTCAATATACCTATCTCTTTTACTCAAAGTCATCTTCCTGGTTTGCCCAGGGCAGAATCAATTTATGCCTATTGTCTTGCCATAATTATTTATAGCACTCTCTTTCATTCTTTAAAAAAATATCTATTTATTTATTTGCCTGAATGGGGTCCTAGTTGCAGCACACAGGGTTAGTTGCCCCAGGGCATGTGGGCTCTTAGTTCCCTGACCAGGGATCAAACCCACATCCCTTGCATTGGAAGGTGGATTCTTAACTACTGGATGACAAGGGAAGCCCCTAAACCACTGGACTGCCAGAGACATCCCACAGGTTTCTAAATCTTTTTTGTGTTCTTCAGCAATGGTTTCCCAACAGGGCCATTCAGAATCACCTAGGGTTATGGTTTCTCCATGCATACCTTGTATATTGCTCAATTCTTGAACCAAGTCAATGTCTTAGCATTCAAAAGGAAACTTTGAAAAAAACAAGGAATTGCAGAGTTCATGACACAAGGGGCTTCGGAACTGGTTCTGTGTCCAGAGGGGAGCAGGAGGTGATGATGGAAAGATTTAGCCATCTTGTGAAGCTGTGAACTGGAAGGAGGGAACAGAATTTACAGTTAAGGAGCAAAAGCAGGTGGGTCAAGAATCCAAAATGTTCAGTTGGTAAAGAATCTTCCTGCAGTGCAGGAGACCCAGGTTTGATTCCTGGGTCGGGAAGATCCCCTGGAGAAGAAATGGCAACCAATTCCAGTATTCTTGCCTGGAGAATTCTATGGACAGAGGAGCCCTGTGGGCTATAGTCCATAGGGTTGCAAAGAGTCGGACACGACTGAGCGACTAAACCACCACCTGGTCTCTATGGCTGATCTATTCCCCAGTACTCCCCGATCCTGTTCTTCAGCCAGGCTACCCTCCTCTGCATCTTCCTAAATATTCTAAACATGTTCCTGCTTTTGTTCACGCCACATTCCTGCCAAAGCGAACATCCTTCCCAATGTTTCTCACCAACACAAATCTTCATTCATTCAGTTATTCACTAAATATCCAAACACCTCCATCCTCTAGACATGGTGGCAGACCCCAGACCTGAATGAGGCACATTCCCTCTCTTGAAGGGGTCCACTGTCTATTAAGATGGACAGACCCTGAGATTAATGATGTAGCATGGCATTGTAGAACAACTTCTCAGAGAGGTGACTCTGATTCTTAATAGTGAAAGTTAGTAAGAATTAACTAGGGGAGAAATACCCTACAGTCAAATCAGAAAGAAAAAGTGGTTTCATTCTGATTCTAACTTAATGATACCAATCGTTTGTGTTACTTTCATTTCTCAAATTAATATTTATATATTAAGTTAAACCTTAAAAATGCATCCTAATAAACACTGTCATGTCATGCTAAGTCATGCTAAGTTGCTTCAGTCACATTCAACTCTTTGCGGCCCTATGGACTGTAGCCTGCCAGATTCTATACATGGGATTCTCCAGGCAAGAATACTGGAGGGGGTTGCCATGCCCTCCTCCAGGGGATCTTCCCAACCCAGGGATTGAACCTGGTCTCTTATGTTTCCTGCACTGGCAGGGGGTTCTTTATCACTAACTCCACCCGGGAAGCCCCTAATATACATGAGGTGCAGACGAATACTGTTTGATTCCACTTATAAGAGATATCTAGAACAGTCAAATTCATAGAGTGAGCAAGTACATTGGTAGATGCCAAGGACCAAGGGGTAAGCGGGTAGGGAGAGAGGATGGGAGTTAGTGTTTAATGGGGACAGAGTTTCAGTTTAGGAAGGTGAAAAATTCAGGAAATGGATGATGGTGAGAGTTGTAAAACAATGTGAATACCCTTAGTGCCACTGAACTGTACAGTTAAATATGGTTACAATAGTATGTTTTATTTTATATGACTTTTATAATAAAAAACACTTTAAAAGTTAAATTAATATTTTAATAACCTATGTGCTAAATCTCCCTCCCTAATTCTTGCACATACATGTTATTGTTAAACAAAATCCTATGAAAACAGCTCTGATTATACATATATACAGTCAAATATAGTCAAAGCTACTATAGTTTTTCCAGTAGTCATGTACAGATGTGAGAGTTGGAGCATAAAGGAGGCTGAGCACCAAAGAATTGATGCTTTTGAACTGTGGTGCTGGAGAAGAAGACTCTTGAGAGTCCATGGACTGCAAGGAGATCAAACTAGTCAACCCTAAAGGAAATCAACTCTGAAGATTCACTAGAAGGACTGATGGTGAAGCTGATGCTCCGATACTTTGGTCATCTGATGTGAAGAGCTGACTCATTGGAAAAGACCCCGATGCTGGGAAAGACTGAGAGCAGCAGGAGGAGAAGGGAGTGACAGAGGATGAAATGGTTGGATGGCATCACCGACTCAATGGACAGGAGTTTGAGCAAACTCTGTGAGATGGTGATGGACAGGGAAGCATGGCGTGCTGCAGCCCATGGGGTCACAAAGAACTGGATATGACTTAGGGACTAAACAACAGTAATACAGCTATTGTACAGATAAAGAAGGAAGGCTTGGAGAGGTAAGAAGCCCGCTCAAGGCTGGAAACTAATACCTCTTGGGAGGTATGCTTAATGGGAGGGGGGTAAGTTTGTCATTTTTAGGAAGGAAAATAATTATTGTTGTGAAAATTATTATAAGGCTCTCTCTTTTTATATTGATTGCATCTGGTTATAGGACCTTGTTGAGCCATGGGTTTTTGGAATTTAAAACTCATTCATTGAACACATTTTCTTCTTAGCATTTTCCCCTGCAAGTTACATTATGAACAAGGACAAAGTCAAGCTCAGAAGGCCCTCAGTAAAGAAGCAGATGGTGACTCAGTAAAGAATCATCCTGCCAAAGCAGGAGATGCATGTTTGATCTTCGGTTGGGAAGATCTCCTGGAGTAAGAAATGGCAACCCACTTTAGTATTCTTGCGTGGAGAATCCCATGGACAGAGGAGCCTGTTGAGTTACAGTCCATGGGGTTGCACAGAGTGGACACAACTGAGCAACTAGCACTTTCAAAGAAGCAGACAGTCCACACAAGCCTGAGCCTGGGGCCCTCCCCCAGCTCACCCGTCCTCTCTCAGTGCTCACTGAGGTCTGCCCCCCCCCGTCCACTCTCAGGGACCTCAGGGGATGGGCTTGGCCTTGTTCTCCCATCACTTCTCTTAAGTTGGGTCTAGAATGTCACTTTCCTTTCTGTGGCTACCTGGCAGTTTCTTCCTCCTTTTCCAGGACTGTCCTGCAGGCCATTTCTAACCAGGGCCAACCACACTAGCTCTTCCGGTTTCATCCTTCAAGGCGTGTGGCTGCTTTATGTAGCGATTGAGCTCTCAGTTAATCCAGAGATTTGCCCCCAGAGAGACTTAGGGAGTAACCCTGATTCTCTGGCAATAGCAGCAGCTCTCTCTACAAACTCTGAGCCATTTTCACTTACTGCCCTGTGTGAAGCTTGACATCTTCCTACTAATTAATAGCGACCCTCTCAGTGATGAGTTACTATCTGGATTCCCATGCACTGTCTGTAGAAGAGCCTGGACACCAGAGAGCTTCTATTTTTAACCAGGCTCTGGCATCACACTTACATTCCATTAAAACTGAGTCAGAAGCCACAGAAAACTTGAGCTGTGCTTTTTTTCCTACCTAGGGCCACTGTACTAACTGATAAAGAGCTTTTTACACCCTCGTAGCTATTATAGTACAAAAGAAGAGCAAAGCAGAAGCCTGGTTTCAATTTAAGAAATAAACTCATTTGTAAACACTCAGCTTCTGGGGCTGGTTTCACCATATCTGAAGGCAGGCCATGGTGGAAATTATTTTGATACAAACACAGGAGGTTGAATGAATTGCAGCCCAGTAAAAAATAGGATAGTAATAATTCTCCACACGGGGTCACGCCTGGGGAGGGGGTGGGTGCAGACAGCAGAGATGGGGCAGAAGCAGGGGAATGATAGATTCTCTTTCTGCTTTCCAAGGAAGAAATCTATTAGATCAACATGCCAGCTCTTTCTTCAAACAAAAACGATGTGACCACACGTGGGAAGGCCCAAGGGGTAGATGCGGAGAGTATAGGTCCCAGAACGCAGGGTGGCGGGAATTTAAGTCCTCTTCCTCCATTTCCTTCTGGGATGGTGTCAGGCAGGTTACTTAGCCTCTCGGGCTTGTTTCCTCATCTGCAGTAACACTTTGTGAAAGTGAAAGTGTTAGTCCCTCGGTCATGTCTGATGCTTTTCGACACCATAAGCTGTATGGCCTGCCAGGGAGACAGTGAAGGACAGGGGAGCCTGGCATGCTGTAGTCTAAGGGGTTGCAAAGAGTTGGACAAGACTTAGAGATTGAACAAGAACAACAGGGAGAATCCCATTAAATAATAATTAGCAACCATTTGTAAAAAATGCAAAATCTTGTCTACTTTAGTGATGCCCAAAGGACACTTAACTAAACAAACATATATTCAGCTTCTACCTCCACTGGGCACTGGGCTCTGTGTGGAATGCAGGTATGGTCTGTTCCCTCAAAGAGTTGAGAGACAGTCGTGGCCACTGAGTTAGCCTCATAAAATGCAAAATGATGCCACCTTCTCAGAGGGAGATGGAAGGGTGACAATCCTGAACTAGGCCTGCCTCTGTAAAAGGCTTGTTGTATAATTTTGACAATGTCTCTCTAGCAATTTGGTCCTCAGATTTCCTAGATGGTTAACAGAATTTCTTCCATAGATTATTAAACTCCTGTGTCTCAGCTTGCAAATTTTATCATAGTAGTGGAACTCAGGTTCTAAGAAGGAGATCTTCCCTTGAAAACTGGCTGCCCTTCTCTCGGCTAAGCTATACTGGCTTGTGAACATCTTTTTTTGTTGTCAATGATTAATCTTTTAAATTCAGAGATCAAGTCAATAAAAGCCAACATACTGACCAACTTGTAATATGGCTATCTCAAGTACCAAAGTAACATATATTTTTTAAACAAAAGAGTAGTTATACAGATTCTAGTAATTCAGGCAATTTCCACCCTGGCTTAATTTCACACTGGACTTCTGAATTCTCACTGCAATTTCTACTAGATGTAATCATAACTGCAGATTTTTTTTTTACTTGCTACATTCTAAGAGTTGGTGACAGGCAACAACCTTAAAACAGCTGCTCTGTTTCATTCGGGAGGGAGGCTGCACACGCACTCTGAATGAAACCATATGTTAGAATTTTCTAGCAGCATATTAAGGAAATTGTGGAGAATATTTCAAGAAGCTCAGTTAAAGGTAACTGAAAATTTATAAGACGATCTGAAGCATTTTATTTATTTAATTGGAGTATAATTGCTTTACAATCCTGTGTTAGCTTTTACTGTACAACAGCATGAATCAGCTACACGTGCACATATATCCCCTGGCTCCCAGCCCTCTCGGTCACCGCAGAGCACCAGTCTGAGCTCCCTGTGCTATACGGCAGGTTCCTACTAGCCCTGTTTTACACATGATAGTGTATATATGTCAAACCTAACCTCCCACTTTAAATAAGAAGGCACACCCTTATTATCCCATTCCTGAGTCACATAGGCAAGGCAGACCTGGCATATTCCAGCTTAAAATAAACACAGTAATTTTTTTTTCCTTGCAAAATCCAACTACTTCATTAGAGAGATGGAATGGAGGCTCTAGCAGAGACCAGAACGAGTATTTCATGTCTATCTTCCAAGTCTCACAAATCCACTCCTGGAGAATCATGCACGGACGACACATCTTTGTTCATTGAATGGCAGGTTTTGCACTTTTTTGGCCCCACCACATGGCTCTTGTAATCTTAGTTCCCAAACCAGGGATTGAACCTGCACCCTTGGCAGTGAAAGCGTGGAGTTCTAATCATTAGATCACCAGGGAATTCCCTGCAATTATTTTTAATGTGTATGCTTCTTCTTTGACAGACCCTAAATAGTTTGAAAGTAAAAGCAAAAATATTGCCTAATTTAAGCTATGATTAATCAGTTATTTGAAAAATTATCTGAAAATTAAAAAAAATCAGGATTCACCCAGCATGGCATTTTACTCTTTCAGGATATCCTTCAAATGTGCTTCTGGGTAAGCGTTGGGAGTTAAATAATATGAATGGAAATGAAACACCTTGAATCCATGCAGGACATTCTGTATCAATCATTGAATCCATTAACAAACAGAAATTCACTCTAGGTGCATTTATTTGTTCATCATCATTGTGTGTGAGGCCTTTGTGAGAGAAACAGAGATAGAAGTCGGATCTTGCCTGAAAGAGAGTCACCATCTAGCTGTCTAAAGACAAATTGGTCTTCACATCAACCTCTCTTCAGTCATTGCCACTAAACTCCAGTTCACTCAGAGCCCACTCACAAAACTTTTCATCAACACATGAGAGTATGGAAGTGGGAATCTACTCTTAACTTCTTGCACTTAAAAACTTTGAGATTTAACTTAAGATTTATAAAGGGTCTAAATCTTCAGTATCCAGTTCAATGGTTTTATATATATGTAAACACACAGAAAACTGCTACCCAAATCCAGATCCAGAACATCTCCAGAACCTCAGAAGTTTCCCTCATGCCTGTTCCCAGTCAATACTCCCCACAAAGTAATGACTATTCCAACCTCTAACTCTATAGCTTAGTTTTACCTGCTTTCGAATTTCATATAAACCGAATCATGCTGTCTGCTCTTTTTTATTTCTTGCTTTGTTCACTCTTGTCTGCGTGATTCATGCATACTGTTCTATGTATCAGTAGTTTGGGTTTTTAAATTGCTGTACAGTATTCCATATGTGGGCTTCCCAGATAGTGTTAGTGGTGGGGAACCCACCTGCAAGGCAGGAGACATAACAAGATGTGGGTTTGATCCCTAGGTTTGGAAGATCCCCTAGAAGAGGGCATGGCAACCCACTCCAGTCTTCTTGCCTGGAGAATCCCATGGCCAGAGGAGCCTGGCTGGCTAGTCCATAGAATCACAAAGAATCGGACACAACCTAAGTGACTTAGCATGCATGCATGCATGCATTCCATATGAACATAATAATTTACCTATTTAATAGGTAATGGGTATTTGTGTTGTTTCTTGTTGTTGGGATACTACCAATAAAGCAGCCACAAACATACTTTTAAATGTATTTTTAAAAATAATTTAAGCAGCTTTACAAATTCCAGGTGGATCAAGGATCTTGTTTTATATCCACATACTATTAATTCAGGCAATAAAATGAATGACTCTCAAATGTACCATATTAAATGAAAGAAGCCAGACTCAAAAGGCTACATCCTATATCTTTCTTTTAATGTTGACATGACATTCTTGAAGTGGCAAAGCTACAGAGACAGAAAACGGACCAATGATTGCCTGGGGCTGAGGCTGGGGAGAGAGGCTGACTGAGAAGGGGCGTAAAGAAAGTTTTGGGCATGGTGGAACCTTTCAAAACCTTAACTATGCTGACGGTTACACAACTGTATGTGTTTGTAAAAACTCAGAACTGTGCAGCAAAAAGGAATAAATTATACTGTGTATAAATTACATCTGAATCAAATACAAATAGGGAATTTCCTATTAAAAATGTAACAACCATTATTAATCTCTTAGCATGTTCCAGATACTGTGGTCCTCATTTCTACATGCATCCTTTCATTTAATTGTTCACAATCATCTTATGAAATAGATGCTATAATTAAGTGAAAAAGATTAGTAGAGACAGATTCATTCACTGTTCCGTTCATTCTATAAAGATGACTAAATTCTTGTCAAAGAATTCTTTAAATCTCCTCTTGAGGAGCAATTTCTGGCTTCCCAGGTGGAATTAGTTGTTAAAAAAAAACTGCCTAACAATGCAGGAGATATAAAGAGACACGGGTTCGATCCCTGGATTGGGAAGATCTCCTGGAGGAGAGTATGACAACTCACTCCAGTATTCTAGCCTGGGAAATCCCATGGACAGAGGAGCCTGGTGGGCCATGGTCCATAGGGTTGCAAAGACTCGGACAGAACTCAATCGACTTAGCACACAAACATTCACCTAAACTTCACATCTGTTCAGCTGGAGAGTACAAGCATTCCTTTCTGTGTGAGACCTCTCACCACCTTCCCGAAGGCATAAACCACCTTCTCTGCTTCTCTGCTACTGCCTATCACCCAACCAAGCCACGCATTTGCAGACACAAATGCACACATATGCTCACACGCATATACCAGTATATAAACACTGCTAGAAACAGAATTGGCTTGATTACACTGAGATTTTGGAATGATGAAACTTCTCTAAGTAATAGGTGTATAGAAATAGACACATTTTTAAAAATTAAAATTTCTTTTGTGGTAATTGTAGATTCACATACTGCTGTAAGAAATATACAGAGAGATCTCTTATTACCAGGTTTCCTTCAATGGTTGTTGCTGTTGAGTCACTTTAGTCGTGTCCAACTCTTTGGGACCCCATGGACTGTAGCCCACCAGGCTCCTCTGTCCCCTGGGATTCTCTAGGCAAGAATACTGGAGTGGGTCGCTATTTCCTTCTCCAGGGGATCTCCTGACCCAGGGATTGAACCTGGGTTTCCTGTATTGGCAGGCATGTTCTTTATCACTGAGACACTTGGGAAGCCCTTCCTTCAATGGTTAACATCTTGCAAAACTATAGGACCATATCACAACTGGGATATTGACACAGATACAGCCAAGATACAGACCATTTTCATCACTACTAGCATCACACACCTACTTAGCTTCCAACTCTACTTTCTCCTTCACCTCTGGCTACCATTAATCTGTTCTCTGTTTCTATAATTTTTCAATTAAAAGTGTTACATAAATGGAGTCAAACATTATGTAATCATTTAAGGGTTTTTTTTTTTTTTCACTTAGCATAATTCTCTGGAAATTGATCCAAAGAATGTTGCATTTACTAATAGTTCTTTCCTTTTATATTGTTGAGTAGAAACGGATCATAGTTTGTTTAACCATTCACTCACTAAAGAACATCTGCGTTGTGTCTGGCTTGGGACTACTACAAATAAAGCTGCTATAAATATTTCTGTACAGGTTTTTGTGTGAGCACAAATTTTCACTTCTCTGGGATAAATGCCCAGGAATGCAATTACTGGGTTGCGTGATAGTTTTGTGTTTAGATTTTTTAAAAAGTGTCAAACTTTTCCTGAGTCTGAATCATTTTACATTGCCACCAGCAATTTATGAGTTATCCAGTTTATCTGATGTTGCCATTATTTTTTAATTTTGGCCACCCTTATAGTTGTGTAATGATATCTAACAATGGTTTTCATTTGCATTTCCTTAATAGGTAATGATGCTTTTCATTATCATTCAAAATACATCTTTTTATATACTTATTGAGATATTTGTTCCTGTCTTCTGCTCATTTCTACTTGGATTTTTTTTTTTTTTACTGTTGAGTTTTGAGAGTTCCTCAAATATTTTTATTTTTTAAAAAATTTTAATTAATTAATAAATTAATTTTTGGTTGCTCTAGGTCTTCATTGATGTCTGTAGTTTAAACATTCTTTGGCATTGCCTCTCTTTGGGATTGGAATGAAAACTGACCTTTTCCAGTCCTGTGGCCCCTGCTGAGTTTTCCAGATTTGCTGGCATATTGAGTGCAGCACTCTCACAGCATCATCTTTTAGGATTTGAAATAGCTCAACTGGAATTCCATCACCTCCATTAGCTTTGTTCATAGTGATGCTTCCTAAGGCCCATTTGACTTCACATTCCAGGATACTCTAGGTGAGTGATCACACCATCGTGATTATCTGGGTCATGAAGATCTTTTTTGTACAGTTCTTCTGTGTATTCTTGCCACCTCTTCTTAATATCTTCTGCTTCTGTTAGGTCCATACCATTTCTGTCCTTTATTGAACCCATCTTTGTATGAAATATTCCCTTGGTATCTCTAATTTTCTTGAAGAGATCTCTAGTCTTTCCCATTCTGTTGTTTTCCTCTATTTCTTTGCATTGATCACTGAGGAAGGCTTTCTTATCTCCCCTTGCAATTCTTTGGGACTCTGCTTTCAAATGGGTATATCTTTCCTCTTCTCCTTTGCTTTTCACTTCTCTTCTTTTCACAGCTGTTTGTAAGGCCTCATCAGACAGCCATTTTGCCTTTTTGCATTTCTTTTTCTTGGGGATTATCTTGATCACTGCCTCCTGTACAATGTCACAAACCCCTGTCCATAGTTCTTCAGGCACTCTGTCTATCAGATCTAATCCATGGAATCTATTTGTCACTTCCACTGTATAATCGTAAGGGATTTGATTTAGGTCATACCTGAATGGTCCAGTGGTTTTCCCTACTTTCATCAATTTAAGTCTGAATTTTGCAATAAGGAGTTCATGATCTGAGCCACAGTCAGCTCCCGCTCTTGTTTTTGCTGACTGTATAGTCAACAAAAGAGTCCGAAATGCAGTACTTGTGTGCAATCTCAAAAATGACAGAATGATCTCTGTTCATCTCCAAGGCAAACCATTCACTATCACAATAATCCAAGTCTATGCCCCCAACCAGTAATGCTGAAGAAGCTGAAGTTGGACGGTTCTATGAAGACCTACAAGACCTTCTAGAACTGACACCTGAAAAAGATGTCCTCTTCATTATAGGGAATTGGAATGCAAAGGTGGGAAGTCAGAAGATACCTGGAGTAACAGGCAAATTTGACCTTGGAGTACAAAATGAAGCAGGGCAAATGAATAGTTTTGTCTAAACCCAGATGCCAATAATTTTCTCCTTTATTTTTCTAAAAATTGTATAGTTTTGTGCTTTACATTTAAGTCCGTGATACATTTTGAGCTAATTTTTGTTTAATGTGTAAGGTTTAAGTTGAGGTTCAGTTTTTATCTCTGGATGTCCAATTGCTCTAGCATCAGCTGTTGAACAAGCTATCTCTCCTTCACTGAATTGTTTTTGCCTCTTCATCAGGAATCAGTTGAGCATATTTGTATGGGTCCATGTTTGGCTTTTCCATTTTGTTCCATTGATATGTGTGTCTGTTTCTCTGCTTGGTTTCCATCACTATATAATAAATTTTGAAATCTGAAAAAGTGATTCCTCTTGCTTTAAACTTGTGTCCAGGTGGTTTTAGCTAGTTTAGTTCCTTAGTCTTTCATATAAATTGTAGAAGAATCTTATGCATAACCACAAAAACTCAGGCTAGAATTTTGATAGTGATTGTGTTAAATCTCTATTTCAATTTGGGGAGAATTGATATCTTTGCCATATTAAGTCCATGAACACAATATATCTCTCCATTTATTTATATCTTCTTTGATTTCTTTCATCATCATTTTCTTGGTTTCAGCTTATAGACACTGTATAATACACTGTTGCATTTAAACCTAAGTCTTCCATTTTTATGAGCAATTGTAAACGGTATAGTATATTTAAAATCTGATGTCCATGTGCTCATTATGAGTATGTAAGTATATAATTTTTTGTTTTATTTAACTTGTATACTGAGACTTTGCTGAACTTATTAGTTCTAGAAGGTTTTTAAAAAAATAGATTCCTTTGCATTTTCAACATATATATAACATCAACTACAAATAATGACAGCTTCATTTCTTCCTATCTAACTTGTATGTCTTCTTTTTCCTTTTCTTGCCTTACTGCATGGACTAGAACTTCCAGCAAATATGTTGAGTAAGAGTAGTGAGAGTGAAGATCATTGCCTTGTTCCTGATTTTAGAGGGAAAGCATTTACTCTTTCACAATTATGTTGAGTGTTATCTGTAGGTTTGTTCTAGATAACCTCTATCAAGGTGAGGAAGTTCCCCATCTACTCCCAGTTTTCTGAGAGTTTTCATATTATCTGCATATTAGCTTTTGTCAAATGCTTTTTCTATAT
Organism: Odocoileus virginianus; assembly: GCF_023699985.2. NCBI lineage: Eukaryota > Metazoa > Chordata > Mammalia > Artiodactyla > Cervidae > Odocoileus > Odocoileus virginianus. Next base: position 36,644,501 of record NC_069704.1, on the reverse strand, counting down.
CAATTGATATGATCATGTGATTTTTCTTTAGTGTGTTAATATGACAAATTACAGTGATTGATTTTCAAATATTAAACTCACCTTGCATCTTTGGAATAAATCCCACTTGGCAATGATATACAACTATTTTTGTATATTGCTGAAGTATTTCTTTTTATCATTTTATTAAGGATTTCCCCATTATATTCATGAAAGGTATTGGGCTGTAGTTTTCTTTTTCTCCTTCCTTCTTCCCCTCCTTTCCTTTCTGTCTCTTTTCTTCCTTCCTTCCTTCCTTTCTTCTGCTCTTTCTTTCCCTTACTTCCTCTCTCTCCTACTTAATAGCATGGAAAACTATATTCAATATCCTGTGATAAACCATAGGAAGAGAATATGAAAAAGTATACATATATATGTGTATAAATGAGTTGCTGTGTACAGCATAAATTAACACAACATTGTAAATCAACTATACTTTAATAAAATAAGAAAAAGAAATAACAACAAAAAATGGACAGTGTGAAGGAAGATGGCAATGGGAAGCAAAACGGGTGGCCAGTGTTTCTGCAAGCTGTGTGCCTCTCTGTGATACACTCAGACAGCCACACAGCCTGGCATCTGCCGTCCACAATGTCACCTGCTGAGCTCCACCCTACGTGGTGGCTCTGTGCTGGGGTCTGGGTGTGGGTAGCAATTTCCTTTCTGCTTCCTCACAAAGCAATATCTCACAGAATTCATTATGGAGACAGGTCGCTGGTAGGGATGTGCTCTGACATGAAAAACTGGTCCCTAGGATTTCCCTGGTGGTTCAGGGGCTAAGAGTCTACGCTCCCAACACAGGGGGCCTGGGTTCGATCCCTCGTCAGGGAACTAGATCCCACATGCCTCGGTTAAAAGTTCCCGTGCCACAACTAAAACAGCCCACATGCTGCAACTAAGACCTGCCACAGCCAAATAAATAAATACATTTTCTTAAAAACAAAACAAAACAAAAACTGGTCCCTGATGAACTTTATCTCTGCTTTTGCCTCTCAAAAAGTTGTATAGAGTTTGATATTGAAACTCCAACTAAAAATCTTAATTTATCTACTGAAAAAATTGGAATATATAGTGGAACAATATGTAACCTAGCTCTGTATTTTCCAAGTCTTCTGTAAATGTGTTAGCATATGCTCACAATTAAAAAAAAAAAAAAAGTACAATGAAAGTAGATGATATTCATTGACAGACAGTTCATTATTCCCTCATGGTAGGTATAAATCTTTCTTCCATTTTGGAAATGAGGACAAGTGGCCTGGCTCCAGAAGCACTGGGAATGCTAAGACGCTGCCTGAATACTTGACGTATTTGTGCCACCAACTATGTATGTGGCACCAGGAAATTCCACTCCCTTTTTCCTGTGTCAAAGGGAGGATCAGAACTCTATGGCTTAAGAATCCCACAAAGACCATAACTCCATTATTTCCACCTGACGTGTATATTTTTGTGATGATAAGGAAACGTTACTCCCTCATGTATATCACAATTACAGCTGCAAAGAGAAGGTATCAGCATTACGACGAGACAGTGATTTGGTCAAAGCCTCACAATAAGATGGGGCTTCCCTGGTAGCTCAGATGATAAAGAATCTGCCTGCAATGTAGGAGACCCAGGTTCAATCCCTGGGTTGGGAAGATCCCCCAGAGAAGGCCATGGCAACCCACTCTAGTATTCTTGCCTGGAGAATTCCATGGACAGAGGACCCTGGTGGGCTATAGTCCATGGGATCGCAAAGAGTCAGACTTAGTGACTTAGCGACTAACACTTTCACTTTTCACAACAAGATGGTGGCAAAACTGGAAACAAAATCCTCAAACGCTAAACCCTTGGGTCTTTTCCATATATCATGGTGCTCTGAGTTCGTTTAGAAGACATTATTGTTCAGGGCTGGAAAACAGAATGCCTAGTGACTATACCTACTTCTCTCTCCATTCCCTTGCTCACTTCCACATCTGTTAACACCAGCCCTGGTTCAGATATGTAGCAAGGAGGATAAAAACAGAACCAAAGAAAGAAACAAGGAACCAAAAACTGATAGGAAGCCCCATTGTTTATATAAGTTCAGAAACAAAGGCACTCAAGAGTTTCCGTGAGAGCCAGCATCCTCATAGAATCATAAACAGTTAGAGAAAGTGAAGCAGGAGGGTAAAGTGACTTGTTCCAGGTAGCGGAGGTTCATTTAGTAAGCAGACACTAATAATGGACAGCAGAGCCTGGGAATTAAGGTCAGCTAGAGTTCCAGTCTCAGCTCAGCCACATTCCAGCTGGGAAGCCTCAGTTAGGGCAGCTCCTCTGAATTTTATTTTTCTCATCTCTTTAAGGGGGGGTCGTGATACCAGCTTTACAGGATTACTGTGAGGATTAAACAAGATAATGTATGCAACACAGCTGTCCTAGATAAGAATGTAATAGGAGAGAACATTTATTAATTTGGACTAGAACCCAGATACTGTTGCAGTCATGTGATCTTCCTGTTATAATATGCTACCTCTCCCCTTCCGTCTCTCCTACCCCAATGCCAGCTCATTCCCTCAAGCCCTCTAATTAGCTAAATAAAGAGTGCAGACAGGGTCTATGTAAAAATGCTCTCCGAGCCAAGTGAAATCTCCAGGGATGTGAACAAACCCACATGGCCAATTACCATAGCATCATTTCATTTCCTGGGAGTGACTAATACCCAGAGACGGTCACTTAAACACTAATTGCAGGAGAACAGGTAGAAATCATGTTAAATGAGCCCAATTTTATTTCTGGGGAAAAGGACAGAAAGCCTCTCGGATCCATGAGTATGCCTGCTTCCTACTCTACAGGAAGAGGGAGGCTTCTATTTCCAACTGGACATAAGATTTTGATTGCAACGGTAATTGTTCTTAAGCAAGTGGACAGATTTACCGCGCGGAACTAAATTACCATCCTAATAATGTGCCAGCTCCATTCTGTGAGCGTTTGATTTTTCTGAATTCAAACAGTGCATGGAACAATGATGCCTGCATGCTGCCGAGAAGACACCCACACACCCATGTGTTTCACCTTGAGTTTGCTCAACCTTCCAGGGCTCGGTGCCCACTGGTGTGCTGAGACAGAGAAAGGAGACAGCCCCTTTTTAGGAGGGTTTAATGAGCTCTCATCACTGAGGGCTACTGTGAATCATCACTCCCTACCACTTAGCTGGTTTTCCACCTTCCAACTGTGCCTTCACTTCCTCTCTTCTCTCTTCTCCTTCTTGCTTTTAACCATACATCCATCCAACATAAAGGCGAGAGAGTTGGGTTTCATTACAAGAGGTATAAGGTAAGCATTTCCTCAGTCTGCCCCACTTCCTCACCTGCAAGGAGACTGTGAGCACTTCTCACTGGTCAGCCTTGGTCTCTCATGCCCCAGAAACCGTGTTAACCCCACCTGCAAACCATCAACCATTTTTGTCAAAATGTCCTCATCCCTTCTACATAAGTCTTCCTGATTCCCTAAGTCCAGGTCAAGTGCCACCTCCCCAAAAAGTTTCCTTAACTACTTCAGCCTTTATACAATTCCCCTTGCTTCTTTAGAAAAACACAAAGTGTTCTTCATAATTATGTCCAAATTTGATTGTCATGTGATGTGGACTCCATGTCTTGATTTAATGATCCTGAAGGAGGGAGACTAAATCTCCCATCACTCTTGTATCCTCCATGGGTGTCCTGGTTCAATGCTAGGCACAGACCTGGTTGCCTATATGACTCTTGCTTAAAAGAGAGAACTTGGAAAACTTCCACATGCTGGTATTTGCATGAGGGCACAAACTCAGCAAGCCACAGAAACAGCTTTCAGTGGTGCTAGGGTTCAGTTCAACACAGAACATTTTTTTTTTTTAAACATTCCTCCAGTGTTCCAGGCATGGAGCTGGCAACTGGCTACATCAGAAATAGACTCTTTCCAGTGCTGTCTTCACCTCTTCTTTCTCAGGAGATGGCCAGCCCTCCTGCAAGCTGACCTTACTCTCATCACGGAGATGATGAAGACAGGGTGCCTGACAGCTGAGCCAATATTCCATGCCTGTCAAGACTCAGCTCAAGCTGGATTTCCTTCTGTGACCTTCCTCAGACGGTGTAACCTTAAATCCTTTCAGTTTTCCCAAGGAAATGAAATGAGGAATGCTAGAGTCATTGACTCACTTTCATGCATTGGAGAAGGAAATGGCAACCCACTCCAGTGTTCTTGCCTGGAGAATCCCAGGGACGGAGGAGCCTGGTGGGCTTCCGTCTACAGGGTAGCACAGAGTTGGACACGACTGAAGCGACTTAGCAGCAGCAGCAGCAGCAGCAGAGTCATTGACTGGGGCTTCCCAGGTGGTTCAGGAGTAAAGAATCTGCCTGTCAGTGCAGGAGATGCAGGTTCGATCCCTGGATTGGGAAGATCCCCCAGAGAAGGAAATGGCAACCCACTCCAGTATTCTTGCCTGACAAATGCCATGGACAGAGGAGCCTGGCGGGCTACAGTCCATGGGGTCACAAAGAGATGGACATGACTTACTGACTAAACAACAACAGAATCATGGACCAAGATGATTGCTTCTTGGGTGATCTTTTGAATCTGCTTCCTGTTGGTACTTGGGTGTTTTGACTGACAGGCAGCTCTTCAGTAGGCCCCTTCCACCTGTTCTCCGCCACTTCTGATGGCCTTGGGGTCACCTGAATTCTGCTCATAATAATAAAGGGCCACATTATGACTTTCATGGTTCTAGTGTCATTTGCCTTCATGGCTTCCTTTTCATTACAAAATATTAAAAATTATACTTCATGACTGTGTTGGTATAAAGACAAATATATTTTGTAAGATTACATTTTCATTGACATAAAAATTTAGTTTTTGATGCTTATTTTAAAGAAATAAAAACTTTCCATGAGCCCTTAAAATCATCATGGTTCCTCGGTACTGTTCTTATCCAGTCTATGATCATCTCTCCCTGGTCTCAACCTCCATGGTGCTGGTCCACCTGTTTCCTTGGCAACCAGTGCATGGGCTTTGCTTTGCCCACATGATGTGTACGCATCAGACAGACAGCAGGGTCTTGGGCCTCTTGCTAGCTCCCTAGCACATGGGTCAGTGCTCTGCTCAGAGCTAGAGCTCTGTGGGTATCAATGACACAGTTGTACAAAACTGGACAATTTCTTAGACTCAGTAAACCTCAGTTTCCTCATCTGTAAAATGGAGTGCAAGATTTGAATCTTTCTCATGGTATTGGCTGAGGGGATGAAGTGAGGTGATTCATGCTTAATACAGAATCTGACAGGTGGTAAGCACTGCATAAATGTTAACTTTTCATTCTTATGATTTAACATGACAATAACTCACAATTATAGAATGCTAGAGTTTTCAAAGAACTGCCACAGGATGATACCATGGCTATAGTTTTCACATCTCACTGCAGCCAAAGTTGGTTTAGGGAAAATGTTGAGATTTAATGGAAAGATTTTAGAATAGGACTGGTGTGGATTTGAATTCCATTCTGCCACTCCTCAGCAGGATGACATGTGATACATATTTACATGTGAGACTTTATTTTCTCATCTGTAAAATCAAATCATTATAGCAGTTGCTTCACAAGTACTAAAAAAACTGTCCAGGAGTTTGGAATGGATATGTACACACTGCCATATTAAAAACAGATAATCAACAAAGACCTACTGTACAGGGAACTCTGCTCAATGTTCTATGATAATCTCAATGGAAAAAGAATTTGAAAAAGAATAGATACATGTAAATGTATAACTGAATCCCTTTGCTGTATACCTGAAACTAACACAATATTGTTAATTAACAGTACTTCAATATGAAATGAAAAGTTAAAAAAATAAACCCACTTAGTTCATCAGTTTAGTTTAGTCTCTCAGCTGTGTTCGACTCTTTGTAATCCCATGGACTGCAGCATGACAGTCTTCCCTGTCCATCACCAACTCCCAGACTTTGCTCAAACTCATGTCCATTGAGTCAGTGATGCTATCTAACCATCTCATCCTCTGTTGTCCCCTTCTCTTCCTGTCTTCAATCTTTCCCAGCATCAGGGTCTTTTCCAATGAGTCAATTCTTTGCATCAGGTGGCCAAAGTATTGGGGTTTCAGCTTCAGTATTAGTCCTTCCTACGAATATTCAGGACTGATTTCCTTCAGATTGACTGGTTTCCTTCAGATTGACTGGTTTGAGCTCCTTGCAGTCCAAGGGACTCTCAAGAGTCTTCAACACCACAGTTCAAGAGCATCAATTCTTTGGTGCTCAGCTTTCTTTATAGTCCACCTCTCACATCCATTCATGACTACTGGAAAAACCATAGCTTTGCCTAGACAGACCTTTGTCGGCAAAGTAGTGTCTCTGTTTTTTAATATGCTGTCTAGGTTGGTCATAGCTTTTCTTCCAAGGAACAAGTGTCTTTCATTTATTTTTTTATTTATTTTAATTGGAGGCTAATTATTTTACAATATTGTAGTGGTTTTTGCATACATTGAGGTGAATCAGCCATGGGTGTACATGTGTTCCCAATCCTGAACCCTCCTCTCACCTCCCTCCCCATCCCATCCCTATGGGTCATCCCAGTGCACCAGCCCTGAGCACCCTGTCTCATGCATTGAACCTGGATGGGCAATCTGTTTCACATATGATAATATACATGTTTCAATGCCATTCTCCCAAATCATCCCACCCTCACCCTCTCCCATAGAGTCCAAAAGACTGTTTTATACATCTGTGTCTCTTGCTGTCTCACATATAGGGTCATCGTTACCATGTTTCTAAATTTCATACATATGCATTAGTATACTGTATTAGTGTTTTCTTTCTGGCTTACTTCACTCTGTATAATAGGCTAAAATTTCATCCACCTCATTAGAACTGATTCGAATGTATTCTTTTTAATGGCTGAGTAATATTCCATTGTGTATATATGTACCACAGCTTTCTTTTCCATTCATCTGCTAATGGACATCTAGGCTGCTTCCATGTCCTGGCTATTGTATACAGTGCTGTGATGAACATTGCGGTACACGTGTCTCTTTCAGTTCTGGTTTCCTCGGTGTGTATGCCCAGCAGTGGGATTGCTGGGTTGTATGGCAGTTCTACTTCCAGTTTTTTAAGGAATTTCCACACTGTTCTCCATAGTGGCTGCACTAGTTTGCATTCCCACCAACAGTGTAAGAGGGTTCCCTTTTTTCCACACCCTCTCCAGCATTAATTGTTTGTAGACTTTTGGACAGCAGCCATTCTGACCGGCATGAGATGTTACCTCATTGTGGTTTGATTTGCATTTCTCTGATAATGAGTGATGTTGAGCATCTTTTCATGTGTTTGTTAGTCATCTGTATGTCTTCTTTGGAGAAATGTCTGTTTACTTTTTTAGCCCATTTTTTTGATTGGGTCGTTTATTTTTCAGGAATTGTGCTGCAGGAGTTGCTTGTATATTTTTGAGATTAATTCTTTGTCAGTTGCTTCATTTGCTATTATTCTCTCCCATCCTGAAGGCTGTCTTTTCACTTTGCTTATAGTTTCCTTAGTTGTGCAAAAGTTTTTAAGTTTTATTAGGTCCCATTTGTTTATTTTTGCTTTTATTTCCATTACTCTGGGAGGTGGGTCATAGAGAATCCTGCTGTGATTTATGTCAGAGAGTGTTTTGCCTATGTTTTCCTCTAGGAGTTTTATAGTTTCTGGTCTTACATTTAGATCTTTAACCCATTTTGAGTTTATTTTTGTGTATGGTGTTAGAAAGTGTTCTAGTTTCATTCTTTTACAAGTGGTTGACCAGTTTTCCCAGCAGTGCTTGTTAAAGTGATTGTCTTTCCTCCATTGTATATTCTTGCCTCCTTTGTCAAAGATAAGGTATCCATAGGTGCATAGATTTGTCTCTGAGCTTTCTATTTGGAACAAGTGTCTTTTAATTTCATGGTTGTAGTCACCAACTGCAGTGATTTTGGAGCCCAAGAAAATAAAGTCTGTCACTGTTTCCATTGTTTCCCCGCCTATTTGCCATGAAGTGATGGGACCGGATGCCATGATCTTAGTTTCCTGAATGTTGAGTTTTAAGCCAACTTTTTCACTTTCCTCTTTCACTTGCATCAAGAGGCTCTTTAGTTCTTCACTTTCTGCCATAAGGGTGGTGTCATCTGAGTATCTGAGGTTATTGATGTTTCTCCTGACCATCTTGATTCCAGCTTGTGCTCCATCCAGCCTGGCATTTCGCATCATGTACTCTGCATATAAGTTAAATAAGCAGGGTGACAATATACAACCTTGACATACTCCTTTCCCAATTTGGAACCAGTCACTTGTTCCATGTCTGGTTCTAACTGCTTCTGTTCGACCTCCATACAGATTTCTCAGGAGGCAGGTCAAGTGGTCTGGTATTCCCATCTTTTTGTGAATTTTTCACATTTTGTTGTGATCCACACAGTCAAAGGCTTTGGCATAGTCAATAAAGCAGAAGTAGATGTTTTCCTGCTTTCAACTTAGTTCATGCTGCTGTTCAATTAGAAAACAACAATACCGGTCATGTACACACTACTATATTTAAAATAGATAATCAACAAGGACCTACTGTATAGCACAGGGAACTCTGTTCAACATTATGTTGCAGCCTGCATGGGAGGGGAGTTTGGGAGAGAATGGAAACATGTATACGTACGGCTGAGTCCCTTCGCTGTTCACTGGAAGCTATCACAACATTGATAATCAGCTATACCCCAATACAAAATGAAAAGTTAAAAAAGAAAAAAAAAAAATCCCAGGTCTCCTTGTCACAGGTTGCCTTTCCTTTTTGTTGAGGAAGAGGATCACTGTAAACAAGTCCTTCCCACTTGCCTATGGTTATGAAAGCCTCCAAGTCCTTATGGGAGACCAGGAGATTTGGTACTAAGCTTAATAATGCTAGATTCTTTCCCCCATTCCATACATGTTTAAATTAAAAACACTGTATGCCTGGAAGGGGTGATGTCCAAGTCCTTCATTAGTCATCAACACCTTAACATAAAGGTGCTTCTTGTCTCCAGAGAGCAATTTCAGCAGCTGCTGAAAGGAGGGAGTGTTTCAGAACACAGGGCTGGGGGCAAAGGCCTGGGATACTGAAAACTCACAATGTTTCTTTCTTTATATATCTGTTGTTTCTGTGATACTGGCATGACCACAATACGATGAAATCCTCTTAGTTTTAGGGTGACTATGCTCCCTGTATGTTCCCAGATGGTGACTGTAGCCATGAAATTAAAAGACCCTTGCTCCTTGGAAGAAATGCTATGACAAACCTAGACAGCATATTAAAAAGCAGAAACATTACTTTCCTGGTAAAAGTCCATCTAGTCAAAGCTATGGTTTTTCCAGTAGTCATGTACAGATGTGATAGTTGGGCCATAAAGATGAGCGTGGAAGAATTGACGCTTTTGAACTGTGGTGCTGGAGAAGACTCTTGAGAGTCCCTTGGACTGCAAGGAGCTCAAACCAGTCAATCCTAAAGGAAATCAGTCCTGAAAATTCACTGGAAGGACTGATGCTGAGGCTGAAGCTCCAATACTTTGGCCATCTGATGAAAAGAACTGACTTACTGGAAAAGACACTGATGCTGGGAAAAGACTCTCTTGACCCTGAAGGCAGGAGGAGAAGGGGACAACAGAAGATGAGATGATTGGATGGCATCGATGACTCAATGCACATGAGTGTGAGCAAACTCTAGGAGGTGGTGATAGACAGGGAAGCCTGGCGTGCTGTAGTCCATGGGGTCACAAAGAGCTGGACACAAGTGAGCAACTGAACTGAACTGAACTGAATGTTCCCTGTAGGGTTTCCCTGGTGACTCAGCAGTAAGAAAACTGCCTGCAATGAAGGAGACACAGGAGACTGGGTCGGGAAGATCCCCTGGAGGAGGGCACTGCAACCCACTCCAGTATTCTTGCCTGGAGAATCCCATGGGCAAAAAAGCCTGGTGGACTATAGTCCATAGAGTTGCAAAGAGTTGGACCCAACTGAAGTGACTGAGCATGCTCTCACACACGCTCCCTGTAGACTGATTCTCTAATAAATGAAGTCGTAGGGTATGCATTTCAATTCTTTCATGTCTTCATGGTCAGTGACCAAGAGTCAGCTGACCTAAACACTGGAAACAGCAGTTATGCCTGTGACTTAGGAAGCACTAATATTTGCTGGGGACACATCATAACCACACAAAGGGCATCCTGAGTTAGAGCCCAGGGCAGGATGCCCATTCTGCATTTGCCACATATGAACCATATCACTTAATCTCTGGATTCCTCCACTGCTTCTTCCTTTCAATTTGAATAATAGCAGTACCTACAGGGCTGTATGCATGAGGAAGTTCACATCAAGTTTAAGGTGGCTGGCACATAATTTTGCAAAAGCATCACATCTCAGTAGAGCAGAGTCACAGTACACAAACAGTTTCTGGAAGCTGAGAAACACACTAGGGACTGTGGTGTCTTCTTGCTGTCATCCGGCCCAGGTAATGAACCATCACCTCCCCTGACCCACAGAGCCACCGGTAACCTGCCTGCCTCACCCGCTGACAAAGCCAGGGTCTGTATAAACCCTGCTGGACTCAAGACCACATGATGGGAGGGTAAATACGGGGCTGACAAGAAACCAACCACAAAATAAGGCAAATTCTAATTAATGGCTACTAGTAGTACCCCTAAAACAGAACTGCCTGGGGAGCAAGCAACACAAAGGCAAGACAGTTCCAGGACAATATTCTAAGAAAGGATAAAATGAAGGGATATGCATGTCTCTTAAAGCCAAGGGCAATATTGCAAGGATTCCAATTCACCCCATATTCTTAATAAATTTAAACAGAACTTTCAATGGCACTTAAAATTATGTGCCAATGAAATTTTATCCACAAGAAAAAAAGTGGCAAGGAAGAAATGACAATTCAGTAAGTGGAGAAAGAGGACAGGAACAAGTGAGCACTAGGCAGCAGGACAAAAGGTTCAGTCACAAGAAATGAGCTACGTAGTCCTTGATTCCATGCTTCCCAAGTGGTGCTAGTGGTAAAGAACCTGCCTCCCAATGTAGGAGACATAAGAGACACAGGTTCGATCCCTGGGTCAGGAAGATCCCCTGGAGGAGGGCATGGCAACTCCATGCCTGGAGAATCCCATGGACAGAAGAGCCTGGCAGGCTACAGTCCATAGGTTTGCACAGAGTTGGACATGACTGAGTGACTTAGCACACACACACACACACCTCTGAACACACAGAGCCTGAGTCTTGAGTTTTTCACGAATGTGGGCAAAGAGCTAGTACTGGAGTTCAGAAGACTACCCAACATAAAATGAAAACCTAGATAAGTACAGTAAGTTCCTGAAATATGAACGAGTTCTGTTCTGAAAGCACATTCATGAGTCCAGTTTGTTCGTTAGTCCAACAAAGTTAGCCAAGGTACCCAACTAACACAATCAGCCATATAGTGCTATCCTGTAATAGCTTTATAATACTCTTCACACAAGTAATAATAATAAAAAAACAAACACAAAAGACTAAGAAAACACTTAATCTTGTGGTACAGTACCTTGAAAAGTACAGTAGTACAGTACAACAGCTGGTATACAGAGGCTGGTATCAAGTGAACAGGCAAGAAGAGTTACTGACTGGAGGAGGGAGAGGGGGTGACAGATGGCAGAGCTGAAGGAGCGCCAGCAATAGGAGACAGAGGGGAAGCTGTAATTACACTCATGCCTGACACGGAAGGAACCTGACAGTCCTGGTTCCTTGCTGGATTCAATTCTATCTACCCTCTTGAAAAAAAACAGTCCAGGGATGTCTGGATAATAGCTCTTTTTTTCTCATCACAGATGACCCAGTAGCACTAGGTTGCATTCTAAACGGCTGCTGCAACCTGCATGTACCAGTCTCCATTCAAGTCCTGTGCTTCCCAAACTAACAGTGCCTCCTCACATAAAGAAAATCCTCTTGCCACTTACTGTGTCGTGAATCTCTTCTGTTCTTCAGTTACTTCTTCCTCTTGTCTCTCTTCATCCTTTCTCTGGGCCTCCAATTCCATCGGGTCTTCATTAGTAAGCTCCAGATTTGCACCTTTGAAAATTTGCAACTTGAAGCTTCCTATGTAGAAGACTTACTGTAATTCCATAACACATATTCCACTTGTGGATAACCCCACGTGCTCCTGGTAAGTGTCTCTAGAGGAAATGCTGAAAACCCTAATCTAAGGTGCAGACAAGCTGAGTGGAAGCAGATTCACTAGGGAAATAGTGACTCTATGTTCAAAATGCAGAGGAGGCTGGACTGGGTACTGCAGGGAGAAGAAATGCCAAACGCTTGCAGAGAACAAGGTGTGTGTGAGCGAGTCTCTAATCAACTCAATTCAGCTATTTGTGTCAGAACCACAAGGACCCACCTTAGCCTGCATGAGGCAGGATTTCTGGGAGTGGGGCTAGCAATCTACACATTTAATAAGTTTCTAGGTCATGCTCACCAATAAGAACCACACTTTGGGACTTCCCTGGTGGTCCAGGGGTTAAAGAACTCACCGTGCAATGCAGTGGATGTAAGTTTGATCCCTGGTTGGGGACCTAAGACCCCACAAGCTGTGAAGCAACTCGGCATGCCACAACCGCTGAGCCTGTGCTCAGGAGCCTGCGAGCCACAACTGGAGAGTCCCGGAGCCACGGTGAAAGATCCCGCATGACACTGCGGAGATCCCATGTGCCAAGACTAAGACCTCGTTTGCTGTTCAGCCGCTCGGTTGTGTCCAACTCTTTGCGATCGCATGGACTGCAGCATGCCAGGCCTCTCTGCCTTCACCATCTCCCGGAGTTTGTTCAGACTCATGTCTATCCAATCGGTGATGTCATCCAACCATCTCATTCTCTGCTGTTCTCTTCTCCTCCTGCCCTCAATCTTTCCAAACATCAGAGTCTTTTCCAAAGAGTTGGCTCTTTGCATCAGGTGGCCACAGTATTGGAGCTTCCCCTTCAGCCCAACACAGTGAAAAAAAAAAAGAACCACCACTTTAGCACCTGGCTACTTTTGGGCAGGGAACAGTGGTCTCCTGGGGGTGTTGGGGTGGGAGCAGGAGACTGGGTCAACACCCGAGACCACGGTTAGCAGAAGATGCTTCATGATCTCTTCCGCCTGCACCCACACTTGATCCTTGGAGGCAGCCATGGATACCCTGCTTGCAAAAAAAGGGGAGGACCTGGAGGAACATGGCTATGAAATGAAGATGCTCACTCACTCTTGTCAACCCAGTTCCAACCTCTGCTTTCTTCTTCTATCTCCAGAACCAACTTAGTTATCAGGACGCACGTCTGGACCACAGGGAAATGGCCATGAAAGGATGAGGTTCTGACACCTGACAGCATTCTTTCAACACAAAAAGTGGGAAAGTTAATAGAAAGTAGAAACAAAGATAGTGTGGCTGGAGGGACAGCAGAGTCGGACCTTCCTCAGAGTGGAGTGGCAAAGGCAATAGTTGGCAGAGATGATGGTTTACTTAAGGAATTAACTGAGAAATAAGCTGTTCCGCCCACAGTCATCTCAGCTGCCAAAACCTCAATTATTTTCCTACCCTGAAATGATCTGAGGAAAAGAAGCACTCAAGCTCTGCCACAATGTTAACTACTCCCTTTGGACTCTGTATTAACCCTTGCAGAAGGTTAAAATATGAATCTGCATAATGAGACTAAAAGGACCTCGACTGCAAGGGAAAAACTCACAAATGCCTAAGACACTACATCCTGTGTGATTCCATTTATGTGAAGGTCAAAGCCTAGCAGAAGGAATTTATGGGTTAGAAGTTGACAGAGTGGTTACTTGGGCTGAGTGGAGGAGGGTATGAGGGGCCTCTGGGTCCGGGTGATGTTGGTTCTTAAACTGGGTGCTGGATACCCAGGTGGGTTCACTTTGTAAAGATTCATCAAGATGGATACTTAGGCACACTTTTCTATGGGCATATTATACTTCAATAAAAAAAATTTGAAGTGAAAAAATATACATACACACATGTGCATGAATGCTCAGTCGCTAAGTTGTGCTGACTCTTTGTGACTCCATGAACTGTAGCCTGCCAGGCTCATCTGTCCATGGGGTTTTCCTGGCAAGAACACTGGAGTGGGTTGTCATTTCCTCCTCCAAGGGATCTTCCCAACTCCAGGATCAAACTGGCATGTCCTGCATTGGCGGGCAGATTCTCTACCACTGAGCCATCAGGGAAGCCACCATAGAAGTCCCATGTATACATACACTTTGACTCTGAAACTTTGAGGCTGCTTGTTGCATAGCCTCCCAGCTGGAGTTGGTTAAGGTCTTTCTCTCTCTCTCTCTCTCTCTCTCTCTCTCTCTCTCTCTCTCACACACACACACACAAACACACATTTTCCACTTTTTATTTACTTATTTTCACAAGATTAAATTATTTGTTGAAAGCCCAAGATACTGGTCTTCCTAACAGCTTTGTTCTCACTGATGCACCATGACTTCCCAGACTTCAGGAAACTGAGGTCTTTTAAAAGAAGTATGCTCTGGAGATGAATCCTTGATGAGGAGGGGGACGGGCAGGGAGGCTCTGAAGCATGGGTCACTGGAGCTGTAACCTAATCGTGTATCCCTGGCAGCTAAGGCAAGATCCCCTGCTGACTTGTCAAACTCTCACATGGACGTTAAGAAGATTAAGATAACAGCATGCCTCACATAGCTCATCAGAGAGACTTAAAACAACTGGCAAAAATAGATGGAGTTATGAAATGCTTATTAGGGATAATGAGTCTGTGTCACAATAGTAGCATAGAGGGTCATCTCATTTCAACACACACCAAAAAGAGGAGAGGAGGCACCAGTGATGACCAACCAGTAAGATACTTCCTGTGCGGTGCCTGACCACGTAGAGACATACCTGCCGAGTTCTCCCACTCCACCCCATCACTGACCATGGCCAGTTTGCAAAGGATGCAGAGGTCACGGAGGCGCCTGGTCACATCCAACATCTTAGACATAAGAGGAGGTCCATCTGTGCTCAAATATTCTAAATAGATTTTTCCCAATTTAGGGACAGTCACCTCAATCTTGGGCTTCCCTGGTGGCTCAGGGGTAAAGAATTCACCTGCCAATGGAGGAGATGAGCATTTGTTCCCTGAGTCAGGAAGATTCTCTGGAGAAGGAAATGGCAACCCACTCCAGTATTCTTGCCTGGAGAATTCCATGGATAGGGGAGTCTAGTGGACTACAGTCAATGGAGTCACAAAGAATTGGACACAACTTAGTGATTAAACAACAATAATGACACCTTAATCTTCCCCCATCCTCTTGGGTATATCAGCCACATGCCAGTTTACTTCCGGCTTGTTTTTAGGGACAAGAGGAGCATAAATCCACTCATGGGGGACTAGTTAAGCACTGTTTTCAGTCGGGGGTGGGGAGTATGCTGTCGGCAGTTCCTCCTGGGCCCATTCTGCCCACCTTTGCTCTGAGGTCCTCCTTTGTCAGCCCCGGGCCAGCAGCAGCTGCCCCTGTGCTTCCCAGCCACAAGCACTCCAGCCTGGAGGGCCAGAGCAGAAGAGGTCCTGGAGGCCTCTACTCTGTCTTTCATCCATTGAGAGGAAGGAGTCACCAGGAGACCTCAGGACTTCCTCAAGCCCATCAGTCTTGCCCTCCCCTCACCAAACTCTCTCTCATTTCTCACCGGGTCTGCAGTGGGAAATGACAAACGTCTGAACAAAGCCTTAAGGTCTGAACTAGCCCTTTGGTCTTCGGGGGAAAGCATCAATGGCTGAGAAGTCTCCTCCATTGTCAGTGGAATGATGTCCTTGAATCTTAAAAAGATTATCCGGCAACGTCTTTTAAAATCAAAAGCACACATACCCTTTAAACTAGCCATCCTTCTGTTAGGGGTCTGTGGCCAAGTAGAAAAATCACCTGTGTACGTAAGGACCTCTGTAAGGGAGGGGTTGGCACACACACACAAAAAGAATGACACTAAAAATTCCAGCAGATTGTATAGGTCAGGGAAGTGGACTGAGGGACAGGTTCTGGGCAGTAGACTCTACTTGGGAAGCTGACTCTAAGATGGAGGCTTGTCTGTGGGAGATTTATGGGATGTACCCTTGGGATCACACCTGTTAGGGAGTGAAGCCAATCCCAATGGAACTGGAGAGCGCTGAACAGTTGCCCTGAATTGGGACAAAGACTGTCATTGTACGCAGGCTGCTTCCAGAGAGGGGGCAGCTCCCACCACCAGAGGTGAGACAGGTGTGAGCTGTGAGATCAGCACGAACAGCACTGGGTGTCATCCACTGCTTTGGTCCTGGAGGGAAGGGACCCAACAGCACTGTGCAGCATTCACTGCCCTGGACGTGATCACATTTATGTGTATTTAAGAAGCTACTACTCATGGCTTCCCAGGTGGCTCAGCGGTAAAGAACCTGCCTGCCAAAGCAGGAGACACAGGTTTGATCCTTGGGTTGGGGAGATCCCCTGGAGAAGGAAATGACAACCACTCCAGTGTTCTTGCCTGGAGAATCCCATGGAGAGAGGAGCTTGGTGTACTACAGTCCATAGGGTCGCAAAGAGTTGGATGCAACTGAGTGACTGAGTATGCACACACATATATAGTGTCTGTGCCAATGTATAAAGTAAGGGAGTAAGCAGAAGAGCAGCTTGTTTGATCCTCAGATTTTTCATTTACTCTGAACATTGACAATTCTGAAGCCTAACCAGACTATGCCGAGGAGAAACAGAAGAGATGCCCAGCCCGGGCAATTCTGGTGATTTCCCCTGACCTTGTCACAGTGGAGACCAGATGCCCAGTCTCCCAGCTGAACCAACGTCCTCTCCTGAGAACTCTGCCTGCCTTCTATTTTTGAATGGGTTGGAAATAGAAACAAGGGATAAATTTTGTCTTCCTTTTGCTTGTCAGGGGTGGGTACCTTGAATACGGGTTTGAATTGAAATTAAGCACAAAATGCAAAGTAAAGACCTCGGAAGTACCCCTACTATCTCCTTGAAAGGCAGAGCTATATAAGTTGAACAGTTGTTCTGACTGCGTCCTCACTAGGGAGCCCAGCAGTGACTCAGGTAAGCACCCTCTTGAGGCTAATTAAGATGCTACAAAATGTAGGCACCTCATAATTAGACTAGAATCAGTCCTTCAATCCCACCTTCCCCTTCTAGCCCCACATTATTAAGGCAAGGCCAAGAGAAAACACTCAATTGTGTATTTCTCCCAAGACTGCCTTTCACAGTCATCTGAATGAGATTTTACTTTATCAGCAAGTGTTTGAGCACCAATGGAGAGGAAGAGGAGGCCGACAGAGAACTTTAAAACGTTCCATGTTTCTACTAATAAGAAAGAAAGTTCTGGAAGTCTATCATCTCAACAGGACATCTTTACTTATTTAACATTGTTCTAGAAATAATAGCCAACACAATTAGACAAAGAAAAGGGTGAAGTCACTCAATCATGTCTGACTCTTTGTGATCCCATGGACTATAGTCTACCAGGCTTCTCTGTCCATGGGATTTTCTAGGCAAGAGTACTGGAGTGGGTTGCCCTTTCCTTCTCCAGGGGATCTTCCTGACCCAGGGATCGAACCCAGGTCTCCTGCATTGCAGGCAGACACTTTACCCTCTGAGCCACCAAGGAAGCCCCAAAGAAAAGGGCAAGTTTTACATACTGGAAAGAGGACCAGAGTTGATGAATGCAGATGATTTTTGTAGACCTGGAAAACTCCAAAGAATTAGCTAAAAAAATTCACTGGAACCATAATGAGACAGCAGGATGGTGGTTGGTTAAACCTAAAACCTTAAAGCTTTCTTATATA
Source organism: Odocoileus virginianus (assembly GCF_023699985.2). Classification (NCBI taxonomy): domain Eukaryota; kingdom Metazoa; phylum Chordata; class Mammalia; order Artiodactyla; family Cervidae; genus Odocoileus; species Odocoileus virginianus. Next base: position 36,626,682 of record NC_069704.1, on the reverse strand, counting down.
CCAGCAATCATTAGAGTTAGAATGTAATGGGGGTCAGGACTTCATTCACAGTAACAATAAAGTTGAGAGACTAGCATTGACATATATACACTATCACATATAAAATAGCTAGCTAGCTAGAAGCTGCTGCAGAGTGCAGGGAGCTCCGTTCAGCGCTCTGGGAGGACCTAGAAGAGGGCTATGGGAGGCGGGTGGCAGGGAGGCTTAGGAGGGAGGGGCTATGTGCATACATACGGCTGATTCATGTCACTGTACAGCAGAAACTAATGTAACATTGTAAAGCAATTATATTCTAACAAAAAATCTAAGATATCTAGGGATTCACTTAATAAGAAGTGTATAGAAGACACAAAAGGAAAGTCACAAAGCTTAGCTGACTTAAATGAAGTGATACATGCCTGGATGGGGCTTCTTTATCATATAAAGATATCACTTTTATTCATTTTAATATACAAGTTAACAGACTCCCAAATGAGAGAACTAAACAATTCCACATTTCAGCTGCAAGAGTAAATATGTATGAAAAGCCAAAAGGAGATGAGGATTATCTTATTTGATATTAAGATTTATTTAAAGTTACAGCTGACTGTCAAACAACATGAAGGTTAAGGGTATCAATGCCTTCATAGTGGAAAAATCCAAGAATAACTTCACAGTCAGTCCTCTGCATATGCAGCTGGCAATCCACACATTCAATCAGCCTCTAATTGTGTAGTACTGTAGGAGGTATTCATTAAAAAAAAAAAAATCTGCCTATCAGTGGACCTATGCAGTTCAGACTCAAGTTGTTCAAGGATCACCTGTACACCAGTTTATAGATATCAGTACCAAAACAGAAAGCAGGCTGTCTTCAGATCATTCAGCCACTTTGGATGGTCTGGACATGGAAATTAGCATCCTCTCCTTGCTCAGCTGACCATGGCCTTCTGTGGATGGCCAGATTTCATCAGCAGCACCACCTTAGGAAAAGTGCTTGTAGTCCTACTCTTGGGGCCTTTATTCCTTTTGATGATACTGGGGCAGATTCCCAGGTTGGGACATCAGAGCATGTCCTCTGGTTGTGTTGACAAGATACCAGACATCTTCAAAGGAAGTGACCCATCCAGCTGGGGCAGTCTCTGATATTTTCCACTTCCTGTCAGCCTCTCAAGGAATAGGTAAAACATGCAACTCTCATTTTAATTTTTCACTTGTCTTCTGGATTTTTGATGCCCCACACATCCTGGAGGCTTAGTCGGTAAAGAATCTGCCTGAAATGCAGGAGACCTGGGTTCAACCTCTCGGTTGGAAAGATCTCCTGGAGAAGGAAATGGCAACCCACTCCAGTATTCTTGTCTGGAAAATTCCATGGACAGAGGAGCCTGGCGGGCTATAGTCCATGGGGTTGCAAAGAGTTGGACACAACTTAGCAATTAAACCACCACCATGCTACAGTTTCTCCAATCTCTGTGAGAGGCCAGTTTTTTTCCAAATACAACATATATCAATACTAGTCCTTTTTTTTTTTTCATTTATTTTTATTAGTTGGAGGCTAATTACTTCACAACATTGCAGTGGGTTTTGTCATACATTGACATGAATCAGCCATGGAGTTACATGTATGCCCCATCCCGGTCCCCGCCCCACCTCCCTCTCCACCCAATTCCTCTGGGTCTTCCCAGTGCATGCATCCCACCTGGACTGGTGATCTGTTTCACTATAGATAATATACATGCTGTTCTCTTGAAACAGTCCTTTTGTTAAATGTAAGAAAAATAAATTACAAAAAAGAGAAAGAAACCGCAAAGGACAAGCAAATACAAGCCCTGATTTTTATTATCATATTTAACAGAATTTCTCGGTCATCTTGCTATAAACATCTCTAAACACTTACTCTATCCATAGACCAGTAACAAATCAGCCAAGCACCCATCCACTGACTGAAGGTTCTAAATCTCGTCACCAACAAACTGACTGCCACTTTAGACAAGGATTCTTTGTGTCCTGCAGTCAACGTAACACAACAATCTTACATCTGTATAACACAACTATTTATGGCACTCGAATCTTATCTCTCACATGCCTCCCCAGTGATATTATTCTGAGGTAATTGGGACAGCTTTTAAACAAACCCCACCTATCAAGCAACAAACCCAGATCCTGGCAGAGATAGCAGTGTGGCCAAAGTAATGAGTGCTGAAGCTGCACTCACTCACCTGAAATGTTCTGATTCATGACCCTGAGTTCTGCCCACTCCTTAAAGGAGCCACATATGTGGCAATGACCCAGATACTGGTCTGTGAAGAGTCTAATCTCACGGCCCTGGCCCACAAAGCATGTTAAATGCTCAGACTGCAAAAGTCCCTTTCCACCTTCCTTGACCCCATATCCTTGACCCCATATTCCTGAACAGAAAGCCCACCAAATTGTCCAGAGCCCTGGGGCCAATGATACTGTCCTCAGAATACATTGGGGTGTTAGGAGACAAATTTCAAGTGCTCTGCGTGTCTGTGTGCCCACACTCAGTTATGTCTGACTTTTCACAGCCCCATGGACCATGGTCTGCCAACCTCCTCTGTCCATAGGATTCTCCAGGCAAAAATACTTAAGTGAGTTGCCATTTCTTCCTCCAGGGAATGTTCCCGAACCGGGGCTCAAACCCATGTCTCCCGAGTCTCCTGAATTGGCGGGCAGATTCTTTACCACTGAGCTACGTGAGAAGCCCGCCTACAGGATACCAATTATCAAAAGAAGTTTCTGTAAATGACTTAGCAGATACATGCTGGAAAATACCTGGCTTTGTAAAAAAAAAAAAAAAAAAAAAAGCAGAGTTCACTTCCTCCACCAAGCATCTGCCTGAATCTTTTCCAAAAGTCCCTTATGAAAAGATGTTTTATTTATTCTGGACCCACACAGATTCTATTGTATTAAAATAGCTTCAGGTGGAGTGTGGAATCTACAGGACATACACTGTTAAAAGGAGAAGTAGAAAGAGTTGCACTGAAATCTTCAGTAGCCATTGGCACTCAAGTAAATGGCCAGAGAGCTGACTGAAGTCCTTAACGAGGACGCTTTGCCTGCAGTGGCTATTTAGAAAGTCGGGCTTTCCAAGTGGTAAGAATCCGCCTGCCAATGCAGGAGATGCAGGAGACGTGGGTTCGAACCCTGGGTTGGGAAGATCCCCTGGAGAAGGACCCACTCCAGTATTCTTGCCTAGAGAATGCCATGGACAGAGGAGCCTGGTGGACTAAAGTCCACGGGGTTGCACAAGAGTCAGACACAACTAAGCACACACGTACGCATTCTGACGCCCACCCCGGTGACCTAACACAAACTGAGAAGACGCATCTTCTATGGCTTGGTGCTCCCCGCTTTCCTGGCTTTGATTCCTATCCTAAGACTTTATTCTCTAACAAGGCATTTCAGGACAGGGAAATAGAATCATCTTTAAGTTACTGGAAGCATTGTAACATATAATTAGGACAATTCAGATTTTTTCTTTTTGGCTTGAGTTTTTCCAGTTGGCTGTCTACACTGATCACAAGACTCCTGTTTCTCAAGGCTGTGTAGTTAAGCCAAGTAACTGAGTACAAACCAGGACAGGCTTTCAACCATACAGCTGTTTCACACTGAGTTTACTTTTCTGGCACCAAAAGGAATTTGGAGACTTTTTTAGTTTATACGATCACATTTAAGTGTTTCGGATAATTGACATCTTTCCTTTTAAATATAAATGTTTAATAGCATGAAACCTGGGCCAATCTTTGCCTGAATGTATATCTGAAGATTAAAGTTGGACTAACTTAAAGAGCCAAGTCACCTCCACATGGAGAAAATCCAAACTCTTAGTTCTGCTATTTATACACAGTATGGCACAGCTGATCAGGATATCTGAACTCCACAGGAAGATTCATTTTGTTATCTCACAAGTAGAACTGGACCTTGAGTCTTTTTAATCTAATTCAACAAATATTTATTCAGTGCTTTACTACTGTACATTGTATCTGAGGATTCAAAGCTGATTAAGACTGTTTGGATCTCCCTGTAGCTCAGATGATAAAGAATCTGCCTGCAATGCAGAAGACCTGGGTTCAGTCCCTGGGTCGGGAAGATTCTCTGGGGAAGGGAATGGTAATCCACTCCAGTATTCTTGCCTGGAGAATCCCATGGACAGAGGAGTCTGGTGGGGACAGTCTGCGGGGTCACAAAGAGTCAGACATGACTGAACGACTACTACTGCTACTAAGACTGCTTTAGGGGAGGCCTGTAGAATATAATGCAGAACTTAAGAAACATCACCGAAAAAAAAAAAAAGAAACATCACCGAAACCAATTTTATCATTCTGGAGAAAAAGTGAGGTCTAAAGACATAGCAACAATGGGCTCTGCAGATGGCTGAGTGGTAAAGAATCTACCTTCAGTGCAGGAGACTTGGGTTCAATCCCTGGGTCGGGAAGATCCCCTGGAGGAGGAAATGGCAACCCACTCCAGTATTCTTGCTAGGATGATCCCATGGACAGAGGATGGGTCACAGTCAGTGGGGTCACAAAGAGTCAGACATGACTGAGCATGTACACTTGACACAGAAGCAAACATGGTTACCAAAGGAGAAAGTGGGGGAGGGATAAGCTAGGAGTTTGGGATTAACAGATACACACTACTATATATAAAATGCGTAACCAACAAGGACCCACTGTATAGCACAAGGGAATATGCTCAGTATTTTGTAATTATCTATAAGGGAAAAAATATATGTATATGTGTAACTGAATCACTTTGCTATGCAACTGAAACTAACACAATATTATAAATCAACTGTACTTCAATACAGCTTAATTAATTAAAAGAAGAATTGAGGCCTGGAGAGAACAAACCTTCCCAGAGTCACATAGTAGCAAGTATGAATCTTTAAAAGTCATGCTTCTGAAACAGAGTTACAGACATAGAGAAAAAACATATGGACACCAAAGGGGGATAGGGAGGTGGGATGAATTGGGAGATGGGACTGACACATATCCACTACTATGAGCGTATACTTGCTGAGAGGAAGGACTGGGGGAAGGGATAGTTAGGGAGTTTGAGATGGACATGTCCACGCTGCTATATTTAAAGTGGATAACAAACAAGGACCTGTCTAGCACAGGGAACTCTGCTCAACATTATGTGACAGTCTGGATGGGAGGGGCCTTGGGGGGAGGATGTATACAGTATATGGACAACTGAGTTCCTTTGCTGTTCACCTAAAACTATCACAACATTGTTTATTAATCGGCTACACCCCAGTACAATAAAAGTTTAATAAATAAATAAAAATGGCCAAAGGGGAAAAACCAGGTAACTAATGAGAACCCACTGTTATAGCACAAGGGACTCTACTTGGTGCCCCATGGTGGCCTAATTGGGAAGGAAATACAAAAAAGAGGGGATGTACGCATGCGTGCAGTGGATTCACTTTGCTGTCTGTACAGGAGAAGCTAACACAACATTGTAATGCAAGTATACTCTAACTTAAAAGAAAAGTTGTGCTTCTGAATCAAGGTAATCCAAAGCACGAAATTATGGTTAAAATGAAGGTGCCATTACTTTTAAAGAAATGGTAGAATACATAAGCCACCATGTGTAAAACAGGTAGCTCGTGGGAAGCTGCTATTAATATAGGGAGCCCAGCCTGGTATTCTGTGAGACATAAAAGGGCAGTTTGCGGGGATGGGGTGGGGTGAGGGAGGCTCAAGACGGAGGGGATTTTAAAAAAAGAAATGGTAGAAAGTAAAAGTAGTGGTTGAAAATAATAAGAGCAGTGTAGTGTGTGCACGCGTGCTAAGTAGCTTTTGTGGTGTCTGACTCTGTGTGACCCTATGGACTGTAGCCCACCAAGCTCCTCTGTCCATGGGACTCTCCAGGCAAGAAAATGAGTGGGTTGTCATGCCCTCCTCTGAGGCATCCTCCCCACCCAGGGATTGAATGTTGTTTCTACCTTATGATTCCTGCATTGGCAGGCAGGTTCTTTACCACTAGCACCCCTCTATAGCTTTGGGGCTTGGTTATCAATCCATTTCCCACTGGACACTGTATACTCAGCTGCACAGGCCACCCAATTCACATAGACAGCCTGTAGATTCTCCAATCTGTTCCCTCAGTTTTGGAGGCAAAGTAAGGGCCATGATGACCCTCACTGATTTCTCAACTCTATTCTAAGTAAGTCAGATATTTTACCTGTAATAAGAAAGACCAGGTTTTCATATTGAAGATTTTTGTTATCTAAGGAGACACTGAGGGCAGAAGGAGAAGATGGCATCAGAGGATGAGATGGCTGGATGGAATCACCAATGCAGTGGACATGAACTTGGGCAAACCCTGGGAGATGGTGAGGACAAGGAAGCCTGGCATGCTGCCGTCCATGGGGTTGGAAAGAGTCGGACACAACTGAGTGACTGAACAACAAGGAGACATCAAGACAGACTTGCATGTTGATGTGTGTATTTAAACCTATGTCCTAATCATGAAATGTGAATGCTAATTACATGAAGATCACACCAGTCAAGTCACTTCTTTTATGAAGACTTTTGACACCCTGCCCTGCCCCCCAAATTGGGCTTCCTTGGTGGCTCAGATGGTAAAGAATCTACCTGTAATGCAGAAGATCCTGGGTCAGGAAGATCCCCTGGAGAGGGGAATGGCTATCCACTCAAGTATTCTTACCTGGAGAATTCCATGGACCGAGGAGCCTGCTGGGCTATAGTGGGTGGGGTTGCAAAGAGTTGGAAGTGACTGAGCAACTAACACACACACACACACACACACTCTCACACACATATCCAAAACTGGAAAAGCAATGTCTTCTAACAGTGCCTACATAATAAGCACAGCCCTTGCATATACCCAGTTATATGTTGGTTTCCACCTTGAAGTCAGGGTCTGCTTATATCTGCCACCTGGCAGGCTCTCAATAAGTTTCTCACATAAAGTAAATAAAAGATATTTTGAGATCCTAGTCCTGGGGTGGCTTCCCAAAGGAGGAAAACTGGGATTTATTTTAAGAAATGGAAATGATTCGGTGAAAGAAGGCACATTTCTTTCTCGGTCCCTTCATTCCGCCTAAAATATAGGAGAAAGGGCGTATGGCGGGGTGGTGAGAAGGGCGTGGGGAAGAGGAAAGTCATTCGCTGTTCCTATGATGCTCCCATGATTGGACGGAAGTTCTCAGATCTGCCAAGGTCAAGAGCAAGAACAGGAAAGACATTCCTGACCCTCAGTACAATTTCCCTTGCACTGTCATGCCGTATGTTCTCCACACAAGACACCTTTGAACTGGGTTTTGCAGTGACCTTGGGAAATCACTTCCATCTGGAGGCTGGAGTGAGTCACAGAAAGGCAAGACACAATTTTTCCAGCTGGCAATTGGCCTGGATTACCGAATCCATGTTCTGACCCTTATGAAACATGATTGCCCAAGATCACTGATGGACGCAACATTGGTAGATCAAAGCATGTGGCTCTAATTTCTTTCCAGTGCTCACCAGAGAAAGAGAAAAGTCACAGTTCGATATAGCTGATGGTTTGACTTTGAGAGGACGGCCGGCCCTGGGGAGCTCTGGGCACTTGGTCAGCACAGTAGCAAAGTACAAGGGTGTGGGAAGGTAGTGGCTGGGTGCATGCAATATTTTCCTGTCTGGTGTTTGTCCCAGGAGATCCATCTGCTATTGACACCTGAACTTTGTGACACAGCTGGGTCCTGCTCCACTGGCTTCTAGACAAAAAAACATGATGCAAGCCAGTTGGGGTAAAAGCAGTTACCATGGGAACCCTGGACTTCAGTTTGGAAAGGTATTTACAATGACCACAGATATAGTTTTTATCAGTGCACTTCCTGAGAAGTTTCTTTTTATCCTTAACTTTAACATTCCCCCTCCTTGCCCTGTGGAATTTGGCAAAAGAAAAATTTTAAATCAGATTGAAAATATTACCTTCCCAGTTACATAGCTAAAACAGGATGTCTTGATTTATTCAAACCATATTCATTAAAGACAAATTTAATTCTAAATGGAGAAAATACAGAAAGGTCAAGTTTTGTCTTGGATACTTTGAAAGAGTTGCTAAGCATTCTGTCCTCTGTGGAGGCTGGGTTGACACCAGGAGGTGTTATTTTTGTTATTTCCCCATAACCATTTTTCTGCCTCTCAGTAACGAGAGGAGAATTATGGCTCTAGAGAACAAACACATCCTTATGTGGGCATGATCACGGCTGTGGCAAACACGGTCATGATAGCAGGAATAGACCCATCACTTTAGCGTGTTGGCCTGAGAACACAGATTTTAAGGGCACGAGACTGGGCACCAGGGAGAACCAGGTTCCAATTCCTACTCTGCCTCTTATACTTAATGACGTGACCCTGGGCAAGTTACAGAACCAGCCTCTGTCACAATTTCCTCATCTCTGAAATGAGACTCAGAGTATCTATCGCTCCACATGTTTGCAAGGACTCAATCAAATAATGTCCACAAAGCGTTCAGCATCACTGCACAATAAACTAAAATCCAAAATTAAATCAGTCTCTAACAACTCTTTACCCTAAAGGTAAGGAGGACAAATAATCTTTATCTGGTCAATAGAGCTGTCAACACATATGTATGCATGCATGCATACATACCCATTTAACTGTATACATCTATTTTTAAAAAGCAGCTCTTCAAATTTAAATGTAATTACTGACTTTATAATTAAAAAAAAAAAAATTAATTGCCTCTGTGTTCACAGTAGTGTGATTAACCCTGTATAATAAGAGTTAAACAGACCCTGTCCTTGTCCTTACAATCTAAAACAGGTGATGCTAGGACTTCCCTGGTAGTCCAGTGGTTAAGACTCTGCCTTCCAATGTGAAGGGGTGCAGTTTTGATTCCTGGTTGGGGAACTAAGATCTCCTATGCCACATGGGGTGGCTGAAAAGTAAATAAATAAGACAGATGACACTGACACAGACAAATAATAAGTGTGCATGTAGAGTTGCAACAGTTTAAGAGAAATCTAGGGAGTCATACTATGCATAAGTGTTAAGGTCTAATGCATTAGAAAAAAACAGGATTAAATCGATCTAAAGGGAGAATCCAGTGGAAGGGGAGTGGGGAAGACAGGAGAGCCAGCAGACCAAGCAGAGGCATTCCCTGGCTTCACCCAAGTCTTCCGATCTCAGAGGACAGTGGCCGCAAGCTCACCCATAGCTCTCCTGATCCCCCATCCCCTGGGTCCCCTGAAAGTCTAAACCTTCTCCCAGTGCCCCCTTTCTCATTCCATCCCAACCACAAAAGCGTCCACCTGGTTTTCACAGGTACCTTCTTCTTCTAATCCTCTCAAACAATCCTTGAAGAGCCTCTCATCTTTTTGCTTCTTTTTCTTGGAAAAAGAAAGAATACTTAACTGGGTTTCCCTGGATGGTGACAATTCCCTCTCTTTCTTTTGCTTCTCCTACTGCCTGGCTCTGCTCCCCACCTCCATTTCCTCCCTCACCTCCATCCTCTGAACCAAGCCCTGGTCCCACCACTCTCCTGAAACTGTTCCTAGTACCAAACTCCTATCGCAGTCTCAGAGATCAGCATCAAGTTTGATAGGTCACCGATGACCTAAGATTACTAAACACAATTTCTATTCTGGTTCTCTTTCTGCTCGACATCAGCAATTGATATTGGCTCCACTCCCTCCTAAATGACATTTTCTTCCCATTCTGTTGCAGGATTTATGCTATGCTGTGTCTCCCACTTTTTCAAAACTTCAGGGAAATTTTTGTTTGCTCTCCTTATGCCTCTTTCTCTAAACTTCATGCATGTTCTAAAATTAACCCCTACAGTGTCTTCCTTGAGAGAAGACCCTTGACTTACCATCACCAGTTCCCATTTTCATCCCAGGAGCTCCTTCATCACCAAAATGCTGATATTTGCTACTGATCTTTAGATCTAGAGCAACTGAACATTCCAAGATGATGCAAATTTTTCTGTATGGTAGCCATTAGCCATATGTGAATATGGCTTCTGATACCAGCACATGGCTGTCCAATATGGTAGCAACTGTCCAATATGGTAGCCATTAGCCATATGTCACTAGTGAGTGCTTGAAATGTGGTGAACTTGAATGAGGAGCTAAGTTTTTATTTTATTTTTTAAATTTTTATTTTGATGGAATTGTTTTTGCAGCTGCAAGAATACTGGAGTGGGTTGCCATTTCCTTCTCCAGAAGATCTTTCCAGGTCAAGGATTGAACTCTTGTCTCCTGCACTGGCAGGCAGATTCTTTACCAGTGAGCCACCAGGGAAGCTCTTTTGTAGCTGACATGGCATTTTTGACTGATATGGGGTATCTCCAGGGCATTGAGAAACCTGGGGGAGAGGGGATGAATGAAATGGGATTTACAGTGGAACCATGTGGGGAAAATTCTATATATGTTTCTATAGGAGCTAAGTTTTTAATATTATAGGGGATGAAAGAGGACAAGATGGTTGGGTGGTTGACTCCATGGACTCCATGGATGGTTGGTCCATTGACTCCATGGATATGAGTTTGAGCAAACTCTGGGAGATGCTGAAGGACACGGGAGCCTGGCAAGCTACTGTCCATGGGGTCGCAAACAGTCAGACATGACTGAGTGACTGAACAACAATGTCAATGAATTTTAACTTTAATGTACCACGTATGGCTAGAGTTTACCATATTCACATTGAATAGCACAGTTCTTCACAGTTTCACTTATGCACATGATTTCAGGTGGAATATGGTCAAAACTGATGGCCTTCCAGAAGGTATTCCTCCTCCCAGCATCAGTCCTTGGCACCACCATTCCACTTCACACTCAAAGCAAAATGTGATCTTTTGTTTATCCCACTCCATTTCTTCACAGGAGAAAAATGTCACCTATCCCACCATGTCACCCACCTTCTTTGTACCCACAGTGGCTCCCCAGGTTCTCTTACTGCAAGATCAAAATCCTTGACTGGTTTTCAAAAAGACATCCAGGAGAATGGTGTAACCAAACCTGGTCAGTGTTGTCTTTGATGGCTGTCCCCTGCATGCACACACATGTGCTCATACCCACACACTCAATCACCCTCTCTAGGGGATGAGTTCACTAGCCCATAACCATGCAATGTTCACTTCTGCCTTGCAGCTTGACTTTTCATATCTTACCTTTCAAGATCCAACTGAAAACTCTCTCCCTCCACAGAAACTTCCATGAGCATCTAAGCCCTGCCTGACCTATCTTGCCTCTGAATCATAGAGTTTTCCTGATAACTATTGTTTTATGGATGTTATCCTTTTCTCCCCAATCAGACTTGGAGGCAGTGGGTCACCTTCTCCAGTCTCTTTCATTAGACTTAGAACTGAACACACGACAGACGCTGGATGCTCTGTAAACACTTCTGACTAATAAGCAAGTTTAGGAGAAGGACTGGGTGTGAAAACATCTGAGAACTCAGCAACCATTAGACTCACAATGTTAATAATTTACTCCTTGCACTCTCTCATTTCTGCTGATCCTTCTGCTTATCCTGGGTTTCTCCAACTTCAGTTCCTCTTGTATAACTACTTCTTCCCTTCCAGGAAATTATAAGAGCTAACCTCGACAGAATCAGGGTAGACAGTGCTGGGTCTTCTGTTTTCTCCTGGAGATGGTGGCCAAAGCTAATGTCTTGTTTGCCATATGATCGACATGGTTCTATTGAGGAAGTTAACACACTGTAGAGCAAAAAATCACGATGGCCCTTCTGTTACTACCTTGGCGGCACTGGTTACACTATTTAACACCTATGAGTTGCATTTCTTAGGCAGGTAAAACAAGGATAAGAATATCTCCTCACAACTATATAGGGAAATTATGGAGTTAAGTAAAATAATGCTTGAATAATGGGCCACAGCATTGGAGGTACCAGATGTCTTGTGATTGGCTGGGGCACTTTCATTTTAAAGAATGTTCCAGAAGGGACTTCCCTTGTGGTCCAGAGATTGGGCTTCACCTTCCAATACAGGGAGTGAGAGTTCAATCCCTGGTTAGGGATGCCCACATGTCTCATGGCCAAAAAATCAAAACATAAACATGAAACATTGTAACAAATTCAATAAAGACTTAAAAATAGTTCACATCAAAAAATCTTAGAAGAATAAATTACTTATATAAAAAAAAGAATGTTCCAGAAGGGCAATGTTTAAGCTAAAAGAACTCATAGAGGTGCAAAATTCCAGACTGTGTAAACTAATCTGAAGAAGGAGAATCATCTAGAAATCACCAACAGCCCAAGATGAGGTGAAGGGGAATCTGGGCAGGTCTGTTGCCTTTCAGGAGTGTAAGGCAGAACAGACTGTAATCAGGAGAGGAACAGTCCCCACACAGGAGCCAGACCAGACATCAGGAGGAAAACTTGCTTTTGGTTTCCCACCCATGGGAGCTAAGCAGGACCTCAAATTTGTGAAAGTGTTTTCCTTTTCAGTTTCTCTTGATATATTAAAAGAGGCTCAGAAAAACCACTGCCAACATTTGACTAATAAGGGTCACTTTATTATGTTTCCCCACAGACAGAGGATGAGGTGGTTGGATGGCATCACTGACTCAATGGACATGAGTTTGAGTAAGCTCTAGGAGTTGGTGATGGACAGGGAAACCTGGCATGCTGCAGTCCATGGGGTCACAAAGAGTTGGACACAACTGAGTAACTGAACTAAAGTGAACTGTCAGAACTTGTGTTTTGAAAGATTTAAAATGAGATAGCACACGTAAATATTGACTAACACAGATCATTTGTGCCATCAATGTTAGTTACAGAAAACACATTGTGATTATTTGTTTCTCCTTGTGTTTTTCTACCCAAAGATAGAAAATCATCAGAGTTTTGAGCATCATGAGATAAACAGTGTTGCCATAATAGAATGGCATGGGTCCACAATTGTTTTCCCAAAACTTTTGGAGTTATATGTTTTGGAACCTAGGATGTTTCAGATTTTGTAAAAACAACACAGATCATATGTTATGCATTAAATAAGACCACCAGAGAGGCATGGGGCAGCACCCCATAATCAAACATATAAATCTTTTTGCAACTTGATATGTGAATATAAAATCTAGATAAAATATAAAGATTATATGAAATTTATTTAAAATATAGATTTTTGATTGGGTCTTTTATTTCTCTGGAATTGAGTTGCAGGAGTTGAGATTAATTCTTTGTCCATTGCTTCATTTGCTATTATTTTCTCCCATTCTGAAGGCTGTCTTTTCCCCTTGCTTATAGTTTCCTTTGTTGTGCAGAAGCTTTTAATTTTAATTAGGTCCCATTTGTTATTTTTGCTTTTATTTCCAATATTCTGGGAGGTGGGTCATAGAGGATCCTGCTGTGGTTTATGTCAGAGAGTGTTTTGCCTATGTTCTCCTCTAGGAGTTTTATAGTTTCTGGTCTTACATTTAGATATTTAATCCATTTTGAGTTTATTTTTGTGTATGGTGTTAGAAAAGTGTTCTAGTTTCATTCTTTTACAAGTGGTTGACCAGTTTTCCCAGCACCACTTGTTAAAGGGATTGTCTTTTCTCCATTGTATACTCTTGCCTCCTTTGTCAAAGATAAAGTGTCCATAGGTGCGTGGATTTATCTCTGGGCTTTCTATTTTGTTCCACTGATCTATATTTCTGTCTTTGTTTCAGTACCATACTGTCTTGATGACTGTGGCTTTGTAGTAGGGACTGAAGTCAGGCAGGTTGATTCCACCAGTTCCATTCTTCTTTCTCAAGATTGCTTTGGATATTCAAGGTATTTTGTATTTCCATACAAATTGTGAAATTATTTTTTCTAGTCCTCTGAAAAATAGCATTGGTAGCTTGACAGGGAGTGCACTGAATCTATAGATTGTTTGGGTAGTATACTCATTTTCACTATATTGATTCTTCCAATCCAAGAACATGGTATATTTCTCCATCTATTTGTGTCCTCTTTGATTTCTTTCACCAGTGTTTTATAGTTTTCTATATATAGGTCTTTTGTTTCTTTAGGTAGATTTATTCCTAAGTATTTTATTCTTTTCATTGCAAGTGGTGAATGGAATTGTTTCCTTAATTTCTCTTTCTATTTTCTCATTGTTAGTGTATAGGAATGCAAGGGATTTCTGTATGTTAATTTTATATCCTGCAACTTTACTATATATATTGATTAGCTCTAGTAATTTTCTGGTAGAGTCTTTAGGGTTTTCTATGTAAAGGATCATGTCATCTGCAAACAGTGAGAGTTTTACTTCTTCTTCTCCAATCTGGATTCCTTCTATTTCTTTTTCTGCTCTGATTGCTGTGGCCAAAACTTCCAAAACTATGTTGAATAGTAGTGGTGAGAATGGGCACCCTTGTCTTGTTCCTGACTTTAGGGGAAATGCTTTCAATTTTTCACCATTGAGGATAATGTTTGCTGAGGGTTTGTCATATATAGCTTTTATTATGTTGAGGTATGTTCCTTCTATTCCTGCTTTCTGAAGGGTTTTTATTATAAATGGATGTTAAATTTTGTCAAAGGCTTTCTCTGCATTTATTGAGATAATCATATAGTTTTTATTTTTTAATTTGTGAATGTGGTATGTTACATTGATTGATTTATGGATATTGAAGAATCCTTGCATCCCTGAGATAAAGCCCACTTGGTCATGATGTATGATCTTTTTAATATGTTGTTGGATTCTGTTTGCTAGAATTTTGTTAAGGATTTTTGAATCTATGTTCATCAGTGATATTGGCCTATAGTTTTCTTTTTTTGTGGCATCTTTGTTAGGTTTTGGTAGTAAGGTGATGGTGGCCTCATAGAATGAGTTTGGAAGTTTACCTTCCTCTGCAATTTTCTGGAAGAGTTTGAGTAGGATAGGTGTTAGTTCTTCTCTAAAGTTTTGGTAGAATTCAGCTGTAAAGCCATCTGGTCCTGGGCTTTTGTTTGTTGGAAGATTTTTTTTTATCACAGTTTCAATTTCCATGCTTGTGATGGATCTGTTGAGATTTTCTATTTCTTCATGGTTCAATTTTGGAAAGTTGTACTTTTCTAGGAATTTGTCCATTTTCTTCCAAGTTGTCCATTTTATTTTCATATAGTTTCTGATAATAGTCTCTTATGATCCTTTGTATTTCTGTGTTGTCTGTTGTGATCTCCACATTTTCAATTCTAATTTTGTTGATTTGATTTTTCTCCCTTTGTTTCTAGATGAGTCTGGCTAATGGTTTGTCAATTTTATCTACCTTCTCAAAGAACGAGCTTTTGATTTTGTTGATTTTTGCTATGGTTGCTTTTGTTTCTTTTGCATTTATTTCTGCCCTAATTTTTAAGATTTCTTTCCTTCCACTAACCCTGGGGTTCATAATTTCTTCCTTTTCAAGTTACTTTAGGTGTAGAGCTAGGTTATTTATTTGACTTTTTTCTTGTTTCTTGAGGTAAGCCTGTATTGCTATGAACCTTCCCCTTAGCACTGCTTTTACAGTGTCCCATAGGTTTTGGGTTGTTCTGTTTTCATTTTCATTTTTTTCTATGCATATTTTGATTTTTTTAATTTCTTCTGTGATTTGTTGATTATTCAGCAGCATGTTGTTCAGCCTCCATATGTTGGAATTTTAAAGAGGGCCAAAGAACTAAACAGACATTTCTCCAAAGAAGACATACAGATGGCTAACAAACACATGAAAAGATGCTCAACATCACTCATTATCAGAGAAATGCAAATCAAAACCACAATGAGGTACCATTACACGCCAGTCAGAATGGCTGCTATCCAAAAGCCTACAAGCAATAAATGCTGGAGAGGGTGTGGAGAAAAGGGAACCCTCTTACATTGTTGGTGGGAATGCAACTAGTACAGCCACTATGGAGAACAGTATGGAGATTCCTTAAAAAACTGGAAATAGAACTGCCATATGACCCAGAAATCCCACTGCTTGGCATACACACTGAGGAAACCAGAATTGAAATAGACACGTGTACCCCAATGTTCATCACAGCACTGTTTATAATATCCAGGACATGGACGCAACCTAGTTTCCATCATCAGATGAATGGATAAGTAAGCTCTGGTACATATACACAATGGAATATTACTCAGTCATCAAAAAGAATACATTTGAATCTGTTCTAATGAGGTGGATGAAATTGTAGCCTGTTATACAGAGTGAAGTAAGACAGAAAGAAAAACACCAATACAGTGTAAGCCTGTATGCAGGCCAGGAAGCAACAGTTAGAACGGGACATGGAATAACAGACTGGTTCCAAATAGGAAAAGGAGTACGTCAAGGCTGTATATTGTCACCCTGCTTTTTTAACTTATATTCAGAGTACATAATGAGAAACGCTGGGCTGGAAGAAGCACAAGCTGGAATCAAGATTGCCGGGAGAAACATCAATGACCTCAGATATGCAGATGATACCACCCTTATGGCAGAAAGTGAAGAGGAATTAAAAAGCCTCTTGATGAAAGTGAAAGAGGAGAGTGAAGAAGTTGGCTTAAAGCTCAACATTCAGAAAACTAAGATCATGGCATCTGGTCCTGTCACTTCATGGGAAATAGATGGGGAAACAGTGGAAACAGTGTCAGACTTTATTTTTTTGGGCTCCAAAATCACTGCAGATGGTGATTGCGGCCATGAAATTAAAAGATGCTTACTCCTTGGAAGGAAAGTTATGACCAACCTAGATAGCATATTAAAAAGCAGAGACATTACTTTGCCAACAAAGGTCCATCTAGTCAAGGCTATGGTTTTTCCAGTGGTCATGTATGGATGTGAGAGTTGGACTGTGAAGAAAGCTGAGCACCGAAAAATTGATGCTTTTGAACTGTGGTGTTGGAGAAGACTCTTCAGAGTCCCTTGGACTGCAAGGAGATCCAACCAGTCCATCCTAAAGGAGATCAGCCCTGGGTGTTCATTGGAAGGAGTGATGCTGGAAGGCCAGCACTTTGGCCACCTCATGGGAAGAGTTGACTCACTGGAAAAGACCCTGATGCTGGGAGGGATTGGGGGCAGGAAGAGAAGAGGACGACAGAGGATGAGATGGCTGGATGGCATTACCAACTTGATGGACATGAGTTTGAGTAAACTCCAGGAGTTTGTGATGGACAGGGAGGCATGGCATGCTGCAATTTACAGGGTCGCAAAGAGTCAGACATTACTGAGTGACTGAACTGAACTGAACTGAACTGAATGCATATATATGGAATTTAGAAAGATGGTAACGATGACCCTGTATGAGAGACAGCAAAAGAGACACAGATATATTGAACAGTCTTTTGGAATCTGTGGGAGAGAGCGAGGGCAGGATGATATGGGAGAATGGCACTGAAACATGTAAATTATCATATGCGAAATGAATCGCCAGTCCAGGTTCGATGCACCATACAGGATGTTCGGGGCTGGTGCACTGGGATGACCCAGACAGATGGGATGGGGAGGGAGGTGAGGGGGGGTTCAGGATGGGGAGCACATGCACACCCATGGCAGATTCAAGTCAATGTATGGCAAAACCAATACAGTGTTGTAAAGTAAAATAAGTTAATTAATTAAAAAAAAGATAAGGCTTTCTACTGGAGGCTGTATTAAAATACAAAACAAATAAATAACCAATAAAAAATAAAAAATATAGATATTTATATTCTATAAACTCTATATTCTGAAACCTATATTTTCATAGATCTCATAGAATCTATAGATCCACGTGAGTTCAGGTTGTGATCACTGCCAAGTGAGTTCTAATTAGGTCAGGTCCTAGCCTGAAATTAATAATCTAGAAGTTTCCATCTTCAGAGTTTTTGAATTCGAGAACTCTAAAGCAATCATGTGCCTTTGCTAGTCTATGTAATATATAAAAAAAAGAAGTAGTATCTTTTAAATCTCCATTAAGCTTTAAGAAATGTAAAAAACTCTGGGTAGCAATCTCAACTTGGGTAGATTCAAGGGATGGAGGTTTCTGACATTGTACAGGAGGCAGTGATCAAGACCATGCCCAAGAAAAAGAAATGCAAAAAGGCAAAATGGTTGTCTGAGAAGGCCTTACAAATAGCTCTGAAAAGAAGAGAAGCTAAAGGGAAAGGAGAAAAGGAAAGATATACCCATTTGAATGCAGAGTTCCAAAGAATAGCAAGGAGAGAAAAGAAAGCCTTCCTCGGTGATCAATGCAAAGAAATAGAGGAACACAATAGACTGGGAAAGACTAGAGATCTCTTCAAGAAAATTAGAGATACCAAGGGAACATTTCATGCAAAGATGGGCACAATAAAGGACAGAAACGGTATGGACCTAACAGAAGCAGAAGATATTAAGAAGAGGTGGCAAGAATACACAGAAGAACTATACAAAAAAGATCTTCACAAACCAGATAATCACAATGGTGTGATCACTCACCTAGAGCCAGACACCCTGAAATGTGAAGTCAAGTGGGCCTTAGCAAGCATCTCTACGAACAAAGCTAATGGAGGTGATGGAATTCCAGTTGAGCTATTTCAAATCCTAAAAGATGATGCTGTGAAAGTGCTGCACTCAATATGCCAGCAAATCTGGAAAATTCAGCAGTGGCCACAGGACTGGAAAAAGTCAGTTTTCATTCCAATACCTAAGAAAGGCAGTGCCAAAGAATGCTCAAACTACCGCACAATTAATTGCACTCATCTCACATGCTAGCAAAGTAATGCTCAAAATTCTCCAAGTGAGGCTTCAACAGTACAGGGACCATGAACTTCCAGATGTTCAAGCTGGTTTTAGAAAAGGCAGAGGAACCAGAGATCAAATTGCCAACATCTGCTGGATCATCAAAAAAGCGAGAGAGTTCCAGAAAAATATCTACTTCTGCTTTATTGACTATGCCAAAGCCTTTGACTGTGTGGATCACAATAAAATGTGGAAAATTCTTCAAGAGATGGGCATACCAGACCACCTGATCTGCCTCGTGAGAAATCTGTATGCAGGTCAAGAAGTAATAGTTAGAACCAGACATGGAACAATAGACTGGTTCCAAATTGGGAGAGGAGTATGTCAAGGCTGTATATTGTCACCCTGCTTTTTAAACTTATATGCAGAGTACATCATGAGAAATGCTGGGCTGGAAGAAGCACAAGCTGGAATCAAGATTGCTGGGAGAAATATTAATAACCTCAGATATGCAGATGACACCACCCTTATGGCAGAAAGCGAAGAAGAACTAAAGAGCCTTTTGATGAAAGTGAAAGAGGAGAGTGAAAAAGTTGGCTTAAAGATCAACATTCAGAAAACAAAGATCATGGCATCTCGTCCTATCACTTCATGGCAAATAGATGGAGAAACAATGGAATCAGTGAGAGACTTTATATTTTAGGGCTCCAAAATCACTGCAGATGGTGACTGCAGCCATGAAATTAAAAGATGCTTGCTCCTTGGAAGAAAACCTATGACCAACCTAGACAGCACATTAGAAGACAGAGACATTACTTTACCAACAAGGGTCCGTCTAGTCAAAGCTATGGTTTTTCTAGTCACATATAGATATGAGAGTTGGACAATAAGAAAAGCTGAGCACCTAAGAATTGACACTTTTGAACTGTGGTGTTGGAGAAGACTCTTGAGAGTCCCTTGGACAGCTTGGACAGCAAGGAGATCCAACCAGTTCATCCTAAAGGAAATCAGTCCTGAATATTCATTGGAAGGGCTGATGCTGAAGATGAAACTCCAACACTTTGGTCACCTGATGTGAAGAACTGACTCACTGGAAAAAACCCTGATTCTGGGAATGACTGAAGGCAGGAGGAGAGGGGGATGACAGAGGATGAGATGGCTGGATCGCATCACCGACTCAATGGACATGAGTTTGAATAAATTCTGGGAGTTGGTGATAGACAGGGAGGCCTGGCATGCTCCAGTCCATGGGTTCAGAAATATTCGGACATGACTGAGTGACTGAACTGAACTGAGCAATCTCAAAGCTATTACAAAGATACAGTAATCCAAACAGTTTGGTATTGGCATAAGATTAATAGACTCATGAAATATGTAACAGAGAGTGCAGAAATGACCCATATTCTACAGTCAATGGAATTTCAACAAGGACATCAAGACCATTTCATTAGGAAAAGGATTTTCTCTTCAGCAAGTGGTGTTTGGACAACTGGATTTCCACATGCAAAAGAATGAAGTTGGAACCTTATCTCACACCATACGTAAAAATTAACTCAAAACGGATCAAAGGTTTACTTGAAAGTGCTAAAATGAGAAACTCTTAGAAGGTTACGAATAACTCTTTGTGCCTGGATCAATGATTTCTTAGATATGGCACTAAAAGCACAAGCAACAAAAGGAAAATTAGGCAAACTGGACTTCATAAAAATTAGACATTTGTGCATCAAAGGATACTATCAAGAAAGTGAAAGGACAACCGACAGAATGAGAGAAACACTTGCCAGTCATATATCTCATAAGGTTCTAGTATCCTAAACATATAAAGAATTCCTACAACTCAACTACAAAAAGACAAATTCTATTTAAAAATGGGCAAGGGACTTGGATAGACTTTATGTCAAAGAAGATACACAAATGGCCAACAAGCACATGAAAAGATGTTCAACTTCTTTTGTCATCGGAGAAATGCAAATCAAAACCACAATGAGATGCTACTTCATGTCCACTAGTATGGTTATAATCAAAAAATTGAAAAAAGAAGGATGTGAGGATGTGAGAAAACCTACCAATGTGAGGATGTAGAGAAATTGGAACCCTCATATATTGTTGGTAGGTACATGAAACCTTTTTTGCTTGCTTTTTTAAAAATCACTAGCCAAGACATTGGAAATACAATTAAAAGTCTGAATCATAATAAAAAGATTTTTTTTGCTTTAAATGTGGTGTTTCTAAAGAGCTTGGTTGATTTTAGGAATACTTTTAATATAAACTACTAATCAGTCTTGGTAACGTTGTCATTTGGGGTTGGATACCTTTTTGTTGTGGGGCTGTCCTGCACATTGTACCATGTTTAGTGGCATCCCTGGCCTCTATCCAGAAGATGCCAGTAGCATCTCTCACCCCAGCTGAGACATTGTGACAATTAAAAATGTCTCCACACATTGCCAAACGTTCCCTGGGAGTCAAAATCACCCCTGGTTGAGAACAACTGCTGTAACTTCATTGTTTAGCTGCTATGTTGCATCTGACTATTTTGCAAACCCATGGACTGTAGCCTGCCAAGTTCCTCTGTCCATGGGATTTCCCAGTCAAGAATACTAGAGTGGGTTGCCATTTCCTTCTCCAATAACTTCTTTAGGAGTAATCTGTTACTCTGGGGTTTTGTCCTCTCTGAGGGTTTCCTTTGGGGGAAAAAAATCCATTTCTGAGATTGTCCTTTAGTTATGCTGACAGTGAAATCATTTTACAAAGTGAATGACTGCGGATGGCAGGTAACCTTCTAAAACATTTCTCATCACATGGGCTCAAACTACACAGCCAATTTGTACACAGCAGGCTTCTCACTGGCAACTAAATGCCCCGCCAATAAGCTAAATGCGGAGAGCATAAAAAAAAGAAACAAAGTTAGTGTGCAATGTTCTCTTCTCAAACCCTTTTTGGGCAAAGACGATGGTCTGCCAGCATTCCAGAATAATGACAGCTGATGTGCCCTTTGTCAACTTTCCCCCCTGCTCGTTTGAAAATGCAGACTGAACTCCTTCCAGAACTTCTTCTGATACCATTTACTGAGCCTGGAATCAGATCCATTAGAACAGAGAGCAATCAGTGCTCCAGACGCCCCACCAACCACTCCTGGTGTGAAGGTGAGGGTTCAGCGTCCAGGACTCGGGGTCCCCTGACCACTTTCATGGGCTCAGTGCCACTTTTAACCATTTTATATCTTGGGTGTCTGAGAAGGATTTCATTGGAACCAGAATTGTGAAGTCGAGAAGCTGGAGAGCTACGGGTCCCACCCAAGCCCCATTTTCTACAGATGAGGAGATGGAAACCAGGGCTTTTAAACTCATGGCCAGAGCATTTTCCTCTATTCCAGGAGGGAGCCAGGCAACTCCAGCGAGAGGTCACTTCCTCCCTGCCATGCCTTGCTTTCCACTTCTCTGCATGAGCCCAGTGGCTTCTAGCTTACAGGTTTGTTCTAGAAATTAAACTAGAGGCAGGAAGCGGCCACAAGTACCACTAAGATGGACTGAATCCTTGTGTCCCTTCCCTCCCCTCAACTTCATCTGTTGAAGCCTTAACCCTCACTGTGATGGCATTTGGAGGTGGGGCCTCTGCTTTGGGAGTAATTAGGTTTGGATGAGGTCATGAGGGTGGAGCTCCTGTGATGGGATCTGTGTTCTTAAAAGGAGATGAAGGGACCAGAGCTGGCTCGCCCTCTGTTCTGCGAGACAGAGCAAGAACCTGGCTATCAGTGAACCAGGATGAGGACCCTCAGGAGAACCTGACTGTGCTGCACCCTGACCTCGAACTTCCCAGTCTTCAAAATTGTAAGACGTAAATATCTGTTGTTTAAGACACCTGGTCTGTGGTGTTCTGTTTCAACAGCTTCAACTGCCTAGGGCAACCACTCTTCATATCCCTTACATGAACTCCTTCATTTCTTGCTTCCCAGGTGGCGCTGGTGTTAAAGAATCCACCTGACAATGTAGGTGACAGGTTTGATCCCTGGGTTGGGAAGATCTCCTGGAGAAGGACATGGCAACCCACTCTACTATTCTTGCCTGGAGAATTCCATGGACAGAGGAACCTGGTGGGCTACAGTCCATGGGATTGCAAAGAATCAGACACAACTGAGTTGACTGAGCACACTCACACAGACAAGAGCCCTTGACATGATTTCATCTCCTCCTCTTGTGATCAAGTGAAAGCTCAGCCTGCTGACCTACACAGACTCTGCCCCTGCCTGACCCCATAGGTATCTCCCTCTGACTGCTCTGCCTCCACCCACAAACTTACATGAAACCAAAGGAAATGATCACAGGTCCATTGATTCTCATTTCTGCTTCATACTTCAATATCAACCTGAAAAGGTGCCAGGGCTGAGGCATGGATGTGTGGCTCACAATGAACCTCCTGATCCCCTTTCTAAATTCTTAATAAATCCAAGAGCCTGTGTGGCACAATTAAGATTCAATGCAGTCAAATAAATAAATATTTTTAAAAATCTAAAAGAATACACAAATAGGTGAAATTTTGCATCACTACTGAAAACACTAAGAAAGGGTCATACACATCAGGCAGAACCTCTGAGAGATTTCTGGAAACGAGTTTGGTCGCCACCAGCCTGAATGAAGGATGGAGTCCTCAGTTTACCTCAAAAAACAGGATGAAGGGAAGATGGCTCCCAGTTGCTGCTGGGTGACACCCCTAGAGGCTTGGAATAGCAGATCCTGGAGACCTAGGCAGAGTCAGGGTAGTTTGTCAAAGACAAATGTCAACTGCACTTGAATGTCTAATTAGAGTACTGATGCCGAGGTCCACACAAGATGGGAAATCTCTCAGTTTTCCCATCAAGACCAGCCAACAACTAAAGGGAGGCTCTTGGGACATTGATCCCAGGGAGCCGGTCATGCCGCATGGAGGAGAGGCCATTGCACTCACTGTGTCAACCAAACAGGACGAGGACTCTTGTCCTCTGCCAGGCAAAAGTGGACGCTTGTCCTTCTGTCTCCTCTGCTCCCTATGGATAAACAGATCAAGATTCTGGCAAATGTGAACTGCAACAAATTCTTTTCCTTCGCCCCTCATGTTCATGTGAAGTGGCCTCAGTCATGTCTGACTCTTTGTGACCCTATGGACTGTAGCCCACCAGGCTCCTCAGTCCATAGGATTCTCCAGGCTAGAATATTGGAGTGGGCTGCCATTTCCTTCAGGGGATCTTCCCGACACAGGGATTGAACTTGCATCTCTTACATCTCCTGTACTGGCAAGCAGGTTCTTAACCACTAGCGCCACCTGAAAGTCCCTTAATCTGGGTCTGAAAGGTTTGGACTGGGACCCAACCAACTCCAAACAGAGCCCATTTCAAATGTTATTATTAGGTCACCCTTATGAGGCTGAACAAAAAGAGAATTACTGTTCATGTGAAAAGATTCAGCTGTTCAGTAGATGAGATTGATCTGAGGAATCAGAGATCCTCAGGTATAAAACTCCACTTTTAAAAGAGTGACAGAGAACAAAATGAAAAGACAACCCTCAGAATGGGAGAAAATATTTGCAAATTAAGCAACCAACATGGGATTAATTGCCAAAATATACAAGGAGCTTGTGCAGCTCAATATCACAAAAACAAACAAATCAATCAAGAAATGGGAAGAAGAACCAAAATAGACATCTCTTCAAAGAAAACAAATGTTTAAAAGGCACAGGAAAAGATGCTCAACATCACTAATTATTAGAGAAATGCAAATCAAAACCACAATAAGGTATAACTTCACATTGGTCAGAATGGCCATCATCAAAAAATCTACAAATAATAAATGCTAGAGAGGATGTGGAGGAAAGAGAACCTTCCTACATTGTTGGTGGGAATGTAAAATAGTACAGTCACAATGAATAACAGAATGGATGTTCCTTAAAAGCCTGAAAATAGAGTTATCATATGATCCAGCAATCCCAGGGCATATACCCTGAGAAAACCATAACTCAAAAAGATACATGCACTTCAAAGTTCATTGCAGCACTATTTACAACATCCAGTTAGTAGTCGCTTAGTCGTGTCTGACTCTTTGAGATTCCGTGGACTGGAGTTCACCAGGGCCCTCTGCCCTTGGGATTTCCCAAGCAATAATAGTGAAGTGGGTTGCCATTCCCTTCTCCAGGGGATCTTCTCAATCCAGGGATCGAATCTGGGTCTCCTGCACTGCAGGCAGGTTCTTTACCATCTGCACGACCCGGGAAGCCCAGAAAGAAAGTGTTAGTTGCTCAGTCAGCATGGAAGCAACCCAAATGTCCCTCAACAAAAGAATGGATAAAGAAGATGTGGTACATATATACAATGGAATATTACACAGCCATTAAAAGACCAAAATAATGCCATTTGCAGCAATGTGACAGACCTAGAGATTGCTATACTAAATCAGACAGAGAAAGACAAATATCATGTGATATCACTTATATGTGGAATCTAAAAAAAGGGTACCAATGAACTTATCTGCAAAACAAAAATAGAGTTACAGGTGTAGAAAATAACATGTGGTGACTAGGGAGTAAGTGGGAAAGGGATAAATTGGGAGATTGGGATTGATACATACACACTACTATATTCAAAATAGATAACTAATAAGGACCTACTATATAGCACAGGGAACTCTACTCATTACTCTGTAATGACCTATATGAGAAAAGAATTTTAAAAAGAGTGGATATATGCATAACTGTTTCACTTTGCTCTACAACAGAAAGTAGTACAACATTGTAAATCAACCATATTCCAATAAAAATTAAGGAAAACAACAGTGATATGGAAGGAAATCTCTGTGCTGCACTGAAATGAGATTTAAGGAGCTATTGGGCTTACAAATTAAAGTGTAGGCAATAATGAAGATGGAACAATGTGCCAATAAACTGGATTGAATTGGAGGGAAGGAGGAAGAGGTAGCTTGTTACTAAGGCTACCTAGATATAATAGAACACAGACTTGAGAAACTTGGAAGTCAGAGGAAAATAGTGAAAAGATGCCTAAGATGAGCAAAAAAAAAACAAAAGAAAAGGGGGCAGACAGAGGAGATCCAAAACACAGCTAATATGCATTCCAAGAGAAAGAATAAAGCAGACGAAGTAATCACAAAAGATTCTATCTTTAGCTTCAGGGCCAAAAAAAAAAGAGCATGGGGTTTCAGGCAATAACAATGAGAAAGTTACCACCATACCAGAAATGTCCAGGAGACATTTATAAATTTGATTAGGGAAAAAAAATCTATAAATACCTTGGTTAGAACACTTGAGGAAAATAAATAAATAAAAGAACAAAAATAAAAAGAACACTTGAGGAAAAAAACAAAATGAATAATCAAGTTGGCCTCAAATTATTTATAAAGCACTGAATACCAAGAGACAGAGGAGTAAACAAAAGTATTTTCAAATCGAAAAAAATACATAATTCAAGTTCTGTATTCAGAGAGGTTGTCTTGTATGTGTTTAGGCTCAGACATATACGGGCTTAAAAAATGTGTTTGGCTTACAACCTTATTATTCAGTCGCTAAGCTATGTCCGACTCTTTTGCGAGCCCATGGACCGTAGCCCGCCAGGCTTCTTTGTCCCGGGGATTTTCCAGGCAAGAATACTGGAGTGTGTTACCATTTCCTTCTCCAGCGTCTTTATTGATCAAAATTTATTTGGCATTATACTCTTCTTTAACATAACAGCAAGTATTTTAAACCTTGTGGGCCAAGCAGTCTCTTGATCAGCTATTCAACTCTGCCACTATAGCATGGAAGCAGCCATGGATGATTTGTAAACAAATGTACATGGCTGTGTTGCAATAAAGCTTTATTTACAAAAACAGGCCATAGTTTGCTGGTCCCTGTTCCACATGGTAGATAAAGCAAAATCCAGAGCTCTGCGTGAGTAAATCATAGTGTATAATAGGAGGACTATTTGTATTACTAACTAAGTTATAGAAAGATACAAAAGACAGGATAGGAAAAGTAAACATTTAATAGTAATAAACTACATTTAAAACACAAATTTGTATGCAGGTTTCTGGAAGAAGGGAAAATAGGTGGGATAAGCTTCCTCCCTTATATGGGCAAATGTGGGTTGTGGAAATGGCTGTTTGAGAAATGAAGTCTTAAAAAATGTTTTCCAAAAGCTCAAAAATGATCTGGTAGTACACTTAAAAATTCCAAAATACTGCAGAATTTAAAAAGGAAAGAATAAAATGGCCCTAGTTTTCAAGAGGCAGAAAACAAAGAAAAGAAAGGAAGCATAAAGCCAGAAAGCATAAAAACAGAAGAAAAAATCAATCCAAATGTATCTGTTATAATCAATGGAAATTAGTTAAATTTTTACTAAGAGAATAACATCCAAATTAGACACACAGACTCTGAAAAATCCATTTGATGCAAGATACACAATCTGATACATAAAAAATATGGGCAAAGGTATGTTGACAATGCAAACAAAAACATGTTACAGACTGCAATATTAATTTTTAAAAATGTACATATCAAGGAAAAATAAACAGGACAAAAACCTCTCTTTAAATGAAGGTATTATTGACTTAATCTTTCTAGTATTAGGCATCTACATCAACATATTTAAAGCAAAACTTGTTAAAAATATAAGAAAGAATTGGGAGAATTATTTACAGTAGCAGTAGGAAGGTTTATCACACCTCTCCTGACTAAGTAGAGATAAAGATAGTAACTAATGGATAAAGATCTCAAAAACACCACTGTTAACATTAAAATATATCTTATCAACATTCAATCCATTAAATGTGCTAATTATTGATCATATATCAAGTAATCAAAAAAGCTAATGCATTTCATAAGCTAGAAATTATTGGGTTTACATTCTTTGACCAGAATGCAGTAAACCTGTATACTACATGTAAATCCATGGCTGATTCATGTCAATGTATGGCAAAAACCACTACAATATTGTAAAGTAATTAGCCTCCAACTAATAAAAATAATTGGGAAAAAAATAAAATAAAATAAAAATAAAAAAATAAAAGTTGGGATTAAAAAACTACCATATGACCCAACAATCCCACTACATTAGGATACATGTATCATTATCACTTATAATTGACTGATAACAATACATGTACCCTAATGTTCACTGCAGAACTATGTACAATAGCTAGGACATGGAAGCAACCTGGATGTCCACCGAGAGATGAATGGATAAAGAAGTTGTGGTACATACACACAATGGAGTATTACTCAGCCATAACAATGAGCACATTTGAGTCAGTTCTGATGAGATGGATGAAACTAAAGCCTATTATACACAGAGAGTATGTTCGAAAGAGAAAAACAAATGCACACTAACACATAGATATGGAATCTAGAAAGATGGTACTGATGAACCTATTTGCAGAGAAGCAATGGAGACACAGAGATAGAGAACAGATTTGTGGACACAGAGGGCAGGAGAGGCTGGGACAAATTGAGACAGTAGCATTGAAATATATACATTACCATATGTAAAACAGGTAACCAGTGGGAATTTCCTGTATGAAACAAGGGGCTCAAAGCCGGGGCTCTGTGATGACCTAGAGGGATGGCATGGGGTGGGAGGTGGGCAGGAGGTACAAGAGGGCGGGGACATATGTATACTTATGGCTGATTCATGTTGATGTATGGCAGAAACCAACGTAATATTGTAAGGCAATTATTCTCCAATTAAAAATAAATAAACTTTAGAAAAAGAAAAAATAAACAATATCCTCCTTAGGTCTATTGTTCAAACAGCCTACAGAATTATATATTTTTATCTTCTAAATAGTTTCTACTTTTTTGAAACAAAGAACTCTAGATAATGTTTGTTTTAATATTTTTTTAAATAGTGACAATAAATAATATAACAGTTTTGATAATCACAATCACATAAGTGAAATTTTGCAATAAAAGTGATACAACAACAAAAGTAGGGGATAAAAACAGAAATTACTGTTTAAATTAACAAGCAACAACAACAATACAAGAAATCCTCTTCAGCTCATATAGGACTAAGGAGCTACAAACAGAGGAAAACAACTGGATAAGGGCACTGCCTGGCAAAACATAAGGCAAAAAACTCAAGTTGCAGGGAAGAAAATGAACAGCTTTGGTCATTTTTAATCTTAGACAAGAAAAATTAAAATACGTGAACCAAACATTCTGCTCGTTAACATAAAAGGACAAGATATAACCAGAAAAACAAAAGAAATGTCTAGAGCTTAAATTAGTGCCCTGGAAAACAGAGAAAAATGATCAATAAATGCAGGATGTGGGTTCTCTGAAAAAAACTAATGAAATGAACAATCTTTCAAAAAAGACACCTCAGTGAAGACAAAAAGTGAGAAAACATAAGTAGATGGTGTACAAAATGAGAGATTGAAAAGAAATGAAAAAATAACAGAATTTCATGTAGAATTCTGTGCTAAAATGTAGGACCTCAATAAGAAGGAAAATAGAAAAGAAGAAAACATAGATTATCAAATCTGACAATCAGAATAGACCACTATCCATGGAAGAAATAGAAAACAGTCTCCAAGAGCTGCTTCCATAAAAGGTGCTATACCCAGATGTTTTATGGGCAAGTTCTTTCAGACCTTCAAGGAACACATAATTCTTACGCTATTTAAACTGTTACAGATAGTAGAAAAAAATAGAAAAGTGTCGCAATTCATTTTATAAAGCTAACATAGTCTTGAAACCAAAAAAGCAACAACAACAACAAAATGTTCATCTCACATAGAAATACAGATGCAAACCAGAAATAAAATATTTAGTAGAATGTAGCAACATAAAAAAGAATACTACTACTGATCAGCCAGAATTTAATCCAAGAATACATGATTGGTTACTATTAGGAAATAAAATTTATCAACTCAATGTCAATGAAAAATATATTGATGCATATTAAAAAGGCAACATTTGATAAAATTAAAAATTCATTTTTTTATAAAATTGTTGTATAAACTGTAGAAAGATAATTCCTTGATATGATGAGGGATATTGATCTAAAAACCAACAGTGTCATATCTAATGATGAAATACCAAAGCAGCATTTCCCAACTTCTTTGTAACAATCATTTTCCAAGAACATGTCAGTAAGTGTGATTAAAAGGTAAGTGTAAACAATAGTCAAAAAATAATTTGGGAAGTAAATGGAGAAATGTTACATTTTTTATGGAAGTACAGTTGACTTACAATGTCATATTTCTTAACAGGAGGTCTCAGTGTGATAAAGATGGTGCCTTTCAAATTGATCTATATATCCAAAAATTATGAATAACATGTGACAGGTTTGTGTATGTATGTGTGTGTGTATGTATGTATGTGTGAGAGCATGTATGTGTACAGTGGTGTTGGTGGAGTAGAAGATGTAACTTGACAAAATGAGCTCAGACTTTTCCTGGAAGAATGAACGTGCAAAGACAGACAAAATAATGTTGAAAAATAATATTCATCCAGGTGCCTTCACCCCCAAAATATGAAAGTGTATTATGAAACCACAGAAGCTAAAATAATATAGCACTAAGAGCAGAGAGACAGATAAATGTAACAGAAGTGGGAGTTCCAAAATAGATTCAAGATTCTTCCTAAGGTAACAAAGGTAGTTTCCCAAAGAAGATGGGAAAGGATAGCTTATTCAAAAAGTCTTTCATGAGTATCTAGCTAGGGACTTCCTTGGTGGTCCAGTGGCTAAGACTTTGCCTTTGAATGCAGGGGGTGCGGGTTCAATCTGGTCAGGGAGCAAGGACCTACATACCTCAGGGCCAAGAAACCAGAACATAGACAGAAGCAATATTGTAACAAATTCAATAAAGACTTTAAAAATGGTCCATGTAAAAATCTTTTTAAAAAGAATATCTGGCTAGCCATTTCAACATAAATACAGTTAGACATCACCTACTAAAATACAACACTAAATTCCAGGTAGATGATAAATGGTGCTCTGAAAGAACTAGGAGAAAATAGAGGTTATCTGAGTTACATGGGGGGAGATCTCTCCAAGGGTCCCTTAGAAGGCACAATCCATGAAGAAACATTAAAATATGAGACTACATAAAAATTTTAAAAGTTTATGTATTTGTAAAAGGACAAAAAGGATAAAATGCAAAAAAAAATCAATGAGAAGAATAGTTGCTAAATATGTATAAAGATTATAAAATTGTTAAATATCCCTCATTTTTATTCCCTTTTTAGTAAACCTGTACCTCTCTCTGCCTGCATGGAGGAGGAGGAGTATGTGGTTCAAAGGAGGGTCCCTTTTAGCCAGAGAAAGGAAGGGAAAGCTTTCTGTATCTACCCTCCACAGGTGGACAGTGGGGGGAAGTGGGGGAGGAGGAAGTGAAAAGAGAAAGCCTGGTGTTCCCGAACTCCCCTCTTGACAAGCACTGCAGAGGCTGTTAAGAAGACAGAGGTGGAAATTAAGGTGCTTTTCCCACTCTCCATCCTGGCATCTGGGAGATGACGTAAGAGGGCTATTACATCTGCTAAAATCACAGCCTGTGTGGCTGGGTGCAGAAGAGTAGGTGTGGGTTAGCACCAATGTTTGGTGTGGTGTGGAGTGGTGTGGAGTGGTGTGGTGAGGTGTGGTGTGGTCTGGAGTGGTGTGGTGTGGTGTGGTGTGGTGTAGTATGGAGTGGTATAGTGTGGTCTGGAGTGGTGTGGTGTGGTCTGGAGTGGTGTGGTGTGGTGTGGTGTAGTATGGAGTGGTGTGGTGTAGTATGGAGTGGTGTAGTGTGGTCTGGAGTGGTGTGGTGTGGTCTGGAGTGGTGTGGTGTGGTGTGGTGTAGTATGGAGTTGTGTGGTGTAGTATGGAGTGGTGTGGTGTGGTGTGGTGTAGTATGGAGTGGTGTGGTGTAGTATGGAGTGGTGTAGTGTGGTCTGGAGTGGTGTAGTGTGGTCTGGAGTGGTGTGGTGTGGTCTGGAGTGGTGTGGTGTGGTGTGATGAGGTATGGTGAGGTGTGGTGTGAGTGGCGTGAGTGGGTTCCTTAGAGGAACCCATAGGGCTCTCCATGTCTTCAGACAATGATGAAACATCATTGAGAATTTAGCTCAGGAGCCTGTGAACAGTGACCACGTCGGCTGTTATGGACAGAGTGACTCCTTGGCCAATGGCAATAGAACAAGCATCACCCCAGCCAGGAACAAAATGGAGGCAAAACAGGTAAACCTATAGAGACTTGAGTGGGCTGGGTCATCAGGTGGGGAAACTGCCCGTGGGTGACCACCCTCAGACTCATCAGGGACAGCTGTATGATGGCTAGGGACTGGCACTGGGGCCAGCCACTAGACTAAAACAACATCCCCAGTGCCGGAAACTAAAAATTACCATGAGAGGTCAACCTAGGACCTGATAATTTCCTATCACCCACTACCCCAATAACCATGATGTGTGCCCTTGATTAACAATTTAGCAGGCAAACCTGCAATGCTGAGTTATCCAAGAGATGCTGAGTGTATAAAAATGCTGCTTAAATGATTGGATTTGACTGAGCTTACTGGGTTTAACTAAAAGTGTGTGTGTGTGTGGTGTGTGTGTTGTGTATTTGTGTGTGTGTGTGGTGTGTGTGTGTGGTGTGTGTGTGTGGTGTGTGTGTGGTATGTGTGGTGTGTGGTGTGTGTGTGGTGTGTGTGTGTGGTGTGTGTGTGTGTGTGGTGTGTGTTTGTGGTGTGTGTGTGGTGTGTGTGTGGTGTGTGTGTGTGTGTGTGGTGTGTGTGTGTGGTGTGTGTGTGTGGTGTGTGTGTGGTGTGTGTGTGGTGTGTGGTGTGTGTGTGTGTGTGGTGTGTGGTTTGTGTGTGGTATGTGTGGGGTGTGTGGTGTGTGTGTGGTGTGTGGTGTGTGTGTGTGTGGTATGTGGTGTGTGTGTGGTGTGTGTATGTGTGTGTATGTATGTATGTATGTATGTGTGTGTGTGTGTGTGTGTGTGTGTGTCTCCCCTGGGAGTTCATGAAAAAGATCACATCAGTTTTTGAAAAATAAAGAAGCTGTATTTTCTCAGCACGTCTGAATACAGCATGAGAAAACTGGCAACCCAGCATATACAGTAAAAAGTGATTAATATGGTCAATGTATACAATAAACTTACAAATGGAAACAAAGTAAAACTCAGTGGCTTAACAAAAAAGTGGCCAAAGAGCACAGATGAGCGATCTCACAATACAAAATTGAAACAGATATGACTGATGTGGGGGGAGTGGCTTTCAAATATAAAAATATGGGGGGCAGGATTTCAAACAGTAAAGAAAAATGCAGTTTCAAGATGAAAAGCCACTATACACATGTCCAAATGGAAAACCAAGTCAAAGGACTAAAAGACGGTGAACCTGTCCAATGAGGAAAATGCCTTAGGAAAACTCCTCCCGCCTGAACCTGAAACCACGAAATAAGAAAACACAGCAATACCTAGGTCACTAAGTGGTGTCTCTTTCAGAGTACTGACTGGCCCGTATGCAGCTGGTTTAAAAGAGTCAGCTATTGTTCAAAACTTTGTTAGAACTCATCGTAGACGTCTTCTGAGCCTGAGGCACATTCTTTTGAATATGATGGTAAATCTCCAACGACAGATTCGTCTTGTGGAAAGAGCCACAGTTAATTTAAAGCCAAGTCTGGTTAGACTATTTGTGATCAGGGAAAGCTTTTCTCGTAAATTGGCTCTGGAGGCGATGACAGAAGAGCCATTTGAGAACTCTGTGGCAGCTCGCGGAAATAAATATTTTCAACCTCGAGTGAGAAGGATCCTATCTGGCAAGGTATCTCTCACCTGTCCTGGGTCAATGTCTCCCAACTGGTCTAGCCAGTCTTCTTTTCGCTAAGCCTCTGATAATTTGAAATATAAACTTGATCATGTCATCCTTGTTCCTGGTCATCTTCAAATAAAAACACGAACTCATAAAAATGACCCTAAAGGCTTATTTGGTTAGCTCCCTTTTTCTCCAGCTTCAGTCCAGTCTAATCAGAGTCTTTATCCATCCCATTCCCTCCTTGGTCTACAGATCTCAGCCCCAAAGGTCAAGGTCAATAAGGTCAAACTCTCCTTCCCAGCAAGCCTATTCTACCCTCTTGCCCAGGGTCACTCTTATCCACGGTACATGTTTCCAAGGTACCACTCCATCCTCTTCCTTGTACACATTTTGGCATTTTTATGGGGTTATCTGATTCATGTCTATCTCCTCACGGAGATTAGAAGCCTGCAGGAAGGCAAACACCCAGGCTGTTTTTACATGGTTACATTTCATAAAGCCCAATATATGGGACATTCTCGATAAGTAACTGGAAGATGAATGAGAAATGCTGCCTGATACAGTTGTGAGGAAGATGTACTGGAAGATGGTTGCAATAATCCCCTCATCCCTTTGTGAATCTGCTCTCCCATCAGGAGGTGAGTCTGTTTCCCTCCCCTTGAAGGTATACTGGCCTCAGCGATTTGGTTTTCCCGGCAGTGACCCTGGGCCAGTTCTGGGTCTTGTGCTTTAGAAGCCTGGCAGTTTCTGCCCCGATTCTCTAGGAGAGAAGGGCCACACCACAGGAGAGCTGGCCTCAACTACTGGGGGAAGAGTGACCACCAATTCTAACATCCCAACAGCCCAATAAACTAGACCTTGACTCATAACTGCCCAACAGTTGCAGGCCATAGCAGGATTGTTGCCTTAAGTTACTAAGTTTTGAGATGATTTGTGGTGTGGCAAGGGGCTTCCCCCATGCCTCAGCTGGTAAAGAACCTGCCTGCCAATGCAGGAGATGCAAGAGATGTGGGTTCAATCCCTGGACCAAGAAGATCCCCTGGAGAAGGAAATGATAATCCTTGGAGAAGAAAATAGCAACTCACTCCAGTATTCTTGCCTGGGAAATCCCATGGACAGAGGAGCCTGGGGCCCACAGTCCATGAGGTTGCAAAGAGTAGGACACAACTGCACTTATGCACCTACCTACGTGATGCAGTTAGAGTAACTGAAAAACTGGTCTCCTATCTTAAAGTCGACAGTTAGATTCTCTCCACACCATTATCTCTCAGAAGTCAGCCTTTCCCATAAGAATCAGGGGCCTGTTCTTTTGTACCTGCAGCAAAGAAATGCAATTTCTAACTGGCCTGGGCATCCACAAGCATCATTCTATATCATTATGTGCCCTCACCCCTTTTTCTTGCCACTTTCCACATATCACCATCTGAAACTTGCTATGTATTGAATTGTGCAGATTTTCAGCTCCACTGGGGCAAGGATTTGTCTTTATCTCCAGGAATTCTCTAGCTATTTGGCACATAGGAGATGCTCAATGAAATTTTGCTGAATGAATAAATGACTCTGCCTCACTGCTTCCACCCGGTAATCATCTTGCCTGCATTGCCTTCTCCTGGACACTCCATCTTAAAACATATTCTCCCTCCTTACCATGTTTTGTCTTTTTTAAAAAAATCTAAACTTTTTTTAAAATTATTTTTTAATTGGCCATAAAATGTGGCATGTGAGATCTTAGTTCCCCTGCCAGGGATCAAACCCACAGACTCTACAGTGGAAGCATGGCATCTTAACCAGTGGACTGCCAGGGAAGTTGCTGTGCTGTCTTTTTTTATTTTAAAATAATTCTTAAATAGTAATGTCCATCTGAACCACAGCTCAGCCCAGTGCTCTCTCCTTTCATTCAGAGATAATAGCAATGGCTCAGTGCAATAATAATACTTATTTTGAATTTAAATCAGATGTGTCCAGAGTTCTGATGCATATAACCAAGCGTTCAGTAAATGCTTCCCCCCTCATCCCCTTCTTTCTGATGCTTTCTTTTGCCCAGACCTCCAAAGGCATCCACTCTTCATGGCAATATCCCACATCAACATATGTCAGTAATGATCTGTGAAATGTATGAATTCAGATAAGATTAACATTTATTGCCATTTGCTCTGTGCTAGGTGCTATATTAGGCAGCTGACCCATATAACATCCCACATTTTATGAAAAAAGAAAGCCTAGGTTGAAATCTCAGGTCAATACTCTCTCCATCTGGCAAACTGTCTTCGGTACCAGTCGGCTCTAGACAAAAGAATGTAATAGGCAAAGATGAAACACACACTCCAGGTCCCAAGATTCCTTGAGGCACATTATATACCCTTCTTTCTTTCATATGTTGAAGCTAACAGCTTTAAATTCTCTTTATTTAGCTTCATGATCAAAACTTGTTTTCTGAGAACATTCACTCTAGGACTTTCCTGGTGGTCCAGTGGTTAAGAATCCGCCTACCAGTGCAGGGGACATGGGTTCAGTCCCTGTTCCGGGAGGATCCCACATGCCTTGGAGCAACTGAGCCCTTGCTCTAGACCATGTGCCCTAGAGCCCATGCTCCACAACAAGAGAAGCCAATGCAAAGGGAAGCCCGCCCACTGGAACTAGAGAAAGCTCCTGCACAGCAGAAAAGACCAAAGCACAACCAAATATAATAAAAATAAATAAGCAAAAAAAAAAAAAAGAAAAAAATTCAGTCTAAGGTACAAATGACTGATCATTACGTCAAGTGTGATCTCCCTCCCCTGAAGGGGTTCTCAGTTTCAGGCAAATATTTAGGATATGGGGAGAAGACAAGGCTAGCAAGACTTAGACTTGAAGGCAGAAAAGTCAGATTTCTACCTGTAATCAGGCTATTCAGCCCAGCAACCAACCCAGCCCTGGTGGGGGAGAACCAGGGAGAGAGTGAAGTGTGGAGTCCATGGGGAGACAGAGCCTTCTCACAAATCCAGAGGGGCCTTCAGCAATGAGATGGCAGGTCCCCCCTCACCTGATTATCCTGGTCTGGTTCCTCACAGGTGGGTGCTTCAGCCCTCAGTTTTGCACAGTACACCCACCCCTGCTCTGGTTTTAGTTTCCAAGCCCTCTGTCCTCTGGCAGCTGAGGGCAAACCCATAAGCTCTCTTCCCAAGAGACTACTTGTCCTACTTAAGAGCTCATGTCCCTTGGGTATAATAACATAATGGCATATTTATTCTTCTCTCCACATTTTGCATGAAAAATGTACTTAAGATAGTTACTAAAAACAAACAACATCTCACTGATGGCTCACGAGATGTAGTGCAGTCTTCAAGTCCCTGCCTAGTCAACTGCGATACGTCTAGACACTTCTGTAGTGATTTCCAGACATCGTTCACTGTTCTATTCCTTAACAATTGTAATATCACTTTGAGGACCAATCTCATTGATTTGTGATCACTGTTTTCAATTTGTCTCCTTAACTAGACTGTGAGACCCTTGAGGGCAGAGTCTGTGCTTTGGTCAACTTTTTGTTCTAACACAGTGCCTGGCACTTATTATACAGTCAATCACTCTGGGAAGAAACAATGTCTTACTTGTTTGGTGTCAAAAAGAAACTGTGGACCATAGATTTGGTAGGTTTGGTGATCTTGTGCCCATTTTCACTTCAAAGTTACCAGCTTCCCAAGACAGCAGATCCACAAGAGAAGCTCTGATAAGACCAGAGTCTCCTTTCCCCTAGATGGACTCAACTTCCAGTCTACCACATTCATCTTGTTGGATAGCTAAGCCACCACTGGAAGTCCCAAACTCCCAGTCACCCATCCTTATCTGAGTTGTTCCCACCATCTGGCTCTGTATGACCCCTAATCTGATCTAGGAGCCTCAGGAGATGTGGTTTGATCCCTGGGTCGAGAAGATCCCCTGAAAGAGGAAATGCCAGCTCACTCCAGTATTCTTTCCTGGATAATCCCATTGACAGAGGAGCCTAATGGGCCACAGTCTATGGGGTCACAAAGAGTCGGACGCGACTGAGTGAGGACACAAACAACACAATCTGATCTAGCCTATGTTCCTTCACAGTCTCCCCTTCTTTACTTTGGCCCCTGGATATAATCAGTCAACAGCAACATTCCCTATCATTCCCAGCCTCTTAGCTGTGAGAGACCAGCATTCAGCCTTCTTGATTGGTCTTCCTTTAAATATATGACTTTAAGTCTCAAACACGTCCTCAGGACCTCCTAGTGACTCTAGAAAATTTCCATAATCTATTTACTCTCTCACCTCAAAGACTGATCTTTCACATCTTCTTCTACTCCTCAAACTACCATCATTTCCTATTCCTTCCTCACTCTTAGTTGATGATCTTAATTACTTTTTTCTTTCCAAGTCAATTTATTGAAAAGAAGGAATAGAGATGCCACAGGACATTTTCATAAACACTTAGATATTTGGATCATTTCTTTTTAATGATGAGCAGAATTATACAGAAGGGAACCCAAAGAAAGAGAAATTAAGCTGATGTGTACTTTTATTTGACTACAATTTGCCCCTGATGTATAAAACCAGGCTGAAGCCATCAGCATTACCTACATCTAAAATTTAACTCTCACAATGATGCTTTTGGCTTGGTAGGAACATTTGCTTTTAAAAAACGAATGCTTTCTTTCTGGCTTACTTCACTCTGTATAATGGGCTCCAGTTTCATCCATCTCATTAGAACTGATTCAAATGAATTCTTTTTAATGGCTGAGTAATATTCCATGTTGTATATGTACCACAGCTTCCTTATCCATTTGTCTGCTGTGGGAGAAGGCGAGGGTGGGATGTTTCAAGAGAACAGCATCGAAACATGTATATTATCTAGGGTGAAACAGATCATCAGCCCAGGTTGGATGCATGAGACAAGTGCTCGGGCCTGGTGCACTGGGAAGACCCAGAGGGATCGAGTGGAGAGGGAGGTGGGGGGGGGACCGGGATGGGGAATACACGTAAATCCATGGCTAATTCATTTCAATGTATGACAAAAACCACTGCAATGCTGTAAAGTAATTAGCCTCCAACTAATAAAAATAAATGAAAAAAAAAATAAATTAAAAAAAAATAAATTAAAAATAAAGAATGTTTTCTATTCCCTTAGTCATTCTGAAATTAAAATCAGCTTAGTTTTAAAAATATATAAATGTCATCAAATTTTGTGATGACCATGAGTCTTATTTCATGGAGAATATGCATGCATTTGGAAGTGATCTTGACCTTTCCCCTCCTTACCTACTGCCTCTGTGCTCATACACTCTGGCTTCCTCATCATTTTCAAACCCTCTTGTCTCCTCCCTTGCCTGTACCATCAGGATCTCTCTATGCCATCATTTCCATCAGAAAATAAACATGATCTCCTATCTCCCACCTTTGGAAATTTTCTCTAAATCCTTACAGTGACACTGCCTTTCCCTGTCCTACAGTCTAGCAAAACCCTTCCACTTCACCTTTCAGTCTCTCAAAAAAGTACACAATCAGGCTTTTGTCTCCATCACTCCACTGAAACTACAGTCCTCAAAGAAAGCGTTAGTTGCTCAGTTGTGTCTGACTCTTAGCAACCCAATGGACTGTAGCCCACCAGGCTTCTCTGTCCATGGGATTCTCCAGGCAAGAATACTGGAGTGGGTTGCCATTTCCTTCAGGACTTCCTCCTATCACCAAAGACCTCTAAGGCCAAGTCCAGTGTAGAGTCCCAGTCCTCCTCTGACCTGGCCTAGCAACTGCATTGACAGCTGATGACGCCTTCATGAAACATCTCCATTCAGCTTCCGGGACATCACCTTCTTCCACCTCCCTGGCCACTCCTTCTCAGTTTCTTCTGCTGATCATTTCTCTTCCTTTTCCTGACCCTCAAATATCAGGATCCAAGGCTCAGTCTTCATCTCTCTTTTCTCTCCACACTTTGTCACTTGCATATCCTTCCATTTCTGTGGAAATATGTTGATGTGTCCCAAGTTTATATCATAAATTTGGATAAACATAAATAGCTTCCCCTCTTAGCTCCAAATACATGCATGTAACTGCCTACTTGACATATCTACTTCCACATATAATAGACACTTCTCAGCATGGACTGTGTAAAATAAGCACTTGTGCTTCGCATTCCTGCCAGCCCCTTACCACCCCATCATTCTTTAGTTTCTCCAATCTCAAGAAATACTACTATTTACCCAGTTGTTAGGGCCCAAACCCCAGAAGTTATCTCTACTCCTCTCTTTTTTTCATATGCTATGTCCAAACGTGTCAGTTCTACCTCTGAAATAAGCGCCTAATGGGAGTATGTCAAGGCTGTATATTGTCACCCTGCTTATGTAACTTATATGCAGAGTACATCATGAGAAATGCTGGGCTGGAAGAAGCACAAGCTGGAATCAAGATTGCTGGGAGAAATATCAGTAACCTCAAATATGCAGATGACACTACCCTTATGGCAGAAAGTAAAGAAGAACTAAAGAGCCTCTTGATGAAAGAGGGGAATGAAAAAGTTGACTTAAAGCTCAACATTCAGAAAACTAAGATCATGGCATCCAGTCCCATCACTTCATAGGAAATAGGTGGGGAAACAGTGGAAACAGTGGTTGACTTTATTTTTGGGGGGCTCCAAAATCACTGCAGATGGTGATTGCAGTCATGAAATTAAAAGACGCTTACTCCTTGGAAGGAAAGTTATGACCAACCTAGACAATGTATTAAAAAGCAGAGACATTACTTTGTAAACAAAGGTCTGTCTAGTCAAGGCTATGGTTTTTCCAATAGTCATGTATGGATGTGAGAGTTGGACTATAAAGAAAGCTGAGCATCAAAGAATTGATGCTTTTGAACTGTGGTGTTGGAGAAGACTCTTGAGAGTCCCTTGGACTACAAGGAGATCCACCCAGTACATCCTAAAGGAGCTCAGTCCTGGGTGTTCATTGGAAGGACTGATGTTGAAGCTGAAACTCCAATACTTGGCCACCTGATGCGAAGAGCCAACTCATTGGAAAAGACCCTGATGCTGGGAAAGACTGAGGGCAGGAGGAGAAGTGGACGACAGAGGATGAGATGGTTGGATGGCATCACTGACTCAATGGACATGAGTTTGGGAGTTGGTGATGGACAGGGAGGCCTGGCATGCTGCAGTTCATGGGATTGAAGAGTTGGACATGACTGAGTGACTGAACTGAACTGGGATCACTTTGAAGTGTGCCCACCTGTCTTACCTGAGTACAGGGCTTCCCCACCTTCCCCCCCTTGATGTCTCTGACAGTCTCCTAAGTGGTCTCCCTGTTTCAGCTCTTATCTGGGAAACAGCACTCACTCCTCCCAGCAGCCAGAACCATCCTTTCAAAATATAAGACCAGCCACTCACCTGCTAAAGCCCCTCTGATTGGATGACTTCCCATCACAATTAGAATAATACACAAATTCTACTTTGGCCTAAAAGATAGGTCAGGCTCCTTGCCAGCTCTGCACTGGCTATTCCCTCTGCCCAGAAAATTCTTCCTCCCAGACTTTGCAAAGCTTGCTCCTCACTTCAGTCAGGTCTCTGCTCAAATATCACCTCTTCAGAGAGGACTTTCCATGCCACTCACCACATTGTCATCTCAGTCTCTATCTTATTGTCCTGTTTATTTTTAAAATAGCGCTTGTTAATCCTTGACTTTTAAAGGTATATTTGTTTGTTTTTGTCTATTTCCCCCCAAAGATTGCAAACATCTCAGTACAAGGACTTTTCTGCCTTGTTCACCCTAAGGGTCTAGAACAAGGGCTTAATAAATACAGTACTTGACAGGTGAACAGATGCATAACTAAATGTTCAAACTTCAGGAGGAAGGAATGAATGGGATGCAGACGATAGGTAAGGAAGCAGTGGTTCAGGTAAAGAAGGTTGTATGCTGCTACTGACAAGTCACTTCAGTCGTGTCCGGCTCTGTGCGACCCCATAGACGGCAGCTCACCAGGCTCCCCCGTCCCTGGGATTCTCCAGGCAAGAACACTGGAGTGGGTTGCCATTTCCTTCTCCAAAAGAAGGTTGTATAAATACAATCAAAGCTGTGATGTCATTCTAGGAGCAGAGAACGCAATAATGATGAAAGGCCAGGGAATGGACTTGAAAGGGCCTCTCAAGCAGCTGTGTTGGGTAGAAATTTCTGCAATGATGGAAATACTCTATATCTCTGCTGTTCAAAGCAGTAGCTGCTGGCCACATGTGGCTACCGAACACCTGAAATGGTCCAGTGGGACTAAGCAACTGAATACTAATTTTCTTTAATTTTAACTTACATTCAATAGATACATGGGGCTAGTGGTTATGATAGTAGACAGCAAAGCTTTAAAACCTGAAGAATTCCTTCCCCTGACTTATGATTTTCGGATAATAACATATACCTCACTTAGTTATTGAGAGGACTAATGATATCAAATTGTCAATGTCTGAAACATAGTCAGCCCTCAAAAAATGACAGCTGCAATGAACACACAGTGTTGCCAATAAAAGGACTTTCAGTACATGCCATGTAAATTGACCCTAAAGTACAGAAAGGCTTTTATGACTTTTTACTGTAATTTTTTGTTTGCTTGAGCTAGTGGATAACCAATGTGTGTGGGTCTACATTGGAGCTCACAAACTAAAAATAGTAAATAACCATTCTGGGTTGTCAGGAAGGCCTACCAGAGGTAAATGATGAATCCAAGTGCATCAGCTAGCTGACACTTATAATGAACTAATTAGTTTTGACAAC
Source organism: Odocoileus virginianus (assembly GCF_023699985.2). NCBI lineage: Eukaryota > Metazoa > Chordata > Mammalia > Artiodactyla > Cervidae > Odocoileus > Odocoileus virginianus. The sequence continues at coordinate 36,584,580 of NC_069704.1, read as the reverse complement.
AGCTCATTCAGCATTTGCGAAAATTGGATCTGTAACATTACTGTTTACTTTAATACTTAGTATTAAAATAAAGGGGAATGTATTTACTTATTGGAAACAGTATATTGAATTCTTTAAAGGTTAAACTGTTTTGGAGATATATTTTTTTCTTGCCAGTAGCTCATTACGGTTTCTTCCACACAGAATCCAGAAAACAAAATGAACACAGATATAGAACATAAGCAGACCATTTTCACTAACCCTTAGGAATAATCTAATCTAATAATCAAATTGCACAAGTTTGTTCAGGATAAGCATCAGTCTTATTTTTAGGCCAAGAGAATTTGCAGTCCACAGCAGCAGAGGTGAAAGTGAAATTCCACTGCCCCCGCCTAATTGCCTGGTGGAGGAGACTCAGAGACTTGAAATCCAAGGATGGATGTTTTTAAGTTAAACACAGGCTTAAAAGCATTAACAGAAGCTGATGTTCTTATTAGGAAGACCAATTAATCTGCATCGATGGGAAACCACTTTGCAGGAGTCGAAAAAGTGCCCTAGTACCGAATATAAGTGATACTGGAGCAGAAATGGAATGAAAATTTACTTTTCTACAGGAAGTCTTTCCTAACTGCCCTCCTAGCTTTGCCGTTTGAAATGCAGATCCTTTCTCGTCTACCCTTGACTGTGAGTCTAGGATAGCAGAAGGGGAAGAGCTGATGTAAAGACTTACCAATAGGCATCACCAAGAAAAAAGGCAGCCAGCAGAGGACGAAGCAGCCGACCACGATGCCCAGCGTTTTGGCCGCTTTCTTCTCGCGGGAAAATTTGAGCAGTCTCACGGAGAAGTGCGTCTTGTTCTTGGCGCTGGTCACCCCGCTGCCTCTTACCTGGGCGTTTTTGCGATGGATGCGGAGGGTCACCTGCTCCGAGTCTGACTTGTCGGTCTTAAGGCCCGACTTGAGGCCCCGGCTCTCCCTCTTGGCCACCACGTAGACCCGGCAGTACATGACCAGGATGATGGTCAGTGGCACGTAGAAGGAGCCCAGAGCCGAGAAGAGCACGTAGCCCGGCTCCTCGTTGATCTGGCAGATGGTCTCGTCCTCCGGGGCCGGCTGCCTCCAGCCGAAGAGGGGCCCGATGGAGATGACCAAAGAGAGCGCCCAGACGCAGAGCAGGGCCATGAGGCCCCTCTTCTGGGTGACGATGGTAGGGTAGCGCAGAGGATAGCTCACGCCGATGTAGCGGTCAATGGAGATGATGCAGAGTCCCATGATGGAAGCCGTGCAGCACAGGACGTCCACCGCCGCCCAGACATTGCAGAAGACCCTGCCGAAGGCCCAGTAGCCCAAGATCTCGAAGATAGCGGAGAAGGGCAGCACCGTGGAAGTGAGGAGAAGGTCGGCCACCGCCAGGTTGACGATGTAGTAGTGTGTGACCGAGTGCAGGTGCCGGTGGCAGGCCACGGAAAGGATCACGAGGATGTTCCCCAGCACCCCGAAAAGGATGAGGCCCCCCAAGATCACCCCGAGCAGAATGGCCTTGGAAATATTCACCGGTGGCGGCGGGTGGGTGCAGTTGGAGCTGTCGGAGGCATTTCCGGAGAGAAACACCATGGTCCCAGCCCCCCGGGGCCGGGGCCGGCTCTCGAGGGCCACCCCTCGGCGGGAGCGGAAGACGGGAGCGACGGAGCGGGGAGTCAAAAGCTCTCGGCTCCCAAGAGCCTCGTCTGCTGGGGTTGTCTGGGGGTAAGAGAGAACGTGCAGCGAGGAAGCAACCCCGGCCAGCCCGGGAAACCCTCAGTAGGCCACGCAAAGGGGTAGGGCTTTACAGGCGACATGGCCAGGGGCGCGCGGAGCTGCCAGCCGATCCTCTCCACCCGCAGGGCTGGCCCGGGGCCCCGGCTCCCTCCCTATCACAGAACTCGGGAAGACGCGGTGCAAAATGCGATCCCAGAATTATGGGAGTCCCCTTTCCTGCACTGTCCGCTCCGTCCGGGTGAGAAGCTTGAGCATTCTGCACATAATTGGAATTCAAAACTCCAGTCTCCCCCCACAAACCACAAGCAAGTACTGGTCTGCCGTCGACTCTCAAAGGCGGGGACCGTTGGCATCTGGGCGCTTCTCCCCACCCGCAGTTACACTCGGTGTGGCTGGATTCATGATAGATCGCGCAGACCGAGGGGAAACGCGGATGTGAAATGTTCACCAAGAGCGAGATGGCTGCGGAGCGTAGTTTGCCAGCGTTGTCCTGAAAGAGCGCAAAGAAATGCAGAGTGTAAGCCAGCCGTCCCGGGAAGCGAGGCCGTGCTAGACGCGGGGTCTGACCGGGCCGGGGGCCCCGCCGACTCTGAGATCCCGAAGCTACCCGTCCCGCCGCAGCCCAGTGCGCGGGAGGGGACCGCGAGCCGTGCCCCGCCGCTGGGCACCTGCCCTGGCGCGCTCCTCCTCGCGGCCTCTGGCGGTGTTCAAGGACCGAGGCAAACACACCCCAAGCTCCAGCGCGGCCGGCGTGAAATTAAGCTATGAAATTAAATTAATCTAAATCTAGCCTGAAATTAAAATCTAGCCCGAGTGGTGCGATTTGAGGCTGAAGGGTCTGCCGCGCCGAGCCAAGCTGGTGGAAACCCGGAGAATCTACCCGGTGGCCACTTGCACAGGTTGCTTCGCAGTCACCTGGAGGGGGCGGCCTGGGAGAGGGAGCCGCCGAGACCCTGCGACCGCAGAGGCAGTGCCACGGGCACGCTCACGCCAGAGGAATTCACACTTGAGTGTGCGGAGCGCGCCGGTGTGTCGACCAGCCAAGCCGGCCTGAAAGCCGGGTCCAGAGTAGAGCTCTGGGGACCCAACGAGGGCTGAACCCGACTCTCAGGTCCGAGAGTCCTTTCCGAGCCACAGGATCAGAGGTCCCGGAGGACTCGAGCCTCTAGCCACGCCCAGGAGGGCCCTGGGGGTTCCGGGGAGGAGTGGGAGCAGGGAGCACCGCTCAGCCTAAGGGGCTTTGCCGGCGGCAGTCACTGCGGATTTTGTAGGCGTAAAAATCAAGTCCGCGAGCCGGCGGCCAGGGGATGCCTCGTATTTATTTTCCGAGCCGGGGGCCACCGTCTGCGTAAGAAAGCTAGATTTCCATAGCTGCGAGCGGACCACAGGGACTCCGGTGGGAATGCGGGGGAGTGGGGACCCACCTTGCGGATGGGCCCGGAGGCGGGATTCCCTCAGCAAAGGCTTCTGTGAAAATCCCAAGTTCTAGAGCTCACAGGTGATAACAGAACGCAAGCAACTGCAGAAATCCGTTCCCCCTTACCGCGGAGCGATAAATACGCTGTTAAAAACACACTTGTTAACTAGGAGATAAGTTCCCAGAATACAGGAGGGAAACGCAGTGGGGTGGGGAAGGCGGGTGAAAGAAGGAGCAGGAGCTTGGGGAAAGTGCGAGTAGGGTCTAGTCTGGAGGCCCCGGGAGGTTTGCCCTCACCCGCCCGGCCCCGCAGCGCACTCACCTGGAGCGCGGATGCAGAGCCACTGGCGCGCGCGCGGCGAGAAGTGGGGCGGCCCGCGGTCCCCGGAGCAACTCCGCCGCCTCCTCCCTGCGGGGAGAGGGGACCGTCTCTCCCACCAAACAGTTCCCGGTCGTTTTGCACCCGCTGACTCACCCCTCTGCCAGAGACGTCTTTAAGGTCCTGGCTCACAGACGCTTTACCTGGAGATTTTAACAATAAAGAAAACAGAAAAAAGGGGGGGAAAATGCAGTCAAGCAATAACTCCACCTTCACCCTTTTAATATTCAGCTCCCCTACATCAGCAAAGACTGGCAAGGAACTTTGCGGCTCTCGCTGACGTAACACAGTCAGTAGCCCCGGCTAGTACCGTAATCTCCTGCTGTTACCGTATTACTCGGCGGTAATAGGCCCTTTGCGCCCACTAGATTTTGTTTTGTTTTGTTTTGTTTTTTAATTTTTGGCTTTTGCCTTTTGCCTTGAGTGAATTAGGTTTTCGCTTTCCTTTAAGAAAGTGTGAGGGGGGAGGAGGAAGCGGGGAGAAGGGATTTTTTTTTTTTAATTTGTAGTAAATAACTTCTTTACATGATCTGATTTTAAAAATAAAGAAAAACAGACCTTTGCCAGACAAGTATTACGGTGTGTATGATGTGTTCAAAGAAGTGCCCAGTAGATTTACTTTTGAACAGATTGATTCAATTAACGCTTGGACTAGGTTCTGTTAAAATCTAAAAGAAGCGTATTATTACGCCAAATATGCAGGTGAATTTTATTATTTGCAGATATTTTAAGAAGACTGTAAAATCAGATAAATTTCAATAAATCTGATTGTAATAAAATTATAATTCCAGAAGAATAAAGTGAGCATATCTAAACCTTTTGAAATATGATTCACTTCTCATTTCTGCAGACTAATGGATTAAGAAAGCATGTTGGTTCCACTGCAGTTTCTTACACAGCTTAGTGTTTTTAAAGTGCTGTTTATTATTTTCCAGTTCCCATAAGAAAATATATCCTTTAAAAGAGTGCTGTTGTTTAGTCACTAAGTCGTGTCTGACTCTTTTGTGACTCCATGGACTGTAGCCTGCCAGGCTACTCTGTCCATAGGATTTCCCAGGCAAGAGTGCTGAAGTGGGTTGCTATTTCCTCCTCCAGGGGATCTTCCTGACTCAGGAATCAAATCCTTGTCTCTTGTGTCTCCTGTATTGGCAGGCGGATTCTTTACCACTGGTGTCACCTGGGAAATGTGCCCCGCCCCCCCACTGCCCCACATGAAAGAGTATTACTTCTCTTTAATTTTCTTTTTGAAAGAGTAATTAGAGTTTGAATAGTTGACATTGCCAGTCTTACTTACTTTTTTTTTTTTTTTCTGATAAATCCCATGTGCTTTTTACCTTACAGTTGAATGAAGTCATCTGTGTTTTGGAATATTGGGAAAATGCCAGAATTTTCTCCATTCTTGATTCCCATCGCCTAAGTCCCCTCCTTTCATTTTTATTGATTCAGACAAAACACTCTGTTTGTAAAATATAGTAGTTTCTGTTAAATCTAGTAACAGAGAAGTAAGGACTTGAATTCCCTCCCCTTAACAGAAGTTTATTATTACCTTTTTCAAGGGAATTGTTTGGAAGACTTTTATCATACCTCAGAATGTCTCCTAGAAATGCCCTCAGGAAGATCAGGGGAGGAGGAAGCAGGGAGAAGGGATTTTTTTGCTTCATCCAAGACCTAATATATAGATGACCTCTTTCTTAAAAAGAATGCCATTCTACCCCCACATCTACAGGGGTGGTACCGACACTTATCTGGAGAAGGAAATGGCAACCCACTCCAGTATTCTTGCCTGGAGAATCCCATGGACAGAGGAGCCTGGCAGACTAAAAGTCCATAAGTTGCAGAGTTTGACACAACTTAGAGACTCAACAACAACAATAACAAACAACAACTGACACTTGCTGTGTTTAATTAGACTTTGATACTATTTGATTAATTTTTGGCTTGACTTTAATATTATTTTAAAAATAAACACACAAATGGCTCTTTCATTCATAAACTGAATTCTGTGTTGGAGAAGCAGACATGAGAGGAGACAGGAAATCTTGGTTTGCTCTCATCCTTAAGTCACTTGCTCTCTGAGATGTAGTCCCCTGGGTTGGAAAGGCTGTATCAGTTCCCTGAGACTCCTACATCTTATCATCCAATATGTATACAATGTCTGTTCTTCAGAAATCCCACCCACCAGAGGACTATATTACAATTTAGTTTCTTATCCATTAACCTTTCAGCATGAATGCAAGCTTTCTGGTAAGATCTGTTCCATGATAGATAAGGAAATAGTGTAATCAAGAAGAGCAAGTAAAAATTGCTCAACTCTGCAGGGTCAAAATGTACAAAGACTTTGGAACTCTCAATCTCCCATCCCTAACTAACAAGCATACTCACAATCCCAGCCCCCTCAACCAGGTAACCCATGACAGCTCTTTATTTCCAGCTTGGCCCCTGGATGGTGCCAGGTAAGTCTTTCAAATCTGCTTCTAAACCTGTGAACATCAACATTTGCTAAACTAACTTTCAGAACCAATCTTTCCATGGCTAATCACAGACTGGCTAGTAGGAAACTATTCATCTCTTTAAAGAATGGTTGACATGGATGCCCCAGACGATGTTCAGTGAGATCCATGAAAGGTGGAGTAAGGTCAGAGTAGGCTGTGAAGTGGTAAAGGTCTGTTCCTGCCCTCCTGTGAGACCAGGATGAAACTTACTTTCACTTTTTTACTCTGGAGACAGTTAAGAAAGATTGGAAAACAGATTGGGGAAAACTGCTATTTGCTTCTAGGAAATCTGTAAGTACAGGAATATCAGGACATCACAATAGCGCATTCAGCTGCCTCAAGCCTCAATAATGTGCAGCATATCCAGAAAAACAAATCTCCTGGGCAAATCTTCACATGTGCTGTGGGCTGAAGCCTTCATTCCTATGCAACAGTGGTACACAGTGCATGATGACTTCTGCTTTTCTTTTCCTTTCAGAACTTCCACAGGAATTCCTCTCATTGGTAGACTATAACCCCAAATCTGGCTAGCAGAGAGTCTTCCATCCATTGGAATGCAGAGAAGAACATAGAGAAGAAAAAATAATTCTAAGTGGCTGATGGATGAGTTGGTATAATGTCCACTGGTCATTTTTATAGTGGTGTTTCCCCTTTTTGTCTCATTGGTTTGTAAGTACTCTTTACACATTATGGCAGCCCTGAAAATGTGCTGTCAAGATCTCCTGATGCATAACTGACTGACAGCCCCACATTTTGTCCTTCTGGATCCATCCCTGTGCACATGCTATACTTCTACAGGCTACTCCCAACCAGTGGCTAGCATAGAAGAGGTTCTAATGCAGGCCTGTTACTGTAAGACCTGGGATTTCCTGAATGGGGGACTTTGTCTCATGTGCTCCTCATTGGCTGGCCAAAACTTTCTTCTAACTGTGCAGCAGTCTGATATATTTCTTTCCCAGGACTTCTTCCCTTTCACAGGATTCTGACTTCGATCATAGCTGGAAGGCTCTCTTTCTTCAACTTTCTCTTTATCCTTCACAGGAATTTTCCCCTTATATCTTTTGCATGATTAATTATGTCTTGGTGTCTGTTTACTGGGCTACAAAATTAACATATATATTAATGATGTCAGCCCTTTGTGATATATGTTGAAATGAAATATATATGATATATGATATAAATGATATATATATCAATTATATATGATATAAATGCTATATAAATGATATATGATATGAAATATATATATATTTCTTCCAGTCACAGATATTTAAAGGAAAACACCTCATGAATTTATATATACATATGAATTCTTAAATAAAACATAAAGAATAGAATTTTTGAAAAAATTGACAAATTTCCATCAATATTCAATACTTTTCAGTTTGATAAAAGATACAAAAGGGCAAGATTAAAGTATAACTTTAATTGGGAGCAAATATTGTAAAATGTATAACACAATAAAATTATTTTCTGGAGTATATATGTTCTACTGTCTAACCTTTGTCATTTCTGAAAAGTCAGACAAATTTATATTATTTTGTCACTGTAGATAGTATATAGTTTTTGTTTTCTAACTGATTCACATTGGTCAGCTGATGAAAATGTGACCAGAGGCTTGCAGGAACCTAACCCTGAATTTCCCAGGAATGGTTCCTACTCACTAATTCAGTGTTTGCAGTGACTGTATAGAACATAACTACCATAAGTGTGAATAAACTGTGTATGTCTGTCTGGGTATGTCCGTACACACACACATACACAGTGTGCATATGCACATGTATGTAGATAATCCAGAATTTATAATTGTTATATGCAGGATTACTATGACAAAATACTCCACTATTTCCAGAAGCTAGAAATGTCATTTGAATTTTAATGAGTTCATTGATTTTCAACAAAAATCTTACCAGAATTTTAGTTGTAATTGCAAGAGTTAGATTGTAGAGAATTAACATATTTGTAATAGTTCTATTTATCCTCCTACTCAAAATATATTCTTTAATAATTAAGACAAATTTTTTTTCATAAGCATCTGGCCTGACTTTGGTTAGTAATTTTTAGATAATTTTTATTTCTTGTTCCTATTATAAATAGTGTCTTTTCCTTATTTGATTTGCTGATATATGGAAATGGCCTTAATTTTTGTACATTGATCTTATGTACTGAATTTCTTTCATTTCTTTTTCCTTTCAAAAATTAATATTGATTTTTAAAATTTCTGGATCATCTTGGATTTCCTACAAAGGCAATTATCTATATTTAGTTAACAACTTTATGTCTTTCTTTCAAATGCTTACACCTCTTCTTACTGCTTTTATATTTAATTATAGCCCCAGTATAATGTTGAATTTTAGGGATAACTATAAACATTCTTGCCTTAATCCTTACTTAAATGGGAGTGCTCCTAGACTTCCAATAGTTAGGAAGATGTTTGTATATCTTTTGCTAATAATTTGTTAAATTGGTTCCCATCTATTTCTAATTTGCTAAGTGGCTTTTTAAAATTCTTCTCACTCTTAAGGTTTTATGATTTTTCACTTTTAATTTATTAATATGGTGAATTACATAGATTGATTTTTATATTGAATATTTTTCTGCTCTTAATTTATGAATACTACTTAGTCCTAATATAATATTTTATTTTATATACTTTAAATTCCATTTTTGGTAATTTATTCATAATTTTTTCTAGTGCTATTTACCAGTAAGATTGGACTATGATTTTCTTTTCTAATATTTTATTTATTCTGCTTTGAAATTATAATTGTACTCACCAAAAAAATGATATCTGGCTCTCCCTCTTTTTCTGTTCTCTTGGACAGTATAAATATATTAGAAAATCTGTTATTTGAAGATTGTGGGAATTCAAGTACATTTTTATTTCATATTTACTATTGAAAGATAGTTTTATTGGTGATAAAATTCTAAGTTGACATTGATTTTCCCTTTAGTATTTAGAAGGTTAATTCTTTTATGCTATTACTCATTTTTTGCTGCTGATAATTTTGCTATCAGTCTAACTGGCATTTGTGTGTAATCTTTCATCTCCCTAGTACTTTCTATTTTTACCTTTTATGTTCTGCATTTTCATAAAAATGTGAATTTGTTTCCATTCTGTTGAGTACTACAGTGTCTTTTCAGAGTGATTATTTCTGAATAATTTCTGTTATTCTTCATTTAAATTTTAAAAATTGAAATAAAACACAGATGCAGAAAAGTGCACCAACTGTAAAGGTACAACTTGATGGATTATCACAATCACCCAGACTTTGAACAAGAACACTTCCAATTCCCTCAGTCTCTTTCATAGGTAATTACATTCTTCCCTAAAGGTAATCACAATCACAATGTCTATTTTTGAATTTTATTTAAATCATACAATATATATTCAATCATGTCTAGCTTCTTTAGTTCAGGATTACATTTATGGGATTCACTCATGCTTTTCATGTATATCATATGGATCATTTATTGATGTTGCTTTATATTAATAGTATTTAAGTGTATAAATAAGATAATATTTTATTATCTTTTCTTTGTATGGTGTTCAACTATTATCGATAATGTTGCAATGAACTTCGTGTGAAGATTTTTGGTGCACATGGCCAGAATTTCCATTGGATATATTTCCTAGAAATAGAATTACTGGATCTTAGGGCAAAGTATAAATTCTAGATGTTCTACTTTCGTATATATTGACACATACTTTTGCAAAGTAGTTGTACCAGTTACATTCCTATCAGAGGTACAAGCATGTCTATTGTCAGTCTTCTTAATTTTAACCATCTTGGTGTGTATGTAGAAATAGCTTATTGTGGCCTTAGTTTGCATTTTCCTGATTACTTATGAATTCAAGAAACTTTTCATATATTTATTGGCTATCTTTTTTGTGCAGTGTTCAGGTCTTTTTTTGAAATTCCTATTGAGTTATCTGATATTGTTTTATTATTAGTTTTTTTTAAATAAAATTTTCATTGAGGGATAAAATGTGAAAAAAAACCAATAAAATCATTACTGTACAGCTAGCTAGAATACTCACAAAGGAAACATCCTGATTAAGAAATCCATTCTTACCAGAATCCCAGGAGGACCTTTCATGCTCATTCCCAATTATTATCATCTTTTTCCTTCCCCAAATTAACAACTATACTGACTTCTAAGACAAGAGGTTAATTTTGACTATTTTTTATATTTATATGATTGGAGTCCTAGGCATATATATATATTTGTATTTAGTATCAATCTTACATATGAGAGTCACCTTATTATTGCATATAGCATTAGTTTATTTCTTCTCAAGCTTCCAGACTAGTGCTTTCCAAAAACCTCTGTAACAACAGAAATTTTCATAAGGAAAAGAATACTAAAAAATAAGAATGTATGTGTGTATAATTGATTCACTTTTCTGTACAGCATTAATTAACACAACAGAGTAAACCAACTATAATAGAAATGTTGTCTAGTTTATATGTGGCACTATTTGGTCACCCTATGCATATTAGAAGCTTCACCCTGCAAAAGACAGAATTGACCATAGCATAGCAATTAAATTGCCACTTGATGAAAAGAAATACCTCTAAGTCACTGAGAAAATAGTTGGTGACATTTATGAAAGCAGGAGGAGATTTGTGAGATGGCTGATAAATGTTGTAAGTGTGGTTTGAATATGATGAAGCTGATATTGCTGGTGAGCTTTGTGGCAGAATACAGTTCTACATAGTATGGTGGGTAACAGCAGTGATTAAAACACTGAGCGTTATTATCATGAGCTGGGTTCCGAATTCCTCACAGAGATAGTTAGCAGGAAAGAAATTTCCTGCTTCATGGAACTTATAATCTAACAGGAATAAGTGTTTCAGGTAACCATTTATGAGTGATTTTGTTGTCTGGAGGATGGAGCTGAGGAGAAAATTGCGTCAATTGAAAAATATTGGCAAATGCTCATGTTTTCAAGGTGGGACATGGAAGAGGAGCTAAAACTAATAAAGAGCTGGGAGAATAAAATATCAAAAGTTTGAGTTTTTTTTTTTTTTTTTAAGTATGATCTGGAGTCCAATACAAAGAATTGAAAAGAAAGACTGAAGCATTAGAGATAATCTGTTATACACATTTTGTAAATGGACACACTATTTGCTATCACCATTTATGACAGTTTGTTGATGTTCTTACATAACTTTTGTTGTGGGAGAAATACCTTAAAAGGCACATGGATAGAACATAAATTCACTTTTTGTTTTGTTTGTTGCCAAATTTGGTGGCATTTAATAGCTGTTCAGTTCCTCAATGTATTAGACAAGGGAGCATTGTGATTGCAATCGGCCAACACCATTTACTTAAATCTGCCTCTTCTCTTTATATATTTCTTCGTATATAATATATATATATTTCTCCTTATGTGAAGTCCCTCAGTAGTGTCTGACTCTTTGCGACCCCATGGACTGTAGCCTACCAGCCTCCTTTGTCCATGGGATTTTCCAGGCAAGAATACTGGAGTGGGTTGCCATTTCCTTCTCCAGGAGGTCTACCGGACCCAGGGATTGAACCCGGGTCTCCCACATTGTAGGCAGATGCTTTACCGTCTGACCCACCAGGGAAGTCCCTATTTCTGCTTATATATTATATAATATACTATATTAATTTTCAGCAAAATTTTGAATTTCTCTTTTTCTAAAGAAACAGATCCTTGCTCATTTTAACTTCTGGAGGATAGAATTTTTGGCATTTGAAAACAAATCTCTGCAAATAGTTTTTAGAAAAATATTTTATTTTTCTTTTGTGGTTTTTCTCCTTTGAATGTGGAAGGTTTAAAAAGCCACAGCTTCTTTTCCATACAAGTAACTTCCCACATAAACAAAATAATAGCTTCTAAGAAAAGTTCGAAGCTTTCTAATAATTTATGATTCAAACCAAATACTTCTTTGGGACTTTTCCCACACTCTGTCATTGGGACTGTATATATACAAACTAAACCATAATGTCATCAGAGTGATTCTACTTCCTAAGAGTTCAATAACATTGAGTAATAATAGCTAAAATTTAAATAGAGTCTATAGTTTATGAAGAACTTTGACATATGTTTTGTCACTGGGGAATTTGAACAGCCGAATATAAGATACTCATTTACTGCTCATATTTTTAAGATGATGTAACTGCAATTTAAGAAGTCAAATAAGCTGACCCAATCACACAGTGTCTTAGCGATAGAAACCTAGGTTTTCAGAACCTAAATCTTTAACACATTTTAATAAGAAAAGGTCCACAAAAAATGAACTTACTGTCGATTTGGAGGTATCATCAAAGTAAAAGAGCATCCATTTGATCTTTTGCAAGGATTGGTGAACTATGACCCATGACCTACATCTCATTCCCTCACTGATTTTTTGTAGGTGTCCTCCTGCTAAGAATGTTTTTGTATTTTTAAGGTTTGTAAAAACAAGCAAGCAGAGAAAAAAATTGCAACTGTTATGTGACCTGCAAAGCCTAAAACACTTATTTGGTCCTTTACAACAAACTGTGCTGATCCCTATTTTATGGTATGGTTGGTATTAGGCATGCCCCGAGGCTCCTGCTTTTCTGTCAAACCTTTCTCTAGGTTTAAGAGTTTGAGAGGAGGATAGTCTTGCATGTTTTTGGGGCCCTCTGGCCTGGACTCCCCAGAAAGTCTCTGGAAACGGACAAGTGTAACTTCATTGGCTAAGGAACAAGACCCCGGCAGAATAGAGGCTGGCTTTTCCCTCGGCTTTTGCCTCAAAGGTAGGTTGGCTGTGTGCCTTTGGGTGAGGATAAGAGCAATTTTGGAGTCATTCTTTATTTCTGAACATCCAATAATGTTCTGAAACGTCTGGCTTAGAACTTTACATGATGGTGGTAGCTTAAGGAGCATTTTTCAATAATGAACATAAAAACAAGTCATTTTCTCATTTTCATATTCTCATCCTGAGCAATTGTGTGAAGGAATGCAGGGGGAATCAGGAGTCTGAAAAGGTTTCCTTATATGTGAAATATGATTTTTAACATTTTTATTGGCATACAGCTGACTTACAATGTTGTGTTCAGCAAAGTGAATCAGTTATACATACACATATATACACTCTCTTAAGAATTTTTTTAGTTTTTTAAAAATTACTTTTCATTGGAGTATTGTTGCTTTACAATGTTGTGTTTCTGCTGTACATCAAAGTGAATCAGCTTCATGTATACATATAAACCCTCTTTTTTGGATTTACTTTCCATTTAGGTCACCACTGAGCACTGGGTAGAGTTCCCTGTGCACTACAGTAGGTTCTCATTAGTTATGTGTTTTATATGTGGTATCAATAGTGTATATGTGTCAATCACAATCTCCTAATTCCTCCCTCTCCTCTTTGCCCCTTGTTCTGACTCATGCAAATAAGTTTCTAGTTCAGTTCAGTTCAGTTGTGTCCGAATCTTTTCGACCCCATGGACCGCAGTACCCCAGGCTTCCCTGTCCATCACCAACTCCAGGACCTTCCTTAAAATCATGTCCATTGAGTCAGTGATGCCATCCAACCATCTCATCCTCTGTCTTCCCCTTCTTCTGCCTTCAATCTTTCCCAGCATCAGGGTCTTTTTCAATGAGTCAGTTCTTCGCATGAGGTGGCCAAAGTATAGGAGTTTCAGCTTCAGCATCAGTCCTTCCAATGAATATTCAGGAATGATTTCCTTTAGGGTGGACTGGTTTGATCTCCTTGCAGTGCAAGAGACTCTCAAGAGTCTTCTCCAACACCACAGTTCAAAGGCATCAATTCTTTGGTGCTCAGCTTTCTTTATAGTCCAACTCTCACATCCATACATGACTACTGGAAAAACCATAGCTTCACCTAGACAGACCTTTGTCAGCAAAGTAGTGTCTGTTTTTTAATATGCTGTCTAGGTTGGTCATAGCTTTTCTTTCAAGGAGCAAACATCTTTTAATTTCAAGGCTGTAATCACCATCTGCAGTGATTTTGGAGCCCAAGAAAAATAAGTGTTATCTCCTGCCATTACAGACTGCTTCTGCTTTTTCACTTCCCCATTTTGTTCACTCCCTTTCAGATGGCACATCTTCTACTTTACCCTGGAGCAAAAGAGTCACCAATACCAACTCAACCCTTTGCAATTTGTTTTCCCTCTGTACTCCGAGATTTCAGAAGGAGCATTTGCTTCCCTCTAAACTGGATGTTGCTGACGGATGCTTACAGAATTACTCTCTCACGCTCTAGAGTTTCTTTGGCTATCGGGGCATTTTGAGTTGTCCCAGGCTTCCAGATGAATTATGAGAAATTGGCAGAGGAAGCAGTGGTCTCAAAACCAGAGAAGCAAAAAGTGTTGATGCCAGGCCAAGTTCAAATGGAAATAGTCATTCTCCTTTCAGGCCAGTGAAAACTTAGGTTTATGTGAAGGCATCTGGAGGAGGGCTCCCTTCACTGTGAAAGTGAACATGTTAGTCACTCGGTCATGTCTGACTCTTTGTGACGCCATGGACTGTAGCCCACCAGGCTCCTCTGTCCATGGAATTCTCCAGGTAAGAATACTGGAATGGGTTGCCATCCCCTTCTCTAGGGGATCTTCCTGACCCAGGGATTGAACCTGGATCTCCTGCAATGTAGGCAGATTCTTTACCATCTGAGTTTGTGAGAAAGTCCCAGTTTGTGAGAAAACTCATCCCATGCTGTGCTACAGACGGCTTGGGCTATGGGGAGACAGTGATGGCCACTGACAGATGGACCATGACTTCAGGGGTGGGGGCATCTGGAAGACAATATTCTTTGAAGAGGAAGAAATTCAGAGGTGTGAAGTGAAAAATCTCCTTTGCTTTTAGATTATGTCAATGCAAGTCAATCAGTCCCAACTCATATTTATGGTAGGCTGTCAGTGTAAGGCAAGGCTTGTCTATTACCTACTTTCAGGGTGAGTACAGGAGAAGGATGAACTGCTCCAAAAGCCATTAAGGAAAGCGGGCTGTCTTCTGAGGACTTTCATTGAGCTAATATTTGTGGGGTTCAGTAAGAACCATAGATGCCTTTCCTGGGATTTTTCAATCTCCCTGGGCCCTGAAACCCAAATCTGCAGCTACCCAAATCTGCAGGTCAATCCAAAGAAGATGAACACGCCCAGAGTCAGCAAATCACTGAAAAACCGGAGCAAAGCACTGTATAACTCTTTGCCTTTATGAGAACAGATGTTGTATCTTTTTGTTTTTTTCAGCTTAACACTTGCTCAAGCCCCCAATCTACTGTACTGGAAGGAAGTCAGATAAATCTGTCTTCTTGCTTCACTCCAAATTTCCCAAAACCCCAACAGCTTATACAATCTTAAAGGAGGACCCTGGTGTCCATTCAGTTGTTCACACTGATGTCCACTCAATGGAATGAATGAATGAAAGCATGGGCTCTGTGACCAGACTTCCTGGGTTTGAATGCCAACTCCACCACTTACTAGCTTTATGATCTTGGATAAGTTATTTAACCTCTCTGTGCCTCTTTTTTCTTCCATGGTGAAATGTACAGCAGTAACACATCTTCACTGAGTCCTTGTGAGGGTTAAATGAGTCAATTCACAAGTCTTAGTCTGTCTGGGTTGCTGAAACAAAACACCATGGATGTGTGGTTTACGCAAGACATTTATTTCTCACAGTTTTAGAGGGTGGGAAGTCCAAGATCAAGGTGCCCGCTGATTCAGTGTCTTGGGAGACCCCGCTTCCTGGGTTGCACACAACCTTCTACTTGCAGTGTCATTACGTGGTAAAGAGATGGAGAGGCTTTGCTCTCTCTTCTTTTAAGGACACGAATCCCACCATGAGGGCTCTGCCTGCATGACCTCCTCTAAATCTCAAACGCCATACCTCTTAATTTCATCACAGATACTAACAGATAATAAGTATTTGTTGCCTTCAGACAAAAATTTTGGGGAGTCATTCATAACCAGCAATAACTATTAATACGTATGCTGTCAACGTCCTCTGAGGGCAGATGAGCACCAGGTTCATTCCACGATGCTCCTACAAAGCTCTCACTCTCAGCTACTCTTCCAAGGTTAGAAGCACTATGTCAG
This sequence comes from Odocoileus virginianus, assembly GCF_023699985.2. Classification (NCBI taxonomy): domain Eukaryota; kingdom Metazoa; phylum Chordata; class Mammalia; order Artiodactyla; family Cervidae; genus Odocoileus; species Odocoileus virginianus. Next base: position 36,568,500 of record NC_069704.1, on the reverse strand, counting down.
TGTGTTTGATCTGAAGGATCTTCCAGCATCAGCCCCACCGAAGAAACGAATCCATTTATATGGAACATTTGGGTCTTATCCTGAATCTTCCTTCTGAGACTGTACTCCACTTTTCTCAATGAAATTGTATTTCAGAGACCTCACTGTCCTTCTGGCTAAGTAGAACTTGGTTGAGGTCACCTTGGTCTAAGGAATGCATTAGGACTCCTCAAGTTCAAGTCTTGAGATAACTGGATGATTTTGGTTCTTTCTCTCCCATAATCACAGATCATTTGACAACCAAACCTGAGTCATAAAAACTTTTCTTTTACTGAAATCCCAGAGTTTAGACAAGCCACTCAAGCTGGTGAACTTTCAAAAGATCTTAGTGTGTACTTCCCATTTGCCCCACTGGTAGTATGTTTTTCTTGACTTTTGTCTTCACTATATTGTTCCATTTATTTCTTCCCTTAGTTTGGAATGTATGCACTTTTAAACTATTATTTTAGTAGTTACTCTAGAAATTCAGCATGTATACATATTAAAGTCTAATATTAACTGATCATTTTACCCTCCTCTGAAACAATAAAGGGCCTAAGAACACTTGGCTTTCTTTCGCAGAGTCCTCACTTTTGTTATTGCTCCCATTTTAGACATTTTGTAATTTTATAAACTGCCTAAATGCTCGCAGGCTTCCCTGGTGACTCAGTGGTAAAGAATCTGCCTGCAATGCAGGAGACTCAGATTTGATTCCTGGGTGGGAAAGATCCCCCGGAAGAGGACATGGCAACCCACTCTAGTATTCTTGCCTGGAGAATCCCATGGATGGAGGAGCCTGTTGGGTTACAGTCATGGGGTCATGTGTCCAAGAGTTGGACATGACTGAATGACTGAGCACACAGCATGCACGCAATACTCAGCCTTTAAATTTCCCTGTGTATCCAAGATATTTTCTATTGCACTGGTTGGAGCCCACACATTTCACTGGGTTGTGCTTTAAAATTCTCCTTTAATACCAAGCAACCTCCTTCATCTTTTTTAATGAGATTAATTTGTTGAAGAAAATAAAAATCTTGATGGCAAATAAGCTATTAGCCTGCATTTTCTTCAATAGCAGAAGTACAATATTATGCTGCCGTGGGTTGGTTTATAAGCACCATTTAACTCAACATTCTCTCTCCGATAACCCTATTCTCAGTAAGAAGACAGCACAAAACTGACATCTTTGGCTCAGACAGCATGACTCAAAGCAACCAGCACCCATCCCCAGACTTTGGGGTCACAGTTCTTCAGGGAGTCAGACTGGGGTGCAAGGTCAGTGGCTGATAACTGCAAAAAGAGACAGAAATAAAATGTTTTCTTTGCTGAATGGGGAAAATTTAACAGAGGACATTAGATCTGCAATATCATTAAATGAGTTTATATTTTATTAGATACAAGCTTAGAGTTTTCTTTAATCTTAGGAGAATTTTTAAAAACAGCTACTTTTTTCCACTACAAAAGCTATAATTTTTTATATGCTTAAGTATATTTTAGCCAAAGACTATAATGTTTTTTATTTTATTGAACATGAAGATGAGATTTGGGGAAGACTTTAAACTTTGATCAAACAATTTGGAAATAGGTTGTTCATTAGATAAGAGTCTCATTAGTAGTATATTAGGACAATATTACTTGCAATATAGATTGTTACTCCTATATTTTGACATTTGCTATCAATTGAACATTTAAATCTTTTTGTGTTTATATATCAGTTTATTGGGGAAACTTACACTTAGGTTAATACACCTGTATCTAAGATAAATGAAACACCAGGAATTGCCTTCCCATTTCTCAAAGTTCCTGATAAGACCCACTGTACTCACTATTAATCCTGCCTGCCACTCAGCTCTCTGCAGATATTAATTTTGTCATATGGATATGTAGAATAAAGAGAAAAGTTTTTCTTTCTCTTTGTTCTTTTTATCAATTCAAAATGAACATTCATATCTTTAATGCTAGCTATACAGAGTCTGTTTACCTTTTTCATTGTTTTTCTGCCTACAATTTGTATATCCTTTTTGTTCCCCTCCTAGTTGTACCCTGGTTATGATTTCATCATCCATACAGCTGACCTTCCAGAGTTGTGGCTAACAGAATTTTAAAACTTGATTAAAACAGCTAGGCATAAACAGTAATGAATATTAGTCTTGCTCATTTTAACAGTAACCTAGGCACATTATATAAAATTAATAACACATAAAGAAGCAGAAAAAAGTCACCAATAATCTAATCATCTTAAGTCATTACTGTTAAAATGATAACATATTTGTTCTCATTTTCACTTGTTTGAGATTCTTATATATAAGACTGAGTGTTTTATACATACATTTACTATTGGAAACCTCTAGTGTCTGCTCTCTAATAGATTATCTGTGATAGTCTTTTGTAGTATTTATCTGTGTTTCTGGTTTTCCTCCTTTCCCACATGGGGTATAATTTCAGTTCTTTGCCCCTTGAATTTAGGAGAAGGCATGAGATATTTCAGACAGAAACTTAATATCAGATACATGATTTGCCAAGTTCCTCCTGTCTGCCACTCTGGTGTTGCAGACAGCATAATGTTTCAAGAATCCACCTGGTATCTCTCTTCTGTACCTGCTTAGTTTGTCTCACCCAGGTTTGATCCCTGAGTTGGGAAAGATCCCCTGGAGAAGGAAATGGCAACCCACTCCAGTATTCTTGCCTGGAGAATTCCATGGACAGAGCAGCCTGGTGGATTACAGTCCATGGGGTCCCAAAGAGATGGACATGGCTGAATGAGAACACACAACGTTCCCACTTATAACCCCATTGCCATGGGTGTGGTTTTACCTTTTCTCTGTCTTTTTTGGACTGATGCTTGGTTTGGCAGCCCGTTCAGTTCTTGAAGCTCGCTTGCCTCTGGCAGCAGTCTCCTAACTCCGTGGTCAGTGACTGAAGACTAGCCCTACACTGTTCTCATTTTTGTTCCCTGGCTCCTGAAAGTCAACCCTTAGTCAGATCCTACCTTCCAGAAGGGAGTTCAGGCAAAATATTTTATATAGGCTGTTTCTTCCAATAGTTACTTAATAGCAAAACATTAGAAAAACAAATATCCAATGATTCAGGAATACATGAGCAGATCATGGACTGTTTGTATGGTAGAATATTGTAAAGCTTACAAAATATATTTTAAGAGTTTTGAGTGAAGTGAAAAAATGTTTTGCTGCAGTCAGGGTAGATGAAGAGCTGATCTGGGGGAAGGTATGATCACACACATAAAAAAGCCCAATTATGGCCTAACATTCATTAACTGTGTGAGGAACAACAGGCTGTTCAACCTCAGTTTTCCCATCTGTTAAACGCTGTCCACCTTGGCATAGCCCTCAACTGGCTCTGCACAGGGAATGGATGTACAATTACTAACATTTATCAGCCACAGATTGCAGACTGCCTAGGGAGGATTGGCTTAAAGGTGACGTTGAAGGTGATCCAGTGGTTTGGTGATTCCAGTGCATTTAAGCATCTGACTTGGTTTATTATTTTAATGCTCTGTCACTGGGTTTTAGACCTAATGTCAACTGAAAGGGGCAGTGTTGATCTTCAACTAAGATTAGTTTGGAGTGTCTTATTATTACACACTTCATTGTTCATCTCCAACATAATATTTAATTACTTTTCACAATGAAAATAATAAGCTGTGAAGGTGGGAATCAACTCTATTTTCAGCCAATGTTAAAAAAGAAGGCATGTGGCAGCTACTGCTTTGAAATAAGACACCACCACCAGAGGTGCATATTTGTAATGCTCTGTTTTGATAAAATGCTTTGGTTAAAGTTTCTATTCTTTTGATGTGAATAAAAAAGGTTACTACTACTGTGAGCTGAACTACTATGGAATGCTTCCTGGGAAATCAGTCAAGATGAACACATGAATTACTGAGAGAAGGAAAAAATGCAAGAAGAATCAGCTCTGATGGGGGTGGAGGGCATTAAATGCTAAAGTTGGACACAGGGGCAAAACAAACCATAAGAAACTGAGAATAAAAATTATACAGTTGCCTTAAAATGTCCCTTCTTCTGATAATACCTGTGGATTTCAGATGATATTTGTTCCTCTTGTTATGAAATATGATGGTTTAAATGGCTTTTCTGTTTATTGTTCCTTTAGGAGGGAGGTCCACATTTGCTCAAGATTAGCTCATAGAGTTAGGAATTCATGATTTTGTGTGTGTATATGTGTGTGCTTTGTCTAAGATTGGGTGACTACATCTCTTCTTCACTCTCGGTCTAGTGGAAGGGAGACAGGGGAGCTCAGCTTTTCTCTGGTTTACTTTGCGTCAGTTGCCTGCTGACACATCTCCATTCCCTCTTCAATGTCGGTCACCAAACAGTATATGGAAGCCTGACTCAGTCCTGGAAAGCATCTCAGCAGGAACCTTCCCTGTGTTGAATCCCTAGGGAACCAGATCCCCTGATGCTTGCCCCTAGTATGTACCTTCTACCTGACTCCAGCTTAGAAGGATGTTCCACATGTGCTGGTAGAATGGAGATGATTCACCCAGCTCTTCAACATGACATTGGATATTGAATGGTGGAGGTAAGACATCACCGTCTCTCTCCACATTATCTTACGGCCTGTCGGTACGAATCCTCACTCCTTTGCTCCTTCACATCCTAAGATATTAAAGTAGTTTAGCTGGATTCTCTTCCTCTTACTTTCTGGGCAGACAGCATTATAGTCAATGATTCTTGCTTTTTTAAAAATTAATTCATTTATTTTTGGCTGTCCCGGGTCTCAGTTGCTGTGTGGGCTTTTCTCTAATTGTGGCAAGAGGGGACTACTCTCTAGTTGCAATGCATGGGCTTCTCACTGAGGTTGGCTTCTCTTGTTGCAGAGCATGGGCTCTAGGCACACAGGTTTCAGGAGTTATGGCTCACAGGCGTCACTGCTTTGTGGCATATGGGATCTTCCTGAGCCAGGAATGGAACCCATGTCTCTAGCACTGCCAGATGGACTTTTCACCAATAAGCTGCCAGGGAAGCCTGATGATTCTTTATTTTAATCTAATCCTATCTCCCTATCTTGCTATATCTGAATGATTTCTTCAAGGTTTCTGGTATATAAAATCATTCCTGGAACTACAGTACTGAATATCTTTTCATAATCTTTATCGTCACTTAGGTCATTTAGATAAGAATTGGGGAGAAGCAATTTGATATTTGTACACATATCGCATCTTGTCTGGTCTCCACATTGCTTCTGAATGCTTTCTGTTGAATCTTTTACATATCTCTAACCAGACCACAGAGCAAGTCTTAGGTTTTCTTGCATTTTCAACACCATAACCAGTGCTTTGCATATCATTTACATTTTATAAACCATGGGTGAAATGAAATGAATTCTAATGCAATCTCTCCCACTTTCTTGCCTCCAAACTCAGGCTTTAAATATCAGTATATGAGACAAGTGCTCGGGCCTGGTGCACTGGAAAGACCCAGAGGGATCGGGTGAAGAGGGAGGTGGGAGGAGGGACCGGGATGGGGAATACATGTAAATCCATGGCTAATTCATTTCAATGTATGACAAAAACCACTGCAATGTTGTAAAGTAATTAGCCTCCAACTAATAAAAATAAACGGAAAAAAAATTAAAAAAATAAATATCAGTATTTTTGCTGGCAGGGATTCTTCTAAAATAAGACTTGAGTCTCCAGTTTTCTTTTTGAGTTCTAGGAAGAAAAAGGTGATATTAGAGCACCAGATAAGAGAACTTTTCTGTAAGTAATTTAATAAAATAATTGGGTTAATATGCTTCGGTTTATATCATTACAAGTGAAATTCATGCTTCATTGCTTTCACGCTGGGTGAATTACCCAGGGAAACTGATAGACTGAAAAAGAAAATAGAAGCTTGTCTTTCCCTGACTGTCCCTGCCCTCACCTTCATATGCAGCTTGTTCCCAAAGAACAAGACAACAGAAGATAGTTTGAATCTCTTCTGAAATGTTCACATAGATAGAGTTCTGATAGCTGTTATAAACGTCAAGTCGAAGCCACTGAATTATTTGAGTGAATCACCTGTGAAGACTGTCTAAGAATGTGAGCTGGCTAAAGATATTATTTATAACTCACTTCCCAGTTTATTCCTTATTCCCCTCTAAGTGATTGACACAATCACCCAGAGAGATAGATTAGCAGTTTGATGTTGGTTATATCAAGAGGCACTGACTGAGGAAGGATGGCAGTGTCTTAGCTAGCTCAGTGCCATAACAGAATACTCTAAACTGAGTGGCTTAACAGAGAGAAACCTATTTTCTCAGAGTTCTGGAGGCTGGGAAATTTTATGATCAAGGTGCTCAGGGTTCAATTCTTGGTGAAGGCTCTCTTCCTGGCTTACAGACAGCCGCCTTCTCACTGTGTCCTCACAGGGTCCTTGCTCCATGTGTATGCGGAAGCGAGCACGAGAACAAGCTCTCTGCTATCTCTTCTTAGAGGCTTCCCTGGTGGTTCAGATGGTTAAGAACCTGTCTGCAATGTGGGAGATCTGCGTTCAATCCCTGGGTCAGAAAGATCCCCTGGAGAAGGGAATGGCAACCCACTCCAGTATTCTTGCCTGGAATACTCCTCATGGACAGAGGAGCCTGGTGGGGTACAGTCCATGGGGTCACAGAGAGTCTCTGCTCATCAGGGTACCAATTTTATCAGAACAGCCTATGACCTCATTTTATTTGAATTACTTCCTTAGGGGCTCTGTCTCCAATTACAGTCACATTGAGGCGTTAGGGCTTCAACATATTAATTTGAGGGGAACACAATTTAGTCCATAGCAAGTAGGCTGCGGGGTATGGGTATATGTGGAGATATTTGAACCAGGAATCTGAAAGCCTACTGCCTCCCCTGGTTGCTATGTGAATTCAGCAAGTCATTTCACATTTCAAATCTTAATTTTCTCCTCTGAGGGAACTGCATCAGAAAAATCACAAGGTTTCTGTCGACTTGACCGCCAGGGTTTTAGGGATCACGCAAACATCAGACATGTCCCAGTCGTCCAGGTGGGTCAGTGTACTCCAGACGTGTGGCGCCCTTGACTAGTCATTGTTCCTTTGTCCACAGACATCGCTATGTCCAGAAGGACTTTTCTGTTTTCAGACTGTCAAATGAGATCCCTCCAGTCCTTCAGAATATCTCACATTTATCCATCCATTCGGTCTACACATTTTTTTTGGCTGCTATACTCTAGGTATCATTCCAAGCGCTGAGGTTTTCCCTGATTTGATGAAGCTTAAATTCTAGCGGGTGTGCATGGATTAAAGGGACAACGAGGAGGCTTCCCTGGTAGCTCTGATGGTGAAGAATCTGCCTTGCAATTCAGGAAATCTAGGTTCGACCCCTGTGTTGGGAAGATCCCTAGGAGAAGGGAATGGCTGCCCACTCTAGTAATCGGCCTGGAGAATCCCATGGACAGAGGAGTCGGTCAGGCTACAATCCATGGGGTCACAAAGAGCTGGACCAGACTGAGTGACTGAGTTTGCACACACACACGGACATTTACATCCGTCGCATATCTTGGCTGTTGTAAACAGTGCTGCAGCGTACATTAGCATGCACATATCTTACAAATTAGTGTTTTCTCTTTCTTCAGGTAATATCCATGAGTGACGTACTGGGCCATATGGCACTGTTATCTTTAAGTTGTTGAGGACTCTCTATACTATTTCATAGTGGCTGCACCAATTCACGTTCACACCGACAGTGCACAAGTGTTCCCCTTCTCCACAACTTCTTCCTCCTTGGGGAGAAACTTTGCAACTGTGATTATCCTCCCATTTGTGGGATTCCTACACAGAGGTCTAGGTCTTCATCAGATTACCTCTCTACTCCACCCCCTTCACATCTGATTGTGACTCTTTCTTTATATCTTCAGTTGTGGGAAAATGTTTTTTGCTAGTCTTCAGGTTGTTCTTGTAGATCGTCGCTCTGTAAATTGCTGTGATTTTGGTGTGCCTGTGAGAGTCGAAGAGTTCAGGGTCTTCCTACTCCACTGTCTTGATCACCTTTCCAATCCATTTTCTTAAATAACAGTGCTATTCTTTATATCCAATAAATGATTGATTTAAGTGTATTCATTACTATATTATCTGCTTTTAGGTTTTTTTAGTAGTAAATATATATTTGTCATATATATATATACATGGGCTTCCCAGGTACCCACTGTCTTGGTCACCTTTGCAATCTATTTTCTAACATAGTGCTATTCTTTATATCCAATAAACTGTCGATTTAAGTATATTCATTACTCTATTACCTCTTTTTATTTTTTTAAAGTAGTAAATATATATTTTTCTCTTCATAAGATATTTATGGGCTTCCCAGGTAGCTCAGCTGGTAAAGAACCCACCTGCAATGCGGGAGACCTGGGTTTGATCGCTGGATTGGGAAGATCCCCTGGAGGAGGCATGGCAACCAACTCCAGTATTCTTGCCTGGAGAATCCCCACCAACAGAGGAGCCCGGTGGGCTGCAGTCCACGGGCTCGTAAAGAGTCAGACATGACTGAGTGACTAAGCACAGCACACACGCATAAATCTGCTGCAAAGATAACTTGTTATTTATACAAGTTACAGATCTGGTGAAGATCAGTTTGAGATTAAATTGCAGAAATTGTTATTCTCCTAGCTCAAAATCTGACATTATATTCTTTATGCTCTACTGCTTTGCCCTGTTTTCTCCCCAAAGCTAAGGTGACATGGCCATTTTAGTGTAACATCTAGAAATAAGTAAATGGCCAGAATACTGGTCTCTGACAACTTCCATATAACCACTCACCTAAGCCATCATAATTAAATATATTTCACTTAAAATATAGCAATGAAAACTAGTTCAGTAACAACATAAAAATGATTTCATTCCATTTTTTATGTGCTGAGAAAATTAAGAAGCAAACTCTTCAGGCTTTGTGTAAATTTAAAAATCACATCTCCAGGGCTTCCCTGGTGGTCCAGTGGTTAAGAATGCCTTACAGTGCAGAGGACACCAGTTCGAGTCCTGATCTGGGAAGATCCCACATATTGCGGCGCAACTAGCATGCACACCTGGAGCCTGTACTCTGCAACAAGAGAAGCCAACACAATGAGAAGCCTGCGGACCACAACTAGAGAAAGTCTGCGTGCAGCAACGGAGACCCAGAGCCAAAAATAAACAAATAAATGACTTTTAAAAAATTACATTCCCATTTTTATATGCAGCAAACTGAACCAATGGTTTCAGAATAAAATGTAACAATAAACCTCATATTCTTAAGACCTGATTATCATTTTAAATATTTAAGAAGCATCATTTTTAAATTTAGTTTTTATACTCTTCTTCTTCCAGTAATATTGCTATCAGTCTTGGAATATACTTGTACTCTGGGAATGTTTATTTTTTATTTACTTTTCACTTGCAGCCCAACTTTGCAAGACAAATGCTCTCTTAATAATTGAAGGACTGCAGTGAGATGCTGGTTTACAGTTTACCAACATTGTCCCTCCCCAGCGCACGCTTAGGAGCAGAGCTATCTCATTGTTGTAGAAGAATAACTGCCACTTTCCAGTTCAGCCTCAGAGCCAAGGGGATAAATGTAAAAATTATTTTACAACCAACAGTTCTCAGACCTTACATATATCGGATACATTTCTAGGACCTGTTAAGATACTTAAGCTCTTTCTCAAACCCTTCTAATGTTATCCCCAGCTATTAAAAAGACATAGGTAAGCTATATTGTCAGAGTCACGTTTGTAATTCCTTTAGGAAGAGTAAGAAGATGATGATATTTGTAAGATATTTAAATGTAAATTTGAATATGAAAGTCCATGTGATGTGTGAAAACCTATGAGATAGGCCCAAAAGTTTCAATGCTTACCATAAGTCACACTGTATACCTTTTTGATACTTTTTATCTTCCAGTCAATACAGATGTAGAAGGACTTCCCTGGAAGGCCGATGGTTAAGACTCTGTGATTTCACTACAGGGGGAGTGGGTTTGATCCCTGGTTGAGAACGAAGATCCTGCATGACTATGTGGTATGGTTAAAAAAAAAAAAAAAAAAAAGACAGTTGCAGAAACATCTATCAGAGGCTTGAGAAAAAGTTATATATCTAATGTGATGATATTGTTTCTTTATTCTGTTTTTCCCTTATAAATGGCTGATATCTATGTTGTAAGAAACTTGGTCCCAAGAGGGTCATCTTATCCTTTAAGCTAAAGTAAAAATTCTTTTTTCTTTTTTAAATCCTTTTTGAAGGGGAGAGCAGAGGGAGTTGGAGAGACGGCACTTGTCCAGAAAGGACAGGTAATCTACTGGTTCTCAGACTTAGCTGTGCACTAAAATTAACTGGAGAGTTTTCAAAAATACTGATGCTTTGTTTTCACCCCCTGAGATTCTGATTTAATTGGAATGGGGTCCAGCCTGAGTTTCAAGATTTATCAAAGCTCCCCAGGTGATTCTAATGTGCACTCCAGGTTGAGCCACTGGCATAGGACCATGGGTTTAAGTTGAGTACTAGTTGGGGAGTGTTAGGTGAATCATATGGGCTTCCCTGGTGGCTCAGATAGTAAAGAATCTGCCCACAATGCAGGAGATCTGGGTTCAGTCCCTGGGTCAGGAAGATCCCCTGGGGAAGGGAATGGCTACCCACACCAGTATTCTTGCCTGGAGAATTCCATGGACAGAGGAGCCTGGTGGGCTCTATGGATTGCAAAGAGTCCGACATGTCTGAGTGACTAGCACGTACACTTATTTTTTTACAGGTGAGTCCTATACACTCTAAGAGTCTCTTTCTTCCTGTTTGTGAAAATTAGCTAAATACCAGTATCTTACAGAGCATTTGTAAGAATAAAATAAAATAATGGATATAAAATTTCCTTGAAAAGTGTAAAGGGTTATACCAATGTGCGCAATTAGATTTATATTTAGACCCTTTTGCTCCAGAGAAATAGTTTAATAATATAATTTGTACAAAATATCAGGCTTCAATCACCTCTAAGGAAACAGAGGTCCTGCCAATTTTTAAAGACAATTATTCATTATTCTGGTAGATTTTAGAACCCAGAGACTATTTTGTATGATACATAGAATTTATATTAATAGGGATATTTAAATGATGTTGCTAACGTAGATACATGCATAATTTAACAGCTCTCCAAAATTTTAAAAAATCAGTCTCCCAAGTTGAAAACTAAGGTAGGTAGATTCTCCACAGGATTTTATTTCTGCATACATTGGATATAAAAAAATAAAAGAAAGAGAGAGAGAAAAAAAATTACTGATTGTAAAAAAAAAAAGGAGTGCAGAAATCAACAAATAACAGGAAAAATTTTCAAGTAGATTTAAGGAAGTTAAAGATGCAGAGATAACCAATGAAAAAGACAATATAAAGGAGTTTTGAACTTAACCATGGGTAGAGTCCATAGAGTAATGGGAAATGAAATGCAAAGAAAACGTCTTGAAAAATGAAAAAGAATTGTTGAAAAGGGGAAATGAGAAGAAATCACCAAATAGATGAGAGTTTTCAGGCCTAGGAAAAGTTTTACCATAACATGTTGGAGTTGCTATAACATACTTGGAGACTTGGCCAACAAAGGCCTGTATAGTCAAAGCTAGGGTTTTTCCAGTAGTCTTGCATAAATATGAGTGTTGGACCATAAAGAAGGCTAAGCAAGCACCAAAGAATTTATGCTTTCCAATTGTGGTGCTGGAAAAGACTCTTGAGAGTCCCTTGGACTGCAAGGAGATCAAACCAGTCAATCCTGAAGGAAATCAACCTTGAATATTCATTAGAAGGTCTGACGCTGAAGCTGAAGCTCCAAAAGTTTGGCCATCTGATGTGAAGAACCAACTCAATGGAAGAGACCTGATGCTAGGAAAGATTGAAGGCAAAAGAAGGGGTGGCAGAGGATGAGATAGTTGGATGGCATCACCAACTCTATGGACATGAGTTTGAGCAAACTCCAGGAGACACTGAAGAACAGGGAAGTCTGGCGTACTGCAGTCCATGGAGTCCCAAAGAGTCAGGCATGACTTAGCAAATAAATAGCAAACCTGGGTTTGCAAATAGCAAATAAATAGCAAACCTGGGTTTGCAAATAGCAAATAAATAGCAAACCTGGGTACTAGTAGGACTGATACATGAAAATGGCAATGATTCATGGAGGAGAGTTGATTATAGGAAGAAGAGCTCATTGCCAGAGTGAGGTCTTTCAGGAGTTATGAGAAGCTATCCAAAAGTAGTGATGTCTGATAGGAAAACAGACAAGAAGAAAGGCAGAGATAGAGATTTTGGATATCGATGTCAGCTAATTGCTAATTTGAGGATGGGAAGATTGTTTCAATTTCATCAATACATTGAGAAGCAAGATTACCAATTACGAATGCTGATAATATTTATTTGATGATAAAGGGGAAGATATAAAATAGTTCTAGAAGGTGGAGAGCAAGGAAAGTGAGGTAGGATGGCTGATCAGTGTTTAATGTCAATTTGTTGGTGATGGTCATGAATTTAACATGAGGTACATGAGTACTTTGGTCAATACTTGGGAATAAGAGTGGGAAGGTAGATGTTAGGTTTAAGCAGGATGGTAATTTGAACTGGAAGGGATAATGAAGGAAGTTGTACTAGTTATATTGGTAGGTTTAGTTTCATGAAATGTTTATTGAACATTCACCAGTGGAGTTTTGGTGGAAGAATGTACAGAATGACTTATAAGATTTCTTTCAAATGTCTCTTTCTTAAATCAGTATCTCTTCTTCTCCACACTAGGCAAAAGCCAGATTTGGGATAGAACCTGCTGGGAAGCTTTGAGGGGCATTGTGATTTTTTTTTTAATGTAACCAAATTTTATTTGTTATTCTTTTTTAGTAGTGGATAGTTGAAGATATTTTCCAAGTGTAAGTCCATCATTAAAATACTTGTGTAAATTTATTTTAATTGGAAAGTATTTGCTTTACAATGTTGTATTCGTTTCTGCTGTACAAAAAATTGAATCAGCCATGTGTGTGTGCTCAGTCACTAAGTTGTGTCTGACTATTTGAGACCCCAAGGACTGTAACCTGGCAGGCTCCTCTGACCCTGGCATTTCCCAGGCAAGAATACTGGAGTGGGTTGCCATTTCCTACTTCAGGAGATCTTCCCAACCTCGGGGATTGAACCTGCGTCTCCTGTGTTTCCTGCATTGGCAGGTGGATTCTATCACTGTACCACCTGGGAAGCCCTATGTAGCTTGGAGACAATTGTTTGGTCACTAAGTTGTGTCCAGCTCTTTTATGACCCCATGGACACAAAAGCCATATGTATGCATATAATGTATCCCCCTGTCTTGAGCCTCCCTCCCACCCATCCATCCCACCCCTCTATGTCATCACAGGGCACCGACCTGAGCTTCCTGTGCCATATAGCAGGAATCTGCTATCTATTCTGATAGATTCTGAATCTATCTATTCAGATAGCTGAATTCCCCCAGCTATCTATTTTACACATGGTCGTGTATACATGTCAATGCTACCCTCTTAAATTGCCCCTCTTCCTCTCTGTGTCCACAAGTCTGTTCCTATGTGTGCGTCTCTACTCCTGCCCTAAAAATAGGTTCATCGGTGCCATTTTTTCCCCTAGATTCCATATATGTGCGTTAATATAGGATAATCGTTTCTCCTCTTTCTGAGTTACTTCACTGTATAACAGGCCCGAGGTTCATCCACCTCAGCAGTGAGATCTTTAAGGGGCTTGCGATCCTTAAAAGACATCAGAAATACAGAACCAGCTAACTCAGGCTTCCACATCCTCTTCTTACATCCCTGGTGTAATGGGCTGAATGGGGGCGTGTTAAAAGAACCTGTAAGTTTGGCCTTATTTGGAAAAAAAGTTTTTGGAGATATAATTTAGGATCTCAATATGAGATCCTCCTGGGTACAGGTGGTCCCTAAATCCAGTGACCAGAGACTGGACAGAACAAGAGCCTTCCTACACACAGACTAGAAAACATGCGAAGACAGGCAGTGACTAGAATTATGGGGACATAAACTGAGAGAGCCTGGAGCTACTAGAAGTTTGAAGAGACAATGAAGGATTCTTCCCTAGAGTTTTAGAGTTAGCATGGCCCTGTGGATACCTTAATTTTAAACTTCTAGCCTCCAGAACTGTGAGAGAATAAATTTTGGTTGTTTTAAGTCACCAAGTTTGTGGTAATTTCTTATGGTGGCCCTAGGAGACTAATAAAACTGGCAAAATGTAATTATTTCCTGCTCCCAATGAAACGAATAGTATCCTCAAGTAACTAGTAAAAATAATAAAAACAATAAATCCTGCCAGTGCTGACCCAGGTCTGTGGAGCATATTTGTGACACTTGGCATCTTAGAGGGTATGATATTGATCCAGACACCAATCCTTGACCCATGGGTTGACAGTGGCCTAAAGTCATCAGTAAAAGCATACAAAATTCTGAAATGGAATAATAGTGTATGACCTGGAGTTGTTTTCCAAAAAAAAAAAAAAAAAAAAAACAGTGACTCATTTTCTTATCTAAAATTAAAAAGCACTAACATCCCATCTGAGAACTTCCTCCTGCCCCCGTCAAACTGAGAAAAACTCAAGAGAGAACAATTATGAAAGAAAATTAAGCGTTTTATTAATTCTACCCACCCCCCTCCACAATGGAAGTAAATCAGTGATTTTGCTCTTGCTCCCCCTGTTTGGGGTAAATATTCCCTGAGCAGGATCTGATTCCTATCTCAGCTTCCAAGATGGTGCTACTGGTAACGAACACACCTGCCAATGCAGGAGACACTGGTTCAGTCCTTGGGTCGGGAAGATCCCCTGGAGAAGGAAATGGCAACCCACTCCAGTATTCTTGCCTGGAGAATCCCATGGACAGAGAAGCCTGGCAGGCTGCAGTCCATAGGGTCGCAAAGAGTCAAACACAACTGAAGCGACTTAGCATACATGCATAAAATAGAAATCAAAACAGTTACCGCTACTGCAGATATTCCATTCAAGATACAAAAACCTGAAAATTGATTGGATCATGGTGGTGTTTTCTATCTATGTGAAATTGAAATTTCAGCTCATGTAGTGAATCCCAGGGATGGGGGAGACTGGTGGGCTATGGGATCACACAGAGTCAGACACGGCTGAAGTGACTTAGCAGCAGCAGCAGTGAACAGACATATCACTGCTTTGCTAGTCACATTAATCATGAGGATTCTGCCTGGCACTCTGGATTGCACAAACTGTGATCATATGAGATTACATGAGAGCACAAGTCCCAGTGAAGCATGACTTCCTCTCTTTGGTTTCCGATACGTAGAAAAGAAACACAACATGGCAAAAGGGGTGGGATTGCAGGGGGCCTCAAAACATCAGTTTTGCTATTGCCAACCCTAGACTGGAGATTCTGGCTTGAACCCAAGAGCAAATGGGACATTTGATTCCTGCCTCTGAATTTAAGAAAACTGGCCCTCACTGAAGAGCTGACCTGAATTATATGTACCCGGTGGCCAAAAGAAAAGGATCAGAGACCTGGTTGGGGCAGAATCGGAGAGAGTTGGGTATGCACACCTCAGGAGGATGCTGGGCATGAGAGAGTCAGAGAGAGGAGCCCGGGCTGCTTCTTTTTTTTTTTTTTAATGTTATCTATTTATTTATTTTGTTTTTGGCTGTGCTGGGTATTCGTTGCTGCACGTGGGCTTTCTCTAGTTGCAGCGAGTGGGGTCTACTCTCTAGTTGCAGTGTGTGGGCTTCTCATTGAGGTTGCTTCTCTTTTTGCAGAGCACGGGCTCTAGAGTGAAGGCTCAGTAGTTGAGGCACATGGGCTTAGTTGCCCCTTGGCATATGGGATGTTCCTGGACCAGGGATCAACCTGTGTTCCTTGCATTGGTAGGTGGATTCTCAACCACTGGACCACTGGGGAAGCTCCTGGGTTGCTTTTTTTAAAATTATGTAGTAGAGAATACACTGATGACCCACCCCTGCCTCCCACTCTACCTCCATCCCCACTTACTGAACTGGTGATGGAGGAGGGGGGTAGATATAGGTGGAAAAAAAAATTTTATTTTGAAGTTTCCAGTAACTGCTGCTTCTCTGATTCAATACATTATAGAAAAAATTTTAATGAAATTTCTGTTTATAAACTTTACTATATTAGACATATAATGTATTATATACAATGCAACATAAAATTAGATTTTATAATGTTATAAAATTACCAAACTGTATTTATAATCATTGATGTCAAATGAGCACCTGAATTCTCTGTGTGAACTTGTCAGTTGAAGATGTTTCTGCTATAAAAGTAAACATGTCAGAAAATAAAAAATTTTTTCCCCACAAAAATAAAACAAAAACCTCCCAAACAAAACCAATAAAATGATTTATTTTTTCCTTACTTGAATGACTGATGCTACCTAGTTATGTGACAAACTATAAAATGATGAGCTATTCCAAATGAGCTAGAGTGTTAAATTCTGTGCAAGTAATAAATCCCTTATTTTGAATTCAATGAAAGAGACATGATCCCATTCATCATTGAAATTGCTTTCTGGACACCATATATCTTGGCTTGCTCATTACTGTTCTGATGTGAGGTTAGGCTGTATCATGGTCTGTAACTGAAGGAAATATTCAGAAAGGAAAGGGAAAGTGAAAATGGTGGTTTCACGTTTATTATTCTGTGATACTGTGCAGTTAAAATATGCCACCTCCGCAGTTACTCCTGCATTTGGGGGATCAGAATGGTAATGAAAAGATTCATTATGATTGGGCATATTCACTTGTTCACCAACACTATGTGACACATTTATCAGTTCTTTTCCAAAGATACTCATATCCAGTGACATTATTAAAATGTGTCCATATCAAAGGAATTGGTTTTTTATAAACTCTGACATAACAATTTACTGAATTTAATAAGCATACTACCTTAAAACTGAAAAACATTAGAAGTTATTCTGCTTGTATTAAAAATATATGGGGACTTCCCTGGCAGTCCAGTGATTAAGACTCCAAGCTCCCAATATAGGGCTTATGGGTTGGATGCCTGGTTGGGAAACTAAGATCTTGCATGCCACACAGTGCCACCAAAAAAAAAAAAAAAAAAAATCCAACAAACAAAAACCAAAAAATATACAGACAATAGTTCTGCAATAAGAAAATGAAATCAGACTTGGGAGAGAGTTGACTTTGGAATGCCAATAAATTGAGGTTTCATTTCTTTACTGGTCTGATGAGCAACTCGTTGTGGAGTACACTTTGACAACATACTCTCCTAGTTTCTTCAAGGGAGTATGAAAAGGAATCTCCATTATCCTCCCTGAAATAATGGCATCTCTTTCTATGAGGACCTTGGCTTGTTACTTATTGCTACCAAGATCTGACTCTGGTCTACATGCTTTACATTCATTGATTATATAGCCCTTACAACACACCATATAAAGAAGGTTTCTATTTTTAACTTTTTAATTCTACTTTACAGATGATAAAGTGAGAAGCATAGAGAATGACACCCAGTCTGACTCAAGCCCACACTGTTAACCACTAGGTTATCCTTCCCCTTCCTTGCCTCTTTAATGGTCATCTTGTTCATGAGAATTGCAGAACTGCCTCTTCCCATGAGTCTTCCTCCCATAAAGCTTTCTGATAACTCTCAAAGAGATTAAATGACTTGCTAACACTTGCACAGTGAGCAAGTGGGGGAGCTGAACTTAAATCCAGGACTTCTGATTCCAAGTCCTATTATCTTTAATGGTATCACATTACTGGGTGTAGCTGAAGTTTTCAACTTAGGAGAAATTGGCTCTAAACAAAATAGCTGGCACTATTTCATTTCTTTCAGAAATAAACTCCAGATGGATTTAAGAATTGAATCTTGCAAATGAAACCATAAAAGTACTGGAAGAAAATTTTGGTGAATATTTATGTAATCTTGGGGTGGCAAAGGCCATTCTAAAAATGGCCTTAAAGTAGAAAAGGTGGACACATTAGATTTCACAAAAATGAAAAAGTCAGTATGCTAAAACTATCAATCATGAGGAAGGGCAAACAACTCAGTACGGGAAAGCAATTTTCTTTCTTTCTTTTTTTTTTTTTTTCATTTTTGATTCATTCATTTATTCTTTCCAGAAATACTGACCTTGAAGTAAAATGGAGATGAAAAACATATGAGGTCCCTGCCTTCATGAAGTTTATAATCCAGAGAAGAAGTCATCACATTGACTGCTGCTGCTGCTAAGTTGCTTCAGTCGTGTCCGACTCTGTGCAACCCCATAGATGGCAGCCTACCAGGCTCCCCCATCCCTGGGATTCTCCAGGCAAGAACAGTGGAGTGGGTTGCCATTTCCTTCTCCAATGCATGAAAGTGAAAGTGAAGTTGCTCAGTGGTGTCCGATTCTTATCGATCCCATGGACTACAGCCCACCAGGGTCTTCCGTCCATGGAATTTTCCAGGCAAGAGTACTGGAGTGAGGTGCCATTGCCTTCTCCTCACATTGACTGATGGGTATGTAATTACATGTAACAAAGGGAGTATAGTTTTTAGAACAGATAACAGATGAGTCCCATGAGCATTGAGATGTCAGGAGAAACTTCCTGAAGAGTAATGTTGAGTGGAGATCTGAAAGATGAGTCCAAGTTGAGATAAGAACAACAAGGGAAGCATTCCAGACAGAGAAAACAGCATGCCTTTTTGGCCTTCCTGGTGGTCCAGTGGTTAAGACCCTGCATTCCCAAGCATAGTTCGATCCCTGGTTGGGGAACTAAAATTTCACATGCCACATGCTGTACAGCTCTGCCAAAAACAAAACAAAACAAAATTGTTGTTGTTTTTGTTTAATCACTAAGTCTTGTCTGACTCTTTGCAGCCTCGTGGACTGAAACATGTCAACTTCATCATCCTGTCCTTCATCATCTCCTGGAGTTTGGTCAGACTCATATCTATTGAGCCAGTGATGCCATCTCACCATCTCATCCTCTGTCACCCTCTTCTCCTCCTGCCCTCAATCTTTCCCACCATCAGGGTCTTTTCTAAAAAATAAAATTAGGGGTATCTAAGAAATTAATACTTTAAAACAAACAACAACAACAAAATGTTTTAAAAGAAAGAAAAAGAGCAACATGGTTTTGGGGGATGACAGCTTGGTCAATTTGAAAAATGAAGAGAAGGCCAATATAATCCAAAGCCAGAGAGTAAGGTGAAGTGTGGTGTGAGATGAGGTAGTGAGGTGGTGCCATTCACCAATATTGGGTACTGGGAGATAAGCAGGTTTGGACTGGATTGAAGATCAAAAATTTGACCTTGGACTTGTTATGTTTGAGATATCCTTCAGAAGTCCATGTGGAGATTTCAAGTAGGTAGTTATATGTAAGGATCCAATGGATAAAAAGTAGGATCAATCAAAAGATAGACATTGAGAATCATTGGCATATGTATATGAGTGGGGCTGAATGAAGCCATGATCAAGGATGAGACGAGGCTGGGGGTGAGGGGCGGGCGGTAGAACAGAGAGAGAAGAAAAGAGTGCTTAGGGCTGAGCCTCGAGTATTGTGAGAACGTCACGGCCACGTAGAGGACAAACCTACAAAGACCATGGAAAGGCTGAGCCAGTAGGAAAGGCCAGGAGAGCAAACTGTCATGGAGGCAAAGAAAAGAGGTGTTTCAAAAAGGAGAGAAAAGCAATGACAAATGCTGCTTAACGGTCAAATAAGAAGAGAACTAAAGAATGCCCAGTGCATTTAGGAGCCTACAAGACACTTAGGACTTTAGTAAATGCTTTTCTTATAGAAAAACAGGGACAAAAGCCATTTTGGAGTTGATGGAAGGGTGAGTGAATGGGGAGGAAGGAAACTGAGATGCGTGTAGAACATGTCTAGGAAACTGGTCTGTGAACAGGAGAACAGAAGTGTGGTAGTGGAGAGAGGTGTGGGATAAGCAGCGGGCTCCCCTGGTAGCTCAGTTGGTAAAGAATCCACCGGCAACGCAGGAGACCCTGGTCCGATTCCTGGGCTGGGAAGATCCACTGGAGAAGGGATAGGCTACCCACTCCAATATTCTTGCCTGAAGAATTCCCTGGACTGTATAGTCCACGGGGTCACAAAAAGTGGGACACGACTGAGCGACTTTCACTTTCACTAAGAATTATTAATTTATTTAAATAGGAGAGACTTAGGGGTATCTATATTTATATCTCCCTGGAGTAAGAAATGGCAATCCACTCCAGTATTCTTGCCTGGAAGATTCCCTGGACACAGGGGCCTGGCAGGCTATAGTTCATGGGGCTGCAAAGAGCTGGACATGACTTAGTGACTGAACACATATCTATATATCTCTCTCTCATGTATGCATGTAACTAAATTTGATTTTTTCCTGTTCATCTCTCTCATGTCAATCTCATTCTTAGGTCAGCCAGAAGAGCCTACAAGAGTAGAGGAAAGTTTTTTCCTTCTCCACAATATTTTTTTAAAATATTTTATTTATTCGTTTCACTCCACTTGGTCTTAGTCGCAGCACTCGGAGATTTTAAGTTGCAATAGCATGTGAGATCTAGTTCCCTGATGAGGATGAAACCTGGGCACTCTGCATTGGGAGTGCAGAGTATTAGTCACTGGACCGCCAGGGAAGCCCTTCCTCTACAATTAGAAAGAAGAAAGTGTTAGTTGCTCAGTCGTGTCTGAGTCTTTGCAACCCCATGGACTATAGCTTGCCAGGCTCCTCTGTCCATGGAAGTCTACAGGCAAGAATACTGGAAAGTGGGTAGCCATTCTCTTTTCCAGAGGCTCTTCCTGACGCAGGGATTAAACCTGGGTCTCCTGCATTGCAGGCAGATTCTTTATCATCTGAGCCATCAGGGAATTCCTCTCCTCTCTAATATTCAGACCTTATTTTGTTCCTCACCAGAAAATGCACTCAAGGCCAAAGGGAAGGAAACAAAGGGCAGTAGGTAGACACCAGTTACCAGCAGGGAGATGGTTTCTTTGCAGTAACCATGCCCAGGACAACTTGACCATTAGAAACACTAAATCATCACGGCCTAAGCAGAGAAGCAAGGGTCCTTGCATGAGAAGAGCACATGGCTGGAGAGCTTCTCTAGTTCATCTCTTCTATCTAACTCCTCTAAGAGAAGGAGTTTTACAAAATTAGCAGAAAGAGGGCTTATTCTTTCCTTCTTTCCCTGCTTCCAACATACTTAGCATCAGGCAAGCTCTCTAACCTTTGATTAAAATAAAGTGACAGTGTTAGTTGTTCAGTTGTGCCCAACTCTTTGGGACCCCATGGATTATAGCCCACCAGTCTCCCCTGTCCATGGGATTTTCCAGGCAAGAATATTAGAGTGGGTTATCATTCCCTTCTCCAGGGGATCTTGCTGACCCAGGGATCGAATCCAGGTCTCCTGCATTGCAGGGGATTCTTTATCATATGAACCACCAAAGAAGCCTCCGATTAAAGTAAAACACAGCCAAAACAGTGATCCTCAATGGAGAGTGTCTGTTCCCCATTTGGGACTGTTGGTAATGCCTCGAAACACTTTTGATGATCATGACTGTGTGGGGAGCATTGCTAATGGCATCTTGTGGGTAGAGGCCAGAGATGATGCTAAACATCTTGCAAAGCACAGGACAGCTTCACCCAAGGAAGTATCTGGTCCAAATGTCAGGAATGCCAAGTTTAAGAAACTTTGATCTAGAGGTGTAAATATTCCTTCAAACAATCTCTCAGAGCAAAATCAAAACAAAAGAGAAAGGCTTGGAGCTTGATTGGCCATTTTTCTTGGAGCTTATTGGCCATTTTTTTCTTTGTGAAATATAGAGTAGAAGGAATTTAATTTTATTTTCTCTATATTTTACATATGCTTTTTCTGTATTTTATGAATAAAAGGGGATTCATAGGCATTACATAATGTGAAATCAAGACAAACGCTTTCATCTTGATACGGGAGCTAGTATACTTACTAGAAGTTCTCTTTATCATAATCCTTACTTCAAAACCAAACTAAAAACCTCTTTCAATATCCTTGAAAAAACGATGTATTCACAGTTGTCCCTTGTTTGAATACTTCCTCTTTTAAACAACACTATGTATATTCCTACTGTTTTTTTAACCGTATAGCTAATTTTAATGGGCAGTTTATATCCATTTCTTCTAAAGTTTTTGTGAGGCTTTGTCCAAAAATAAAAATACATTGATTTAATGTAATAGTACTTTTTACTATCATCTTTAAATTATTTCAACTTATGGTTTTATTTTCATGGTCAGCTAATTGAACTGGCTTCTGAAAATAACTTTGTATGGCTTAATTTCACAGAAATACTTATAAAAATTCTCTGTATTTGCTGTAAAATTTGCTTTGAAATATGAACACATGTTTATATATGGGCACCATTTCTTTATTAAGAACACCTAGAAGGTTAGGAAGTTACTCAAACTGGGATTACAAAAAGAACAGTGGATAAATGTTTAAGTTCTTTAGAATTGACTCCTCAAAGGCAAGTCTTAGGACCTCTGACTTTTCTGTATGTTAAATGAGGTTGAGCACTAGGAACTGCATTTGGCTGTAACTGACAGAAAAGAATACTGGCTTGAGCAGGACAGAATTTTATGTTTTACTTATTTAAAATAAATCTGGAGACAGGCTGTATGGGACTGCTGTAGTATGATGGCTCCCTACTCTCATCTCAGCTGAAGTTCTTTACTTTAAATTGCTTCATCTTCATTGCACAGCTTCTGTCCCCAAGGTCCCCCAGAGCTCAAGGTGAGGGCTGGAAGTCCAGCCATCACCTCCACATTCCAAGCCAGAGCAGAGGAAGCAAGGAGGAACCAAAGGATGGTTCTAGCTTTCAACATCTTCCCAGAAGTCTCATGTAATACTTCTGCTGACATCTCACTGGCTAGAACTTCATCTCTGTGATGGAGGGTGGGAAATGTAACCTTCTGAACTGGGTATCTTGTCATCTCAAGTATGTTTAAGTGAAAATGAAGTCACTCAGTCGTGTCCAATTCTTTGTGACCCCATGGACTGTAGCCCACCAGGCTCCTCCATCCATGGGATTTTCCAGGCAAGAACACTGGAGTAGGTTGCCATTTTCTTCTCCAGAGTACCTTCCTGACCCAGGGGTTTAACCTGGGTCTCCCGCATTGCGCGCAGACACTTTACCGTCTGAGCCAGGAGAGAAGACAGGTATAATTAGAACTTTGTTGCTAATGAGTACAGTGAGGAATTTCCCTGGTGGTCCAGTGGTTAAGAGTCTACTTTCCGACGTGGGGGATGCAGGTTTGACCCCTGGGTGGGGAGTGAAAGCATATGCCTTTGAGGCAGCCAAGTCCACAAGTGGCAACTAACCCTGCCAGTCACTTTTAGAGAAGCCTGTGCACCATAACAAAGACTGCCCCTCCTCCACCACAAAATAAAGAATTTAAAACACGAGTACTGATGAAAAGGTGCTTCTTTAAGCTAAACAAATATCTCTCTTCTTTCCAAAAAAAAAAAAAAAAAAATTGGCAGCCCATTCATTGTCACTGATTTCTTCTGACACTACTTGCTGCCGGTCCCCTCCCAAGGTCCTGAAAGGTTTCCATGGAATCCTAAGTGTTCCATGCATTTGAAAATCATTAGCTAAGATAATTTCTAAGGGTATATAAAATATTAAAAATCCTGATTCTTTGATGTTGTTAGTTTCTAAGTTGGTAATGTCTAAAAGGATCACATTTCTCAGTAATTTCGACATGCTTTAAAAAAATTATGGTTGCTAAAATATAGGCATCAACAATTAATGTTGTAATTAGCTTGCCCCTCTCTGAGCCTTCCACCTTCATGGACCAATACCCTCGCTTTCTCTCCAAGCCTTACCAAGTTCTAAAAATGAATAAGGATGAATTAGATTTGGGCTGAATACATTTTTGAAGAAATCTGTTTTTTTTTTTTTTTCTTTCTGTTTTCCTTTTAACATGTATGAACAAAGGGGTCCTGGAGAACTTTTGCTGAGCTGGTTAGGTTATGTTTGATTGACACTTGTCTTTGGGGTTTTTTTTTAAGGTGTATACGGCTCTCCCTACAACCCTAAAAAGAATTCTGATTTTAGCACTCCCATAAGAGTTTGTGGGAAGAACAAATGTCAGGAACCACATTCTTATACTCAAATATTGTTTCTGCCAGTTAAGAGCCGTGAGATCATAAATAAAGTAGTTTTCCTGAAAGTTTTTTTATTTTTAAAATTAACGATAACATCTAACTTGTTGATTTTTAGAGTTGGATGAAATATTGCATTGTTGATGCTCTATAAACACAGAAGTTATTTACATCACAAGTAAGCTTTAGGTGTTTCTTTAAAAGTGAAAAATCAGAGAGGGTTGGGCATGTAGATGAAATCTGAAGTATTAAGATGGCTTTGTCTGGGAACTTGTGTCAGAGAATCAAGGAGGCAGCCATTATAGGAGACAGGTTAGGATATTTAGTCTCATTCTTACACACTCTACCCTTCTTGCATACACACATACACAATGTGATTATGTAACATGAAGCATCAACAGAGATATGACAGCAAAGGAAAATTTTTATTTTCTAGAATTATGCTTTGGTAGTGATTCCAAAATTTCTTGGCTTTAAAAAGTGGCATTCTTCTGACTTCAGTTTATTCTTGACTCTCACATGAAAACAGCAGTCCTAGCCAAAGGCTAAATTGTGAATCTTTCAAGTTTGGCTTTGGCAGGTCTGCTCCTTTCAGCACCTTCCTGAACTCCAGAATAGGATGGGGGTAAAGAACAGCAAGGTAGTGACCTAAAAAAGAGAAGATAGGACCTGAGCATCATGAACAGCTTCAGGGATGTGAGGAATTGGTATACAACACGACACCCAGGGGCACAGAGCTCCTACTCTGAGAAACACCTAGAGAGAAAGTGGCTACTTTCCCTCATGTTCACTTGCCTTCTGAGACTGCAGTTGATCAAATTTCTCACCTAGGCCCAGTTCAGAGTGAGTCACAAAAATAGTAAAGGTATGTTATGAGCATATCCGTGGAAGAAATCACAAGATACCCTCTCTGTAGCAGCTTTTTATCTCACTACATAAATCCCCTTCCTTCATTTATCAACCTTTATTTATTCAACCCATTTCCAAGGCATTGTTTGCATAAAGTCTGCAATCTCAAATATTTAAAAAGTTCAACCAGTCCCAGACTTTACCAATCTGAGACCTGAGGTATTTTTGCTCCCTCATTCCTAGTATTCAAAGCCTGGGTTGATTTACTTTTTAAGCTTAGGCATCTGTCTTGGTTTCTTGAGCTGCAATCCAGCTACTCATAAATGGGTTTTGAACTTCAGAAAGCTGTGCTAGAACTTTGCTGCTGGTGACCAAGGCTAGATCCCTGTCACCAGGGACAGTCTCATCCTTTCTCCACTCCAGGCTTTCTGGCTGAAGTTTATCACAAGCTCTCCCTCTCACTAGAGGCTTGTGAATTTGTACTGTCTGAACCATCAGTTGCACCAAGTTCTCTTCCCTATTACTGTTGCTCTAACCAGAAACAGGTTTGCTCAGCCTCTCTGGGCAGTGATACAGATGGTTGGTTACAGCCTTTGGAGACCAATAATACAAAGGAGTCAGGCATTCATACATTAGCCAAGCCAGTCTGTGTGGCCAAGGCCAGCATATTCCATGACCAAACATCTAAAGAACAGTTCTTGTTATAGCGACTTCATTTGAACAATACAATTGTGTGATGGAAAATTGGCATGGGTGATTAAACTCCGAAAGAAACAATATCAGAAGAGGCTGATTTCAAATGCTACCTCCATATGTTAAATTCCAATATATTTTTAGGTTAATTTTGACAGTCTGTGTTTTATTCTACTGAGCTTTTAGTCTATTCTTATATCTTTATTATATTATTATAATTCTTTTATTTATTTTTTGGCTGCACTGGGTCTTCAGTGCTACAGGAAGGTTTTCTGTCATTGCAGCAAGCTGGGCTATTCTATTGTGATGTGAGGGCTTCTCATTGCAGTGGCTTCTTTTGTTGTGGAACAGAGGCTAAGTAGTTGTGGCTCCTGGGCTCCGGAGCATGGGCTTAGTTACTCTAGTTGCTGGATCTGCCTGGACCAGAGATTGAACTCTTGTCTCCCACATTGGCAGGTGGATTCTTAATCACTGGACCACCAAGGAAATCCCCATAATTTAAAAAATATGTTTTAGTGCATGGTAGAAATACTTTCTACTATTATTTGTTTCAAAAGTTCCTCAGTTTGACCCCATGGTCCATAGCCTGCCAGGCTCCTCCGCCCATGGGATTTTCCAGGCAGAAATACTGGAGTGGGTTGCCATTTCCTTCTCCAGAGGATCTTCCTGACCCAGGGATCAAACCTGGGTCTCCTGCACTGCAGGCAGTTTCTTTACCATCTGAACCACCAGGGAAGTCCTATGTGGATTTACATGAGCTTAATTATTTGGGGAAGATCTTTCTTTTCTGATCATTTTCATATTTTTGGCATTTTCCTCAGAAAACTCAGATAATTGCTCAAGTTTTTATCATTTTTTCTATTTGATGCAATGTTGATTCTGTTATTTCTCTGCATCTAAAGTATTTAAAAAGTTATTCAGGTAGTTAGGAGATCCAAGATGAAATGATGAATGTAACAAGATAATGTAATTCTACTACAAACATATAAAACAACCTTAATGAAGGGATGGGGGGAAATAATAGAAATAATTGGTGTCTGTAAGACTAAGCAAAAGGAACTACACCTAAGTACGGTATACTCTAACTAATAAATTTGTTTCCCTTGTGATGCTGGTTAATGATTCCCATACCACTACATATGTAATGTGGGAGACCTGGGTTTGATCCTTGGGTTGGGAAGATCCCCTGGAGAAGGGAAAGGCTACCCACTCCAGTATTCTGGCCTAGAGAATTCTATGGACTGTATAATCCATGGGGTTGCAAAGAGTCAGACACAACTGAGCAACTTTCACTTCCACTTCCACTTCACTCAGTCTTACATTATGGGCTTCCCTCATAGCTCAGTTGGTAAAGAATCTGCCTGCAAAGCAAGAGACCCTGGTTCGATTCCTGGGTCAGAAAGATCCCCTGGAGAAGGTATAGGCTACCCACTCCAGTATTCTGGCCGAAAGAATTCCATGGACTGCATGGTCCATGGGGTTGCAAAGAGTTGGAGATGACTGGGTGACTTTCACATATATGTATAGTGGAGCTGAACAATTAAGTAAATGGATAGCATATGGTGGGAGCCAGATTTCTCACTGATGGGGTGGGAGGTTATAGATAAACCAAGGAAGGAGGCTAAGATGGTCCATTTGATAATGGATTAGAGTCACAGGTATACATATGAACTCACACTTAGCTTAGTATAGATACAGATAAATAAATACAGAAATATTTATAGAAATGTGTATATACCTGGGACACATATGTTTTCTTGTTCTGGCAGCCGAAGGGACCTAAAAGCAATGACATCCCCGTTGCAGTGAGCATACCTAATGCCAAGATCTTGGTTTCTAACACCATTCTCCAGTAGTAGAAACCAGGGCTCCTTGAAGAAGTAGTTGATTCTTGGACTGGGGTAGAAAATATATAAAATGTGTCTGGAGCCACTTGTAGTGCCAGAAAGTAAGTGCTAGAATTTGCAAAGATGGGAGTATACCAAAGGAACACAAGAGCCAACCTAGAGAGATTCCAGTGACCAAAGGCGAACATTTGAGCAGTAAAATAAAAAATAAAATAGTGTTGGATTGTAACCCAAGTATAAAATAAATACCAATGAGCCCACAATGATATAAATAATGATTTAATAAATAAGAAAATGTGGGAAAATTGACAAATTATCTATACAGAAGAATTCCAAATAATTTAGCTACATACTCTTCCTCCAGGAGGTGGAACATAAATTCCAGTTCCACAAGTGTGGGCTGTGCATAGTGACTTCCTTTCAAAGAGTGTAGGATGGATGCGGGAAAAGGAACTTTGTAGCAGAGAAGTCTGATGAACACTACATCATCCAGGTGAACAAGGTCAATGCCAATAGTCACAAATTGTATTGACAGTATCTTTTCTTGATGTGACTGAAAAAAAAGCACTTTATCTCTATTGTCTTCCTCTCTAACACACATAACATTGATCTAATCATGAGGGAAAAAATACCAATTAAATCCCAATTGATTCTATGAAATACCTCACCAGTACTCCTCAAAATTGTCAAAGGCATCAAAACAAGGAAAATCTTAGAAACTGTCACAGCCAAGAGGAGCCTAGTGAGACATGACAAGTAAAATTATTGTGGGACCTTGGGACATAAAGTGGATAATAGGTAAAACCTAAAGAAATACAAGTAAATTAGGAGCTTGGTTAATACTGGGCTTTGCAGGTGGCACAGGAGTAAAGAATCCACCTGCTAATGCAGGAGATGTGGGTTTGATTCCTGGGTCAGGAAGATCTCCTGGAGAAGGAAATGGTAACCCACTCCAGTATTCTTGCCTGGAAAATTCCACTGACAGAGGAGGCTGGCAGGCTACAGTCCATGGGGCCATAAAGAGTTGGACACGAGTCTGAACAACAAGAACAACAAAATGTATTTATACTGGTAAATTAACTGTGACAAATGTATAATGTGTTAATAATTGGAAACACCAGATATAGGATATATTGGAATTCCTTGTACCATCATTGCAATTTTCTGTAAACCTAATATTGTTCTTAAAAACGTTTGTTTTTTCAAAGTTATCATCACTTTTTTTCTCTGAATTTTTTAATATCATCAGCTCTCGTATCTTCTCAATCTCATCTTCTATTTTTACATAGAATTTTGTTTGATTTAATTTCCTTGTGAAATACTCCAGATGATACTTAAAATTTCATTCCATTTCCTATAAAATTTAGAGTATATTCTCCAGACTTCCACTTCTAACCAAAAGGAAATAACAGGGACTAAATTTATTCTCTGCTCAAAACAACCAAAAGACAAAACCAGACTATATATGAAACAACAGTTTTTAAGGCACTGGACATCAACAATGAGAAATGGTGATTCTCAAGAGATGGGAATTGAATGAAGTAAACCCTATAACTGTCCAAGCTTAATGCTCTGAGAGCATCCAACCCTTGAAACAAGGAGAGGAAATCAGGTGAAGCATGGTAGGCTTCTTGAATTGAGGACACAGAGCTGAAAGCCCTGGACAGCTAGAGTAATGGAGAAGAGAAAATTACTTAAAGAACACTGGAGATCCCCAAAGAGTCCCTCTTGACTGTTCAACAGAGCACAGACCTACACATGAGAAGGAAAATATTTACCCTTGAGAAACAAAGTAAAGAATTAGAGGAAACAGTATCTATTACTCACACTGGGCCTGAAAAAGTGCCTGGTTTAAACAGCTAGACCAGGAAACTTTATAATTAATGGAGAATTAGATACAGTATGCAGAAAGGTCTTGACTCAATAATGGGAAATAATTATAACTAGAAATGATGCTCTGGTCCTATTTAGCAAATTGTAATGGCAAGATCCAAAAGGATCAAATTGTTCCCCGCACACTTAATTACATCCTAAAACAAAGTTCAAGAGTCTTTATAAGACTACAAAATTATCTGGTATCCAACAAGGCAAAATTTGCAATACCTGGAGTCCTGTGAAAGGTTACAAGATATACAAGAAACCAGGAAATATGACCCATAATAAGAAGAAAAATAGTCAACTGAAACCAACCAGAATTGACACATGTGGAGAAGCAGACAAAGACATTGAAATGGTTATTATAATTCAATGTGATACGTTCACAATGTTAAGTAAATGCACAAAAATTATTTTAAAAATATAAAATAAACCTCCAGAGATGAAAACTAAAATGTGGGAGATTAATGATAGCTGGGTGTGATTAATGGCAAATTAGATACTGCAGAAGAAAAGATTAATAAACTTGAAGATAAGCAACAGAAACTATCAAAATTAAACACAGAAAGAAAAAAATTAAATGCAAAGACCATCAGTAGACTGTGGGTCATTATTAAACAGCCTGTTTATGTAATTAAGACTTTCACGTTGGCTCAGTGATAAAGAATCCACGTGCCAATGCAGAAGTTCTATCCCTGGGTTGAGAAGACCCCCTGGAGAAAGAAATGGCAACCCACTCCAGTATTCTTGCCTGGAAAATCCCATGGACAGAAGAGCCTGGTGGTCCATGGGGTCACAAAGAATTGGACACTACTTAGCAACTAAACAACAACAATGTGTAACTAAGTCTTTGAAGGAGAGGAGAGATAAGAAAAATAGAAAAAGATATTCAACAAAATTAGGGCTGAATGTTTTCCAGATTTCATGGAAATTATAAACCCTTAGTTTCAAGAATATAAATAAACCCAAGAAAAAGAAAGATAAAGAAAACTACAGCAAGGCTTGTCTTAATCAAATTACTCAAAATAATTGATAAAGAGAATGTTTGAAAGAAGGCAGAGCAAAACTATATATTTTTGTGCAAAAGAACAAAAATAAAGATGAAAGATTTCTTGTCAAAAACAAATAAAGCATGATAGTGAAGCAACATCTTGAAAACACTGGGGGAGAAAAAGCTGTCAATCTAGAATTTTTAATTCAGAAAAAAAGAATCTTAAAAATATGAAGGCAAAATAAATCTTTTTCAGACATAAAAAAGATAAAGTAATTCATTATCAGTGGGCTCACACTACAAAAAATAGTAGGGGTTAATCTTCACAACCTCAGGTTAGGCAATAGGTTCTTGGATATGATGCTCCAAACACAAGCAACAAAAGAAAAAATAAATCAATTGGACTTCATGTAAAGTAGAACATTTTGTGCATCAAAGGAAACTATAAAGAAGTAAAAAGACAACCTGCTGACTGGGAAAAAAAAATTGCAAATTATGTATCTGTTATGTGCCTTGCATATAGAATATAGAAAGTTGCCTTAAAACTCAACCAAAACCTCCCAAATAAACCAATTTAAAAACAGGTAAAGAATCTGAATTAATATTTCTGCAAAGAAGATATGCAAATGATCAACAAACAGGAAAAGATGCTCAACATCATTAGCCATGAAGGAAATGATAATCAAAACCAGAAGGAGATATCACTTCACATTCACCAGTATGGCTATAATAAAAAGGCAGGTAATAACAAATGTTGATTAAAGTCTGGAAATTTCTCAAATGGTTAAGCATAGAGTTATCATATGACCCAGCAATTTTACTCCTATAAATATCCCCAAGACAAATGAAAATATTTTCTACAAATAGATTTGTACATGAATGTTCATATCTATGTTATTTATGATAGCCCAAAAGAATATGGAGAGAATCCAAATGTCTATCAACTGATGGATAAATAAATGTGGTATATCCATACAATGAAGTACTTTTCAGCAATAAAAAGAATGAAGCAGTGATCGCTGCTGCACCATAGATGAAGATACCCATTCACAAAAGACCATGTCTCATGGGCAACAGACAATTGCCTGCTAGGTTGCCAGGCATTTATGTGAGCACTTTCAATATCAGCCATTCAAACCCTAAAACAATTCTAATGTTGCTATAGAGCAAAATGTGAGAAAAGGGACAGAAGCGAACTTAAGCCGTGGTTTATTTTTTTTGAAGTATTTATTTTTTAATCAGAGGATAATTGCTTTGCAATGTTGTGTTGGTTTCTGCCATATCACAACATGAATCAGTCAATCATAATTACACACACATATGTATGTATTTATCTCCTCCTTCTAGAGCCTCTCTCCTCCCACCCATCCCACCCCTCTAAGTGGGGGTGGGCTCCTCATAGGCTGGGCTCCCTATGCTATTTAGCAGCTTCCTATGAGTTATCTATTTTAAATGATAAATGCAATATTTCCCTTCCCTATTTACCTTTTTTATTGAATAATCACTTACCAGGTGGCGTTAGAGGTAAAGAATCCACCTGCCAAGGCATGAGACAGAAGAGACACGGGTTCGATCCCTGGGTCAGGAAGATCCCCTTGGGGAAGAAATGGCAACCCACTCCAGTGTCCTTGCCTGGAAAATCCCATGGGCAGACTGGCAGGCTACAGTCCATAGGGTCATGTAGAGTTGGACACAACTGAAGCAACTGGAGCATGCACACACAAAGGTGTTTTTTCCAGACCTGAAAACTGACTGAAGCTTTTTATAAAGCTTGTTCAAATATTCAGAAATGCACACACACACACACACACACACACACACATACATGAGCAGTGTTGAATATATATATATACACAGACTAATATGTATATATACATGTACATGAGCATTGTTGAATATATGTGTGTATCAGTTCAGTTCAGTTCACTCGCTCAGTTGTGTCCGACTCTTTGCGACCCCATGAATCACAGCACGCCAGGCCTCCCTGTCCATCACCAACTCCCAGAGTTTACTCAAACTCATGTCCATTGAGTTGGTGATGCCATCCAGTCATCTCATCTTCTGTCATACCCTTCTCCTCCTGCCCCCAATCCCTCCTAGCATCAGGGTCTTTTCCAGTGAGTCAACTCTTCACATGAGGTGGCCAAAGTACTGGAGTTTCAGCTTCAGCATCAATCCTTCCAATGAACACCCAGGACTGATCTCCTTTAAGGATGGGCTGGTTGGATCTCCTCGCAGTCCAAGGGACTCTCAAGAGTCTTCTCCAACACCGCACTTCAAAAGCATCAATTCTTTGGCGCTCATCTTTCTTCACAGTCCAACTCTCACATCCATACAAGACCACTGGAAAAACCATAGCCTTGACTAGACAGACCTTTGTTGGCAAAGTAATGTCTCTGCTTTTTAATATGCTGTCTAGGTTGGTCTTAACTCTTCTTTCAAGGAGTAAGCATCTTTTAATTTCACGGCTACAATCACCATCTGCAGTGATTTTGGAATCCAAAAAAAAAATAAAGTCTGACACTGTTTCCACTGTTTACCCATCTATTTCCCATTAAGTGACGGGACCAGATGCCATGATCTTAGTTTTCTGAATGTTGAGCTTTAAGCCAACTTTTTCACTCTCCTCTTTCATGTTCATTAAGAGGCTTTTTAGTTCCTCTTCACTTTCTGCCATAAGGGTGGTGTCATCTGCATATCTGAGGTTATTGATATTTCTCCTGGCAATCTTGATTCCAGCTTGTGCTTCTTCCAGCCCAGTGTTTCTCATGATGTACTCTGCATATAAGTTACATAAGCAGGGTGACAATATACAGACTTGATGTACTCCTTTTCCTATTCGGAACCAGTCTGGGCTGTTCCAAGTCCAGTTCTTACTGTTGCTTCCTGACCTGCATACAGGTTTCTCAAGAGGCAGGTCAGGTGGTCTGGTATTCCCATCTCTTTCAGAATTTTCCACATGAATATATGAATGTATATATTCATAAATTAAACATACTTTGGCTAAAACCTTCATTTCCCTTCTGGCCTCTATAGAGATGAAGAACTGTCATATATATCCTTACCATAATGAAAAAGACCCACCTCTCC
Organism: Odocoileus virginianus; assembly: GCF_023699985.2. Classification (NCBI taxonomy): domain Eukaryota; kingdom Metazoa; phylum Chordata; class Mammalia; order Artiodactyla; family Cervidae; genus Odocoileus; species Odocoileus virginianus. The sequence goes on along the minus strand of NC_069704.1, from coordinate 36,535,032 downwards.
CTCTAAAAAAAATACAAAATCCTTTGCATGCTGGGCTACACTTAAAGTCTTCTTAGTTGGCAGAGTTTTGAACGTAGTGGAAGAAGACTTGCTATGTCTTCTGAATGACCTGGGTGAATTTTCTGAACCTGAGACCCATTCATTAAGTGACAGTATTGGGTTGTACAATTTTTAAATATTTTCTTGTCTCTGACATTCAATAACCCTGTAGACCTCCTACAATAGCACTATCATCACTGAAGTAAAGATAACCCCCACCTCAAGCTCAACTTCATGAGTAACCAATATTAACCTGTGGCTTGAATTCCACTTGGAATGAAGATGAATGTAAATTTTCAGATATTGGAACTGCTGAAGAGGCTGAAGGGACTATCTTGAGATTATTGCAATATTAGTACGTAATGACAGTGCTAATGAATTCATTGGCACAATTTGCTACCTAATGAGATGACAGGCCTCTGATGCACTGAGCCTGTGAGACTTGCTAACCTCAGGGTTCTTCTAATTTAGTTTTACCTCCTGCTGAGTCATATTTTTCTAATTGCATGAATCAGCTCTCATTTTAACTCCTCGGCAATTTTTTCTCATTTCCCTGCTGAAACACTTTCTGCCTGTAACTTAAAGACAAAATATTAAGAATTTTAACTGGCGAACAGGACAAGTGCTGAATGAGTAGGCAGTTAGTTTCTGAAGCATCTGCCAAGTGTCATTGGAAATATAATTTTCCCCAGATTTGCAGAACAGGATTTGGTTATTCACAGTCTTTATCCACAATGGCAATTTTGAGCTAGCATACTTGCCAGGTCTGTAAATAGGTACCTGAACATCATATTCTGGGATCAAAAATTAAAAGTCTGCATTTTATTGTATTAAGCATGTCTTCAAACTTAGTTTCAGATTTTAATGATTTATAAATAAATACGCTATATAAAGGGCTTCCCTGGTGACTCAGATGGTGAAGAATCTGCCTGCAATGCAAGAGACCCAGGTTCAATCCCTGGGTCAGGAAGATCCCCTAGAGAAGGGAATGGCAACCTACTCCTTTATTCTTGCCTGGGAAATCTAATGGTCAGAGGAGCCTGGTGGGATATAGCCCACTGTGTCGCAAAAGAGTTGGACATAACTTATCGACTAAAAACAACTTCTGGTTTCACAAATTCACAGCAGGAGAGGACTTTTGACACAGAATGAATCAGACCTCAAGTCTCACCCATATCTGATTTGGATGACAGATATGATTTTTTACTTTGAATTAATACCAGAATAAGTTGATTTGGGGGCCTGTTTAAATAGGGAGAATATATTTTGCATTTGAGAAGGATGTAAATTTGGGGGAACAAGGATGAGTATTGTGTCCTCTCAAAATTCCTATGTTGAAGTCTTAACCCCCCAGCACCACAGAATGTGACTGTGTTTGGAATAAAGACCTTTAAAGAGTTAATTAAGGAAACATAAGACCATCTTGCTGTTGTTCAGTTGGTGAGTCATGTCCAACTCTTTGTGACCCCATGGACTGCAACACCCCAGGCTTCCCTGTCCTTCATTATCTCCTGGAGTTTACCCAAATTCACATTCATTGAGTCTGCGATGCTATCTAACCATCTCATCCTCTGTTGTTCCCTTCTCCTTTTGCTTTCAATCTTTCCCAGCATCAGGGTCTTTTTCAATGAGCTGGCTCTTTGCATCAGGTGACCAAAGTATTGCAACTTCAGCTTCAGCATCAGTCCTTCCAGTGAATATTCAGGGTTGATTTCCTAAAGGAAAGGATTGACTGGTTTGATGCCTTGCAGCCCAAGGGACTCTCATCTTAATTCAGTGAGCCTTAATTCAATATGACTGGTGTTCTTACAAGAAGAGGCAATTAGGACACAGAAGGAAAACCAAGATGTTATGAGTATTGCAAGGAGAAGAGAGTCATCTGCAAACCATAGAGAGAGGCCTCAGAAGAGGTCACCCGTACTGACACCTTGATCTTGGACTTCTAGTCTCTAGAGCTGTAAGAAAACAAATTTGTTTGTTGAAGCCACCCAGTCTGTGGTACTTTGTCATGGCAACCATTGCAAACTAGTATGTTACCCTTAATTCTATTTTCCAAAACACAGTCAGTATTTCTGGATAATCACAACCTCCCACACCAATTTCTTTCACCTGCTATTCCTAAGGTCCTTGTTACTCATCATCTACACAATAATGATGTGACTGAAGTTAATGGAGCATGTGAACAGAGGATTGGAAATAGGATAACAGCTTTGAACTCCACATGCCTGGATTATTTGTAAAAAGAAAACCTTCCTTCTTACTAAAAAAAAGAAAAAAAAAAGCCCAAATGTGGAAATGACTAAAATCAAGAAACTGTTGCTCCTATGACAGGCAGCCGGGCTGAGTGACCAATACCCACTCATGAAAGAAATAGTGATTTCATGTTGAAAATATGACATGGCCACATAGAACTAAAGAACCAAGTCTTTCCCTCCGTTGTGTCTTATTCTAAAGCCTGCACTAGAAGCCAAAACTGCCTGTCTAGTTACCCGGTGTTCTGGAGATTAACGTGAATGTTTTAGATAAAAGAATAATTTTGACTTTTACCATGCCCGGCTCATTTATTGTACTTCATGTTAGATTAAGTCTAATATGAGGCAGACCAAGGTGTTTTTTCTTCTCTCTAACCTTCATTGACCCTCCCACCCCACTCTATAATTCTCTTAATTGATTAAGCCATGCCCCCTCATGAGGATCTGACTGCAAAAGAGAGGGATCAGAGACTCAGAACGCTTGCTTCAGCTGCAAAGTAACTGCAGGACAAATTTCTCCACAGGTCCCTGGGACAGACCTGTACCTGCTGGGTCAGATACTTCCAAGCTGGCGAGTCTACATAAGTTTTCTTAAATTTAAATTTAAATTTTAAACTGGAGTATAGTTGATTTAAATTGCTGTGTTTGTTTTAGGTGTACATTGATATATATATATATATATACATATATATATATTAAAGATTATTTTCCACATAGGTCATTACAATGTATGGAGAAGAGTTTCCTGTGATGTACAGTAGGTCCTTCTTGATTACCTGCTTTCTATATGTAAGGGTGTCTATGCTAATTCCAACCTCCTAAGTTTTCTCTTTCTACTATCATTTCCCTTTGGTAACTATAAATTTGTTTTCTATGACTATGATTCTGTTTTGAAAACTATTTCATCTGTATTAATTTTTAGAAAACACCTATATGTGATATCATATATTTGCCTTTGTATGTTCGACTTGATTCACTTAGTGGGATCATCTCTAGGTCCAGCCACGTTGCTGCAAATGGCATTATTTTGTCGTAAGTTTAATTCCCATGCCAGCCAGTGTTCTGCCTTTGGCAGTCAAGCTCCCTACTAAATAAAAATGATGTTCAGGAAGAAAAATCAAGAGTGGGTGGGGCTTTCAGAGAAGGAGCCAGTGCCTTTGAGGGCAGGTTGTGAAGTCACTCTCTGCACTGGCCTCATTGCTTACATTTGCCCTGTCATTACTGCCTCCTGAATTATTACCAGCAACAGGAGAGGGGTAAGGCAATCTTTTTAAAAAAACACTCTTCTTCTTCTCTATCAGATACACTCTTGCCTGATAGAGAGCCTCTTCGCTGGTGTCTGGATCTCCCCCAGCAGTGAAGGTTTCTACCCACTGATATTTTATCTTGGGCACTCCCTGTGGCTCAGCAGTAAAGAAACCTGTTCAGATTTAGGAGACACAAGAGACATGGGATCAATCCCTGGTTTGGGAAGATCCCCTGGAGGAGGAAGTGACTACCCACTCCAGTATTACTGCCTATAGAATCCCAGGGACAAAGGAGCCTGGCGGGCTAGAAGTCCATGGGGTCGCAAAGAATAGGACACGACTGAGTGAATAAACAACAATTACATCTTACTCAGGCCTCCCTAGTTCTGCACCATAGAAATTCAGGCATCAATTGGAAAAAAGCAGTTCTAACCTTTCAAAACCAGAAAATGATGCTGGCTGGATAAGGTGCTCTTTAGTTGTCCAAGTGCCTCTGAGTACATGCTATGTTCTTATATATTCTACACTTGGGGGAATTGCCTGACTTTGTGCCACACTGTCTTAATTCCCACAACAAAAGAAATACTAGCTCCATGTCACATGGGCCTGTAGCACAGAGAAGTTTAGTCAGTTGCCCAGAGTCACAAAGTAGTGATCCCCAGAATCAGAATTTTTTTTTTTTGTCTATTCTAGCTACATGCTTTTTGGAATGGGAAAGAGTGGGTCATTTTAAAGCAATCTAATAAGAACATAAAAGAAAACATAACCAGAGTCCATTATGAACCTTAATAATATTCAGAATAGTTCTTCAATGTTTAGTTCATAATTATTTTTAATAGCTGTATAAATCCCATGAACAAATTATGATTTATTTAATGACTCTAAAATTGATAAATATTTAGTTTATTTCTAATTTAGGGTGACTATAAATAATACTATTAGTAACTAAATCTTGGCATACTTTCTTAGGTTTTTTTTCTCATGATGATTGCTGAGAAGTAAAACTACTCTTGTGTTTGTTTATAACCATACTTGATTATACTCATTGTAAGGATTTGTATTAGTGTATATAATTGTGAGACTCTTTCAGAGAGTCTGTTTGCCAGATCATGGTCAGTAATTGTGTGTCTCTCCCTCTGCATCTTCAGGACTGAGTATTAGCTTTTACAAGGTGGCTCAGACAGTAAAGAATCTGCCTGTAGTGCCGGGGACCTGGGTTCTATCCCTGGGTCAGGAAGATTCCCTGGAGAAGGGAATGGCTACCCATTCCAGTATTTTTGCCTGGAGAATTCCATGGACAGAAGAGCCTGATTGGCTATAGTTCTTGGGGTCGCCAAGAGTCAGATATGACTGAGTGACAAACCTTCATTTTTCAGCTCTCTTTTGGGCCATTACAATAGGTGTCATACAATAAGTGCCATCATGAAAAACTTGCATTTTTATGCTCACTGGAGCCAGGGCATTTTAATATGTTTACCAGTCACCTGCATTTCTTCTTTGGTAAATTGTCTGCCTTAAACATTTTGCCTATTTTGAAAGAGATGTTCATGCTTTGTTTTGAATTTTAAAGGCCCTTTTACATTATACAGTAATCCTTTGTTTACAGTAGATGTTGCAAGTACTTTCCTAGTTTCCTTGTTTCTAAAGTTTCGGTTTTCTTTTTGTTTTAAGACATTCACAACTACCACTCTCATCCTTGATGTTTGTTCTGGGATCATTTTATAAAGACCTTTCCCAACTCAAGACCCAAGATTACTCAGTCATGTATACTTCATCCTAATATTTTGTTTAGCATTCAAATGTTTAATACAATTGGGACTTACAGCTATAAATTGTAGCTAACATGTGACTATTGTTTTATACAGTTTTATCTATTTTCCAAGACTATATATATTTTAATCTATCTATAGATATAGATTACATATACCTACATATACATAAAGATTAGATTTTTTACCACATTTACTATTGAATTCATGTTGTTTTCTTTTCCCTTCCTTACTATCCATCTAGTCCAGGGGTCCACAACCTCTGCGATCTATGCCTGATGATCTGAGGTGAGGCTGATGTCATAATGATAGAAATAAAGTACACGATAAATGGAACGCTCTTGAATCATCCTGAACCTATCCGCCTCTTCCTCAGTCCATGGAAAAATTATTTTCCACAAAACCAGTCCCTGATGCCAAAGTTTGGGGACTGTGAGTAATTATTGAGCTCCACTGTATGCCATGCACTGTAATTAATAGGTGCTGAAGGTGTCTTGGTAAACAAAACAGAAAAATAAAATCATTTTTATTTTGGAGTTAATACTACAGAAGAGGGAAAATAAAGAGGAAATAAGTAGATATTAAAGGGCAACAGGACATTTCACCCCAAAATGTGTCTCTTTGGCATATAAAGTATTTTGAGCTGAAGACAATCAAGACCCAGCAGATTAAAACAAAACAAAACTTTTACTTCTCCATTAACAGCTTAACCAAATTTAGATAGGTGGCCTAACCCAGAAAGAAAGCTATTAACTAGACATAACTCTCTATCTGAAAGACTTACCTGCCCGAAAGGGCAACCATCTGATTACCATAAAACGACTCTTCTCATCTTCCTGGACATTTTCTTCCTCTCCTTGGAACTCCCAGTCCCCATTGTATTCCTTAGTTCAGGGTGACGTGCGTGCTTAGTCGCTCAGTCATGTCCAACTCTTTGTGACTCTCTGGACTATGTGGCCCTCCAGGCTTCTCTGTCCATGGGATTCTGCAGGCGAGAATACTGAAGTGGGTTGTCATTTCCTTCTCCAGGGGATCTTTCTGACCTAGGGATCAAACCCACGTCTCCTGCATTGACAGGCTGATTCTTTACTCTGAGCTACCTGGAGAGCCCAGCCCAGGATGGCAGATAAGCCTTAATTGCCTGGCTGCCTTTGTTTATGAGTCTATGTTCTATGTTAGTCTCTCAGGGGTCTCCAACTCTTTGTGAACCCATGGACTGTAGCCTGCCAGGCTTCTCTGTTGAACCCATGGACTGTGGCCTGCCAGGCTTCTCTGTCCAAAGAATTCCTTTGGGCCTTGTATTTTTATGGGACTCTCATAGGTACAAAGTTAAATTTGTTTTTCTCCTGTTACTCTGTCTTATGTCAATTTAATTATTAGACCAGGCAAAGAATCTAGAAGAGTAGAAGGAAAAATTTTCTGCCCCTACAATATGCAATGGATTGTTAGTGCTCTGAGGAAAGCAAAGGAATATCTTGGGATAAGAGAGTGATGAGGTGATAAGGACAAGTAGAATTACTTTTAGGAAGTTAAAGAAGTCTTCTTGAAGGAGGCAATGTTGGGTCAGAATTGTGATTAGTTACAGCATTTGTGTTTTATTAGCCTTATAAAGCAATGAGGGGACTTCCCTGATGGTCCAGGGGTTAAGATTTCACCTTCCAATGCAGAGGGTGCAGGTTCAATCCCTGGTCAGGGACCTAAGATAGCATATGCCTCACAGTAAAAAAAAAAAAAAAAAAAAAACTAAAACATAAAACAGAAGCAACATTGCAACAAATTCAATAAAGACTTTAAAAATGGTCCATAGCAAAATAAAAAGAAAGAAAAAAAACTCTTAATAAAACAAGAAGCCTGTGTATTTATTTATCAATCTATGGGCTTTCTACTTTTTGTTTATTAATTTGTGTTTGTGTATTTATTTAGTTCTTATTTTACTGCTTCTGAGGCGGCTCTGGAGCGTTGTGGATAGTTTATAGGAATAAGAGAGAGCTCAATTCCATCCTTGGGCAGGCTGGTAGAGATTGGTACTCCCCTGTCTTAGAGATAGTTTCCTGCAGGGCTTCAGGGAATAGCAGATTGAACAGAGGCTACTGGTCTGCACTCCCTCCCTCAAAGGATTCTGCCCTCTGACTTTAATGAGAGGATTTACAGGTCACTATTTAAATGGCTTTCTATATTTTTAACGCATATACTTAATACCGTTTGGGCTTCCCTAGAGGCTTGGTGGTAAAGAACACTTCTGCCAATGCAGGAGATGTGGGTGTAGTCCCTGGGTCGGGAAGATCCCCTGGAGAAGGAAATGGCAACCCACTTCAGTATTTTTGCCTGGAAAATTCCACAGACAGAGGAGTCTGGCAGGCTACAGTCCATGGGGTCACGAACAACAACAAAAAAACTAACAACATTTAAATGGTTGCTCTTCATTCTAGAATGTCCCTTCTCCTAGGAAGAAAAGGTTTCTCACCCCTGACAGCTTTGGGGGACTCCAGCAGAGGGAAGACTGCAAGGAAGGAAGAGGCCCTCGTTGAGCCCGAGGCGGGGTACTTTTCTGCGGTTGGCACTTGCTGAATGCTTGCAGCTTTACTGTAGCCTGACGCAAGGATCTATCTATAAGGCAGTGCTTTTTCATGCTAATTCTAAATTCAGGATCCATACTACTAAAATGGAATGGAGAAGAATAACTTGCTGTGAAACAGCATTATTTCTATTTGAAGCTGGAAAATTTATTGAAGTTCTGGCTCCCAGACCATGCTGGTCCATTTTACCCAATTTGTCTTTTATGCTCACAGAAAACTCATTTGTCCATTTTTACTATTCAGGGTGATTTTTTAAAATTGCATAGCACCTGTTCAAAAGCTGAGAGGAAGCACAGCGGCTACATATTAGAGATGAGAAGTATCACAAATCACAGAAAAGTAATGACAGACAGCTCTAAAATTCATCCGTCAGAGAGCCGCAGTGAGCCCAGATACAGCCAGGCTTAAAGACAGGAGTGTACTTTCACCGCAGAATAGGGTCTCAGGTTATTTTCATCAATGGGCAGAGAGTTGAGGTGTTTTTTTTTTAATTAATATAAATATCTTATTCATTTATATTAGAGCATATATTCCCTGGTGGCTCAAATGGTAAAGAAACTACCTGAAATGCAGGAGACCTGGGTTTGATTCCTGGCTTGGGAAGATTCCCCAGGAGGAGAGCCTCGCAACCCACTCCAGGATCCTAGCCTGGAGAATCTCCATGGACAGAGGAGCCTGGCGGGCTCCAGTCCATGGGGTTACAAAGAATTGGACATGACTGAGTGACTAAGCACACACATACATTAGTTGGTTAATTTGAAAGTGTGAAGAGTGTCCGAGAAATGCAAATCAAAACCACAATGAGGTACCATCTCACACTGGTCAGAGTGGCTGCCATCAAAAAGTCTACTAACAATAAATGCTGGAGAGGGTGTAGAGAAAAGAGAACCCTCTTATACTGTCGGTAGTAATGCTAGCTAGTACAGCCACTATGGAGAACAGTGTGGAGAGTCCTTAAAAAACTGGAAATAGAACTGCCGTATGACCCAGCAATGCCACTGCTGGGCATACACACCGAGGCAGCCAGAACTGAAAGAGACACGTGCACCCCAGCGTTCACTGCAGCACTGTTTACAACAACCAAGACATGGAAGCAACCTAGATGTCCACTGGCAGACAAATGGATAAGGAAGTTGTGGTACATATATGCAATGGAATACTACTCAGCTATAAAACATGCATTTGAACCGGTTCTAATGAGGTGAATGAAAGTGGAGCCTATTACACAGAGTGAAGTAAGTCAGAAAGAGAAACACCAATACAGTATATGAACTCATATATATGGAATTTATTATCTTTTTCCATTTAGTTTTATTAGTTGGAGGCTAATTACTCTACAGTATTGTAGTGGTTTTTGCCATACATTGACATGAATCAGCCATGGATTTACATGTGTTCCCCATCCTGATCCCCCGTCCCACCTCCCTCTCCATCACATCCCTCTGGGTCTTCCCAGTGCACCAGCCCTGAACACTTGTCTTATGCATCCAACCTGGGCTGGTGATCTGTTTCACCCTTGATAGTATACTTGTTTCAATGCTATTCTCTCAGAACATCCCACCCTCGCCTTCTCCCACAGAGTCTAAAAGTGTGTTCTGTACATCTGTGTCTCTTTTTCTGTTTTGCATATAGGGTTATTGTTACCATCTTTTTAAATTCCATATTGAACACATATATATGGAATTTAGAAAGACAATAACGATGATCCTACATGCAAGGCAGCTAAAGAGACACAGATGTAAAGAATGGACTTTTGGACTATGTGGGAGAAGGCAAGGGTGGGGCAGTATGAGAGAATAGTGTTGGAACATGTATATTACCGTATCTAAAACAGATAGCCAGTGCAAGTTTGGTGCATGAAGCAGGGCCCTCAAAGTTGGTGCTCTGGGACAACCCAGAGGGATGGGATAGGGAGGGAGGTAGGAGAGATTTTCAGGATGGGGGGACACATATGCACCCGTGGCTGATTCATGTCAACATATGGCAAAACCCACCACAATATTGTTAAGTAATTAGCCTCCAATTAAATCAATTTTTTTAAAAGTGTGAACAATGAAAGTGTTGCTCAGTTGTGTTTGACTCTGTGACCACATGGACTATAGCCCACCAGGCTTCTCTGTCCATGGAATTCTCTAGGCAATAATACTGGAGAGAGTTGCCATTCCCTTTGCTAGGGGATCTTCCCCACCCAGGGGTCAAACTTGAGTCTCTTGCATTGCAGGAAGATTCTCTACCATCTGAGCCACCAGCGAAGCCCCAGAGATGCAGATAAAATGCTTTTTTTTTCAATTCTTGCATTATACTTTATTGATTCTTATACTGTTTTTCTCAAAGTTTCTTTAGGGAAGAGGAGAGAATGCTGGTGAAAGCAGTGGGCAGATCACTGGCAGAAAGAAAGGGTCTTCCACTCTCTCACTCCTCGCCAGAAGCTAGACTCCCCTCACCTTGAAGGAGGTCCAGATTCAGACCAGGGGCCATCATTTATAACCCCTGTCCCTCCAAGGACAGCAAAAATCTACCAAGCCAAGGAGCCCATGCTTGCAATTTCTGTGTAAGGGAAGTAAGCTAAGTCTGGGTTTGGGAGGTAGGAGCAGCTGAACCTCTGGGATTCTCAGTCATCCTCCGTGTCTTCCTTTTCACGTGGCTGCTGTGGGGGCAGAGAGGCAGGATGGAGTCCCACATTTGGGCGAAGTGCCCTCCTGGTCCCTCACTGGCCCTTGTCTTGGGTCCGTTCCTGGCGTTAACTTTGTTATCTCATGACTAGCTTCTTAGAAGGGACCTGACATCAAGGGCCTTACTTAGGCTTATAGCTCTCACTTCTCCCTGCTTCTTCTGTTTCTTCTTCTCCAGCTTTCCCTCCTCCATGGTGTGGGGCTTGGCCTCGATGCTCACAGCCTGGCAGGGTCCACAAGTCAGTGGAAGGGAAAGGACCTTTGTTGTCTGTTGGTCAGTGTCTAGGTCACGGCTGACTCTCTGCCACCCCATGGACTACAGCACACCAAGGCTATGCTGTCCTTCACTATCTCCCTGAGTTTGCTCAAACTCATGTCCATTGAATTGGTAATGCCATCCAACCATCTCATCCTCTGCCATCCCCTTCTCCTTTTGCCTTCAACTTCCCCAGCTCTAAAATTCATCAGAGTCTTTTCCAATGAGTTGATTCTTCAAATCAGATGGCCAAAGTATTGGAGCTTCAGCTTCAGCATCTGTCCTTCCAATGAATATTCAGAGTTGATTTCCCTTAGGATTGACTGGTTTGATCTCCTTGCTGTCCAAGGAACTCTCAAGGGTCTTCTCTAACACCACAGTTCAGAGGCATCAATTCTTCAGTGCTCAGCCTTCTTTATGGTCAAACCCTCACATCTGTGCATGACTACAGGAAAAACCATACTTTGACTATATGGACCTTTGTTGGCAAGTGATATCTCTGCTTTTTAATCTGCTGTCTAGGTCTTCGGGCTATAACACTTGGCTACTAGCCCACCTAAGGGGTCAGCTCTCCCTTGAGCTCGCCCCACTGTACTAACAGGGTCTCTCACTCTAATAAACTTTTTTTCTCTCATTCCACCTCATGTCTGGAAATTCTTTTCCTACCCAGGCATAGAACATGACAGTAACCAGCCTCTGCCTTTCAAGAGTCACCTCACCTCAGTATAAACTCAGGTTCTGAAAAGAGCTTGTGAGTAAAACATATGCCTCTCATCTCTATCATTCAGGAAATTCCAGGGGTTTTAGAATTAGAAGCTCTGGGTCAGAAACCAAAGAAAAGACCAAATATATATACCAGTAGTTATGTGTTTCTTAACCATCTAACATATAACAAACTGTGCTACCATTTTTATTGGTTTTCTGTCTTTTATTAACGTGTCACTGATGAAGTTTTCGAGTGTTGTGCCCCATCTCCATTTTTTCCATCAGAGTATTCCTTGCGTGATTTTGCATAACACGGTGATTTTGTGAAATGCAGATATCACATTAAGCAGAACTGGCTGTATTTAGAACACTGCCTGGTACACGATAAGTCCAATAAATCATAATTATTATGCTAAACAGATTGAAGGCCTGGAGGAAGAAATACCAGCACACATCTGAGGGACTGAAGTTCTTTGTCAGAAGCAGATTGGGAGGAGTGAGAGTGAAGAGAAAGAAACAAAACAAGAAGGGCATGGTAAAATCTAAGATTTGAACTTGATTCTGAAAGTCATGGGAAACCATTGAAAGCTTTTGAGAAGGGAATTCAGATGATCAAATTTTCCCTTTAGAAAGACCCTGTTAACACAAGTTCATGTGCCCAACACACAGTGAGGTCAAACGATTGGAAACTTTGGAGTTTGGAGCAGAGAAATGTTTATCGCAGGGCCCTGCAAGGAGACCAGTGGGGTCACACCCTAAAATGCCCCAGAGCTCCTGGAATAGTTTCAGCCAAGCACTTGTTAAAAACCAGGTGGAGGGGTGGGGGCAGTGGGTTGCAGGGTCTGAGATCAGCTTGTGCACAACTCTCTGATGGCTGATGGTGAGGTAGCAGGGCAGTGTCACAGGGGTGAACGTCAGCAGTCCTTAGGCTCCAGGAGGCTGGGGCTGTGTTCTCATCATTGTCAGATAGTTAACATCTTCCATTTGCTGGGGAGGGGAAGGTTTTTTATATCTGCAAAACAGCTCAGGAAATGTGCATCAAATACTCCTATCTAGGTACTTCAGAGAGGAGCTAAAGCAGAGGATATGGGGCAGACCTTTCCCAGTAAGGCCCCATGAGGTTCTACTCCATCACTACCCCTGTGATTTTATGTGAACAATAGACTGGGGAGAGGTCTGTCTAGAGGCAAATTGAAGTTGAATCCCACCTCTATATCCTGACACCAAATTAAATCTTGGAGATAAGAGTTTTGGGTGAAGTAGAAAAGAATAGCTTCACTGTTTTGTCAGCTAAAGGGGGTTACCATTTTCTAATGCCCTCAAAACTGTGTGTCCTAACCTGGAGAGGGTAATGTGAAGATTTATAGTAATGGGTCAAAGACAGGATAATCAGCTCATGGACAATCTTCTGATTAGCTGGTGGTAGCCAAAGTACCATTGCTCTGGCTACCTGACATGAAGAGTAGACTCATTTGAAAAGACGTTGATGCTGGGAAAGATTGAGGGCAGCATAAGAAGGGGGCAACAGAGGATGAGATGGTTGAATGGCATTACCGACTCAGTGGACATGAGTTTGAGCAAACTCTGGCAGACGGTGAAGGACAGGCAAGCCTGGTGTGCTGCAGTCCGTGGGGTCGCAAAGAGTTGGACATGACTAAGTGACTGAACAACAAGGTGAGAGGGAGTCAGAATCAATGATCTGGTTCTATAACACTGGAATGTTCTGGTTTCTGGTCTGGGGTCTACATGCCTGTGGGTGCCATACCATTAATTTCTCTCATGTGGTGGGGGTTTCAGTATCTGCAAAACAACTCAAAGGTATTGTTAGATACATCCCTTGAGGGGGAACTAGGACCCTGTCCCAAGGTTGCACTATAATTTTTTAACTTTTTTACTGCTCCTCCCTTGTCTCTGCATACTCTCCCTTCCCCAACTAGCAACTGCTTGAACCTGCCTATTGGAACTCAGGGAAGGGGGACTGAATGAAACCTATTTCCTGTAATGAAGACACAGAAAGATATTTGAACCCAGGAGAGCTACTGAGTCTTGCTCAGTTTCAAAATCAAGTAGTTTAAAATGGTTCTTACATAAATATGGACAAGAAATAGTGTTGCATAGGCTGGGGGAGTTAAAGCACAAATAACTAGAAAGTTAGGAGGTGAAATGAACAGGATTTAGTGGGATGGCAGGAGATGAGGGAGAAATAAGAGTCAAGGATGATTCCAGGTTCTGGGTTTGACAAAGTCTGTGACACTTCCTGAGAAAATGAAAAGGGGAAAAAAGGTTTGGGAGGGAAGATGAGTTTTTAGTACACTGGGCTTCAATTGTGGAATTATTGTGAAACCAAGAACAGGTAAGATGGAAAGTCTGGGGCCCAGCAGTTCCCCAGGGCTCAGATGGGACAGAGATGTTCAGATGGAATGAAAGCCTAGTGGATATTTTAATCCAATTATACTTGACAAAACATGACTTTGTGCTTCTAAGGAGAAAGTATCTGGTAGAATCTGCAGTGAGAGTCTGGAATCCAGTGTCTTTTATAAGTAAGAGTGTTTAGTTTTATTTTAGTCCATCCAGAGCTATGCTGTGAAAAGTTTTGATGAGATAAGTGTAAATGAATCTGAAACTGATATAAATGTTTACACAGCCACTTAAAAACGAAAAGAGAGAGTGTTTAGGACAAAGTACACTCTGAATGTCTCTGAACCCAAAACATCTTTAAAAAGGGAATAAAATGTGCCAGGGTAGCCAAACTGAGGTCCATCCATCTTTAATTACAACAGAGCTGCATTAATAGAAACCAGAAAACATTACCCAACCCGCTTCCTTGAATGGCAATAAAAACCCAATGAAAAATCTCATTTTTGTGCTTTCTACTTGCATCAAACTCTAAGTAGATGAAAATTGCAGCAATTGAATTTCTTTTTAAAAACATTATTGTTTTTGGAATTTTATTTCTAGCTGGGATAAATTTGTAGGATAAATTGGTAGACTCTTATTTCACTTAGCTTCAGTTTTCAACGAAGCTTAGCAAATGAGGTGGTGAAGCACTGCTACAATTATAGTCTATAAATGTGTATGGATCACGATATCTATGTCATTTTACAGTATGTGCAAAGCTGAAATAAACACTGGGCTTTCTGAACACAATGCCTACAAAACAACTAATTGCAATTTACCCTTGTTCTGCTTGTGGGGCTTCTCTTAGTATATGCCAACCATGTTGTATAAAAATTCTTCAAGCAAAAAATTATCTGAAAAAATGCAGTAGCCAAATAAAGGTATACTTCAACTAACTGCATTTGTTTTTATGAGAGCATGACATGAAAGTGGAAGTTTAAATTTTTTTAAATTAATCACTGTCTGCTGAACTCATAGGGACCAGAGATTTACAAATATTTTGAAAAATACTGTCTTTGGAACTTGTTCTTATTTGTGGGTCATAAGTGAAGCAAAAAAATCCATTCTGGATTTGACTTGAAATTATTTGTGGGGGAAAAAAGCCGTGAACTGCAAATTTCAAAAGCTTTTAGAAGGACAGAGTAAGAGAGTCAGGAGAAGTGGTAGCCGAGTATGAGCAGGGGTGGGCTCTATGAGCTACACTTGTGCACCAAGAAAAAGAGACTGGACGTGGATACGTGCAAGGTAGACGCAAGGAAGGCTGTGCAGTGTGTGACCCTTCCCATATTTGAATGGTAGGAAGCTTGGTTACTTATCAACTGTTAAGGGACAGACTAGGAATGAGAAATTGTTGGTTGCTTTTTTGTCACTCTTGAATAATGGTGGAGGGAATTCAAACAAGTGTAGGGGTGTGTGTGTGTGTGTGTGTGTGTAACCAGAAGTGCTATGGGGTGGGTTACAAGAAATGACTAAATTTAATAGCACAGGATATGCAGTAGAAACAGTTCATGAGAGGCAGCAAGGAATTCTCTGGAATGTGAACAGTTGTGGCTGAACACCATGTTCTCTACAGTGATTAAGAACTTAGGATCTGTAGTCACTTCCTGGGGCAAATCTTGACTCTCATTTTGTAACCTTGGGCAAATTATCTCTCTTCTCAAAACCTCAGTCTTCTCACCTAATAGAATGGAACAATCATATCACCTATCCCATAATGGGCTTTCCAGGTGGCACAGTGGTAAAGAATCCTCCATGCAATGCAAAAGACGCAAGTTTAATCCCTGTGAGTAGGAAATGGCAACCCACTCCAATATTCTTGCCTGGAAAATCCCGTGGACAGAGGAGTGTGGTGGGCTACAGTCCATGGAGTCACAGAGTCAAACATGACTGAGAATGTATGCACCCACTACCCTGTAATACTGAGAATTCAATGAGAGTCTGGGTAGAACACTTACCACAGGACTCAGTATATAGAAACGGCTTTATAATTGTTAGCTATGAGAATCACATTTTTGGCTAGTGTTATTTTTTCCTGCTTTTGTTATTATCACTTTCTTCATCTCATTTTCCTAGGGTCACTTTGTTGCTTTTTTCCATTTCCTTGTATAACTTGCTTTATTTTATTAAAAAAAAAAAAAGTTTCCTTGATAAAAAATAAAAGCTCTTAAAGCTTTACATTTTTATCCAAGAACTATTTTGTGGCTATATCCCTAAGATTTAATGTCATGATTGTCTTACCTTCAAATGATCAGTCACTAGAGTTTTTACTTCATTTTTCATGTTTGTTATTGAGGAGAATTTCTCTTTATTTATTTTGTGCATGTTTCTGTGTTTCAGAGAATGTGGCTTGTCCAAGTTCTGCTTTAGGGAATTTACTGATGTTGTGACTTCGTATATACTAATGATAATAAATATTTATGAAAGCTAACTTTTCTGAGATATTTTAAGAAGTTCTTTATATACAGGTTTGTTTAATTCTGACAATAATCCTGCAATGCAGGTATGATTATTATCTTAATTATACAGATGAAGGCACTGATATTTAAGGAAGTTAAATAATTTATCCAAGATTACATAACTTTAAAAGCCCATTGTTAAGCCTAAATTAAAAGCAAATGAAGGATCAGCGAATAGGCAATGATCCAGGTACGGATCCAGAAAGGGTGATGTATTAGCTTACTGTAGCGAAGTACCACACACTGGGAAGCTTAAACAACCAAAATGTATTGTATCACAGTTCCAGAGGCTGGAAGTCTAAAATCAAGTCTTTTGGATAATCGCTAAGGTTATTCTTTTCCCCGGTTGCTCAGTGGTAAGCAATCTGCCTGCAATGCAGGAGATGTGGGTTCAATCCCTCAGTTAGGAAGATCCCCTGGAGAAGGAAATGGCAACCCACTCCAGTATTCTTGCCTGGGAAATCCCACGGACAAAGGAGCTTGGCAGACTACAGTCCATTCGATCTTGGTATTCCTTGGCTTGTTGACACATCGCCCTGATCTCCTTCTTCATTTTCACAACGAGTGCTCCCTGTGTGCATGTGTCTGTGTTCAGGACTTGCCTTTTCATAAGCGCACTTGTCATATTGGATCAGAGCCCAGTTTAGTGACCTCATCTTAAGTCATTACATTTTCAAGGATGGTATTTCTAAGTAAGATTACATCCTGAGATATAGGGGTTAAGACTTTAACATCAGCATTTTGAAGGGATAAAATTTAACACACTGTGGTTGATAAATCCCTGGAGAACTGAATCAAAAATAAGCTTTCAGGCAATTCAGGTTTCTAAGCAGATCTTCTTAAGTAGCTGCTGACCTGTAAACCAGTACAGCTCTGATAAGATCCAGAGTTTCGGGTGGACATTAAAAAACAGACAACAGACAATTCTGCTCTCTTAGTGCTGAGCAGTCTCTTTTACATTTTATGTTTCTTCGTAACAAGCAAAGGCAAGTTATTGGATGTGGCTATGGGCACCATTACCATCTCTGAGATTATCTAGGGGTCTTGTCCCTGATGTTGATAGCAGATCAATTGCAATTTTGAAATGAAATGTGATATGGTGCTACTTAAGAATAACAGATTATTTATTCCATAAATAAGTTTACACACTTTAGTAGTCCTCCCCAAAACTATCTGCTCATAATATCATGTTTAAAAGTGAAGGCAATAGATACTCAAAGAAATGCATATCTAGATTCCCCAAAACATATGCCCTGAGTCTAGAAAAATGGTGCTGATGAGCCGATCTGCAGTGCAGGAATAGCAATGCAGACATAGAGAATGGACTTGTAAACACAGTAGGGGAAGGTGAGGGCAGGACAAAATGACCAAGTAACATTGATATATATACACTACCATATGTAAAACTGGGCTTCTCTGGTGGCTCAAGTAGTAAAGAATCTGCCCGCAATGCAGAAGACCTGGGTTCAATCCCTGGGTCAGGAAGATCCCCTGGAGAAGGGAATGGCTACCACTCCAGTATTCTTGCCTGGAAAATCCCATGGACAGAGGAGCCTTGCCGACTACAGTTCACAGGATCACAAAGAGTTGGACATAACTGGGCAACTAACACTAGCTATCTATCTTATGTGTAAAATAGATAGCTAGTGGGAAGCTGCTGTATAGCACAGGGAGCTCAGCTTGGTGCTCTGTGATGACCTAGAGGGCTGGGAGGGGGATGAGATGGAGGCTGAAAAGAGAGGGGATATAGGTATACATATGACTGACTCACTTCATCGTACAACAGAAACTAATAAATCATTATAAAACTATTATCAATTCAGTTCAGTTGCTCAGTGGTGTCCAACTCTTTGTGACCCCATGGACTGCAGCACACAGTTCCCTGCCCATCACCAACTCCCAGAGCTTTCTCAAACTCATGTCCATCAAGTCGGTGATACCATCCAACCATCTGATCCTCTGTCATCCCCTTCTCCTCCTGACTTCTATCTTTCCCAGCATCAGGGTTTCCAAGGAGTCGGTTCTTCACATCAGGTGGCCAAAGTATTGGAGCTTCAGCTTCAGAATCAGACCTTCCAGTGAATATTCAGGACTGATTTCCTTTATGATGGACTGGTCCTTGAAGTCCAAGGGACTCTCAAGAGCCTCCTCCAAGACCACAGTTTAAAGGCATCAATTCTTCAGCACTCAGCTTTCTTTGTAGTCCAAATCTCACATCCATACATGACTAATAGAAAAACCATAACTTTGACTAGACAGATCTTTGTTGGCAAAGTATGTCTCAGCTTTTTAGTATATTATCTAGGCTGGTCATAGTTTTTCTTCCAAGGAAAAAGTATTTTATTTTATTTTTTCCAGTTTTATTTATTTATTTACTTTACATTATTCTATTGGTTTTGCTGTACATTGATATGAATCCACCATGGGTGTACATGTGTTCCCCATCCTGAACCCCCTTCCCACCTCCTTCCCCATCCCATCCCATCCCTCTGGGTCATCCCAGTGCACCAGCCCCAAGCACCCTGTATCATGCATCAAACCTGGACTGGCAATTTGTTTCACATATGATAATTTATGTGTTTCAATGCCATTCTCCCATATCATCCCACCTTCGCCCTCTCCCACAGAGTCCAAAAGACTGTTCGATACCTCTGTGTCTCTTTTGCTGTCTCACATACAGGGTTATCATTATCATCTTTCTAAATTCCATATATACGCATTAGTATATTGTATTGGTGTTTTTCTTTCTGGCTTACTTCGCTCTATATAATGGGCTCCAGTTTCATCCACCTCATGAGAACTGATTCAAATACATTCTTTGTAATGGCTGAGTAATATTCCATTGTGCATATGTAACACAGCTTTCTTATCCATTCGTCTGCTGATGGACATCTAGGTTGCTTCCATGTCCTGGCTATTATAAACAGTGTTGTGATGAACATTGGGGTACACGTGTCTCTTTCAATTCTGGTTTCCTCGGTGTGTATGCCCAGCAGTGGGATTGCTGGGTCATATGGCAGTTCTATCTCCAGTTTTTTAAGGAATCTCCACACTGTTCTCCATAGTGGCTGTACTAGTTTGCATTACCACCAACAGTGTAAGAGGGTTCCCTTTTCTCCAAACCCTCTGCAGCATTTATTGCTTGTAGACTTTTGGATAGCAGCCATTCTGACTGACGTGAAATGGCACCTCACTGTAAGAGAAATTAAGGAAACAATTCCATTCACCATTGCAATGAAAAGAATAAAATACTTAGGAATATATCTACCTAAAGAAATAAAAGACCTATATATAGAAAACTATAAAACACTGGTGAAAGAAATAAAAAAGGACACAAATAGATGGAGAAATATACCGTATTCATGGGTTGGAAGAGTCAATATAGTGAAAGTGAGTATACTATCCAAAGCAATCTATAGATTCACTGCAATCCCTATCAAGCTGCTGCTGCCGCTGCTGCTTAGTCACTTCAGTCATGTCCGACTCTGTGTGACTCCATAGACGGCAGCCCACCAGGCTCCCCTACTACCAATGGTATTTTTCAGAGAACTAGAACAAATAATCTCACAATTTGTATGGAAACACAAAAAACCTCGAATAGCCAAAGAAATCTTGAGACAGAAGAAAGGAATTGGAGGAATCAACCTGCCTGACTTCAGTCTCTACTACAAAGACACATTCATCAAGACAGTATGGTACTGAAACAAAGACAGAAATATAGATCAATGGAGCCAAATAGAAAGCCCAGAGATAAATCCACGCACCTATGGACACCTTCTATTTGACAAAGGAGGCAAGAATATACAATGGAGGAAAGGCAATCTCTTTAACAAGTGCTGCTGTGAAAACTGGTCAATCACTTGTAAAAGAATGAAACTAGAACACTTTCTAACACCATACACAAAAATAGACTCAAAATGGATTAAAGATCCAAATGTAAGACCAGAAACTATAAAACTCCTAGAGGAAAACATAGGCAAAACACTCTCTGACATAAACCTTGGCAGAATCCTCCATGACCCCACCTCCCAGGATATTGGAAACAAAAGCAAAAATAAACAAATGGGACCTAATTAAAATTAAAAGCTTCTGCACAACAAAGGAAACTATAAGCAAGGTGAAAAGACAGCCTTCAGAGTGGGAGAAAACAATAGCAAATGAAGCAATGGACAAAGAATTAATCTCAAAAATATATAAGCAACTCCTGCAGCTCAATTCCAGATAAATAAAAGACTCAATCAAAAAGTGGGCCAAAGAACTAAACAGACATTTCTCCAAAGAAGACATACAGATGGCTAAAAAACACCTGAAAAGATGCTCAACATCACTCATTATCAGAGAAATGCAAATCATAACCACAGAGAAAGTATTTTATTTCATGGCTGTAGCTACCAGCTGCAGTGATTTTGAGGCCCCCCAAAATAATGTCTCTCACTGTTTCCATTGTTTCCCCATCTATCTGCCATGAAGTGATGGGACCAGATGCCATGATCTTTGCTTTTTGAATGTTGGGTTTTAAGCCAGCTTTTTCACTATCCTCTTTCACTTTCATCAAGAGGCTCTTTAGTTCTTCGATTTCTGCCATAAGGGTGGTGTCATCTGCATATCTGAGGTTTTGACATTTCTCCTGGCAATCTTGATTAAAACTTGTGCTTCATCCAGCCTGGCATTTCCCGTGATGTACTCTGCATATAAGTTAAATAAGCAGAATGACAATATATAGCCTTGATGTACTCCTTTCCCAATTTGGAACCAGTCTGTTGTTCCGTGTCTGGTTCTAAATGTTGCTTCCTGACCTGCATACAGATATCTCAAGAGGCAGGTCAGGTGGTCTGGTATCCCATCTCTTTCAGACTTTTCCACAGTTTATTGTGATCCACGCAGTCAAAGGCTTTGGCATAGTCAATAAAGCAGAAATAGATGTTTTTCTGGAACTCTCTTGCTTTTCAATAATTCAATGGATGTTGGCAACTTGATCTCTGGGTCTTTTGCTGTTTCTAAATCCAGCTTGAACATCTGGAAGTTCATGGTTCACATACTGTTGAAGCCTAGCTTGGAGCATTATTTTTCTAGTGTGTGAGATGAGTGCATTTGTGCAGTAGTTTGAACATCCTTTAGCATTGCCTTTCTTTGGGATTGGAATGAAAACTGACCTTTTCCTGTCCTGTGGCCACTGCTGAGTTTTCCAGATTGGCTGGCATATTGAGTGAGGCACTTTAACAGCATCATCTTTTAGGGTTTGAAATAGCTCAACTGAAATTCCATCACCTCCACTAGCTTTGTTTGTAGTGATGCTTCCTAAGGCCCACTTGACTTTGCATTGCAAGATGTCTGGCACTAGGTGAGTGATCACACCATCATGATCATCTGGGTCATGAAGTTCTTTTTTGTATAGTTCTTCTGTGTATTCTTGCCACCTCTTCTTAATATCTTTTGCTTCTGTTATGTCCATACCACTTCTATGCTTTACTGTGCTCATCTTTGCATGAAATATTTCCTTGGCATCTCTAATTTTCTTGAAGAGATTTCTAGTCTCTCCCATTCTGTTCTTTTCCTCTATTTCTTTGCACTGATCACTGAAGAAGGGTCTCTTATTTCTCCTTGTTATTCTTTGGAACCCTGTATTCAAATGGGTATATCTTTCCTTTTCTCCTTTGCCTTTAGCTTCTCTTCTTTTCTCAGCTGTTTGTAAGGCCTCCTCAAACCACCATTTTGCCTTTTTGCATTATACTATTATACTTCAATTAAAAATTAAAGCTATTATACTTCAATTTTAAAATTTTTTAAAGAAATAATTTTTTTGAAAAGGCATGCCCTAAAAAAAATCATCATCAAGCCATTCCAAACTGGAAACAACACACATCCTATCAACAGAATAATGGATAAACAGTACAGTGACTATTGTAAGCATAATCATGAGCAAAAGAACACAGATACAGCACAGTATGTAATGTATGAGTCCTCCCATCAAGCATTAAAACAGGACAATTTGCTGTTGGCTGAGAGGTTATCCTTGGGGACAGTTGTGACTGGAAGAGGATGAGAGGGGGAAGTTCTGGTACTGACAATGCTCTGTTTTTTTATCTTGTTTCTGATAACATGGTGTGTACCACTTGTGAACACTTACTGATCTGCATTCTTACAGCATGGACATTTTTCTCTCAGTATGTGCTTTAATATAAGATTATTAGTTAGAGAAAAATTACCTTATAGGAATATGAAATCTCTACAGGTTTTTTTGTTTCATAAAAATATGGAATCATGTTTTTATTCTTGAATATTAAAATTTCATCAATTGTAAATCATTTTTCCCTACCCCACAATACCATCGCTGAACAAATATTTCCAGGATAAGAATCAAGCATTTAACCTGGTTTCTCTGTACAAAATATACCACTGGGTAACCACATAGTAGAAGAGAGGAAGCATCTCTGGATAAAAGCATTTTATCTAATAAACGAAAAAGAATGATGTATTTGCAGTCACCGATGAGTGGCTGGATCAAGACAATAAGAGTCAACAGCTGCTAAGAGCACAAAAAGAAAGACAATCAGATAGGTGCCTCCTGATAAATGTGTAGAACATCACACAGTTTTGCCAAAGGATTTGAACCTGAGTCTGGGCTTCCCTGGTGGCTCAGACAGGAAAGAGTCTTCCTGCAATGCAGGAGGCCCGGGGTCAAACCCTGGATTGGGACGATCCCCTAAGAAGGAAATAGCAACCCACTTCAGTGTTCTTGCCTGGAGAGTTCCGTGGACAGAGGAGCCTCACAGGCTACAGTCTACGGGGCTGCAAAGAGTCAGACACAACTGAGCAACTAACACTTTCACTTTCTGATCAAGTCTCTGGGTTCAGCTGCTAATTTGTAGGAAATAGAAAGGATAGAACTGTTCTATGAGTAAGCAGTACTCATAGAATCAAGAGTGTAGGATAGTCCATAGGGCAAATGTTCCAGATTCCTTAATAGATAGACTATAAGAACAACAGAGAATTAGAAGGGAAATCTATGGATTAAAACTGATATAAAATATGAACTTAAAAAACAAAAGAGTAAAATTAAACTATAGTCTCTAGAAATGGACATTTATGTGAGTTCTGTGAAAGTCAGTATAGCAGTTACTTTGGGAAAAGGAAAAGAACAGGGATTGCAATGGAAATGGGCCATAAGTCTTCCCCTGGGTCATGGCTACAAAAAGACCTTTTAACAACTCATTAGGCTATACTTTGTTTGGAAAGGCATTCTGTGTTGATGATTTGTTCTTACAATAAAATAGTTTTAAAAGTCAGTGAAATCATATATTAAATTATTGACATTTCTTTATTGTTCTTTGAAAATAAAATCTCCTGGCCATTTGCCTAAATTTGCCCCTTTTGGGAAAGTTATGCAGATAGAAGCTACTACTTTTACTGTTCTCAAAAGCAATTTTTGAATTACTCTCTGGTTTAGAAGAAAGCTTCATGAGCAGCATGCTGATTCTGTTGCTCAGCAAATTGTAATTGACCTAAAATATTTCCAGGTGTTATATGACACTTAATTCAGCAGTATTTGGAAACTTTCTGTGTATTAATGGTTATCATCAATCGCACTTAAAGCTTGCAATTACAAAGTTTTCTCACTATATAGGAAGGAGATACTAATTAACAAAACAGAAAAAGGGGCTTTGAGCAGTTATACTCCTCTATAAATATAGCCTAAGAGTGCATAAGCAGATGAATGCATAAAGATGTCGTATACGTCGGGGTGTGGTGCAGGTGCTAAGTATCTCAGTCGTGTCCGACTCTTTGTGACCCCATGCACCATAGCCCACCAGGCTTCTCTGTCCACGGGATTCTCCAGACAAGAATACTGGAGTGGGTGGCCATGCCCTCCTCCAGGGAATCTTCCTGAGTCAGGGACTAAACCCATGTCTCTTCTGTCTGCATTCGCCTGCTTTGGCAGGTGAGTTCTTTACCACTAGCCCCATCTGGGAAGCCTGTCATATATATATATATATATAATGAAATAATATTCAGCCATGAGAAAGAAGATCATCCTGCCATTTGTGGCAACATGTCTAGACCTTGAGGATATTAGGCTGGTTCTGTACTCTTGTCTCTTGTGGCTCTTTGGGGAAAAAATAAGTCTTCACACTGTAAGAGAGGAATTCTGGGGCCCCTTCTGGTTTTTTGGGGGACTCAAAGGTTGTGATACCCACAGATATCTCCTTCCCTAGCCCACTTCAGAGCCATAAGTGGGGTTTATCTTTGTGTTTAGGTCTGTCTTTCAATTTTCTATTCTTAACAATGCTTTTCAACACTATATGTTCAGAGTGTGTTTACAATAGAAGTGTCCCTAACAAAAGATTTCTAACTCTGTGGATGCTAAGATAGGTAATATCTACCATTGCTATGAGTTAAAATACTTCAACTGAAGGTGAATTCAACAGATTGAAACATGTTCCATCAACCAGAAGAGCTCAAAACATTGTCCTTCACTATGTAATGGTTATGCATTTCAATCCTAAGAACAATTATCCTACTAGATCAAAGAGCTTTCAGGGCTAGAAAGAGGCTCTTCTTAGGAATCTTTGTCCGTCATATAATTTTTGTGTGATAAGTGGTGCTCCATAAAAACAGAAATAGCTCTAAAATAAAGATAATGAACTGTCCTGGTTTAGTAATGCCTGGGAAAATCGGGCACTTTTTGTTACATCCATTATTGCATCATTTGCACATTAGCCTTCTTTTAAATATTGAACAAAATGATACTCCGGGAACATGCATAAAGCTATTAGAGGAAAAATACATATTTTCATTAGTTGTGGTCATCGTGTCCTTTGGCCAATTAGAGTAGGAAGTTGTCTCATTAATGGACAGGTCTTCCTTATACAGGAATTGTATTTCAAATCAATTTCTTTTCAATATTATCATTGCTTTTCATAGCTACCTGCATTATTATTGCTTTAGTCATAGATGAGAGAAACTCTCCAGTAATAAATATATATATATATTGGGAGACATTAGTATAATTTTCAGATTACCACAGATGTTAAAATTCCAAGCGCTCAAATAATTTTCAGTTTTTCCCATTTTGAAGCTGCATTTTTAATTTGATAATATAGTAGTTAAAAAACAAAACAAACAAGGGCTATAACAATGCCTTAGAAGAATTAAGAAAAAATTTAAATAAAAACTACTATTAGTTAACTGGGCAAAAATGTGAAACAAAAACTTCTCCTTTGCCTGCTGCATTGTGGGGGAAATATGATAGTTTTGTTGAAGAAAAGAAAGAAAATTCTGTCTCTAAAAACTGATGATAGAGATTGCAGATAGAACTTGAACTTTTATTTCTCCTCTCTCCCAAAACAGAAAGTAACAGAAATGGGATTATGTGTGTGTGCTCAGCTGTGACTGACTCTTTGCAACCCCATGAACTGTAGCCCACCAGGCTCTTCTGTCCATGGAATTTTCCAGGCAAGAATACTGGAGCATGTTGCCATATCCTGCACAAGAGGATCATCCTGACTCAGGGATGGTGTTTATAGCATTGGCAGGGACTCTTTACCACTGAGCCACCTGGGATGATATCTGATAAGAGAGACATTTTCAAATACAAAAACTCTCAAAAAATGTATCTCCTATATTTCCTTTCTCACTGAGTTACTTGAAGTGGTACTTTATTAAAACAATGTAATAAATGAAAAGATAGAAAGATTGGTGTACCAAGATAAGGGGACTACACTAGAATAGAGTGCTAAGTCATTTTAGTCATGTCCTACTTTTTGTGACCCCATGGACTGTAGCCTGCCAGGCTCCTCTGTCCATGGGATTCTCCAGGCAGGAATACTGGAGTGAGTTGCTGTGTCCTCCTCCAGGGGAACTTTCTGCCCCAGGGATTGAACCCACGACTCATGTCTCCTGCATTGGCAGGCGGGTTCTTTACCACTAGCGCCACCTGGGAAGCTCACTAGAACAGAGAGGGGGAGAGAATTCCCAAGGTGATAATGAAAATAGATCCTGCAGTGACAGCTGGACAGCCATCGATGCCATCGGTCTTGACGTCAGGAGGTTATTGTCAAGTAGGGAAAATTGATAGATGATACAGGGGGAGGGTAGTAGTGAGTAGGGGTGCATTTATAAGCACAGAGGAAACTATGACAACAGCAAAACAAAGGAATCATTTTCTCCAAAAAGAACTAAGGCTTGCAAGAAAGGAGAAGATATTTTAGTATGTAGCATGACTTATGCCAGAGTACATGATTAATAATGCATATAGTCATACATATCAACCTAACCAAAGTTATGATATAAATCTACTCAGAGGGTGAGAATATGAAAAGTGTAAATATGCATGGATTGAGTATGTAAATGAAAGTTAAATTATCTTTCCATAGTGAACATTCATGGAAAAAAATAGCAAATGAAATCCTTTGGAGAAGGGCATGGCAACCCACTCCAGTATTCTTGCCTGGAGAATCCCATGGACAGAGAAGACTGGCAGGCTACAGTCCATGAGATTGCAAAGACTTGGACACAATCAAAGCAAATTAGCACAGCACAGCAATAAAATCATGTTATTTAGAAATATCAAGATAGATACCAAGGGAAATAGCTAAAAAATAAAAAAAGAAGAGAAAGAGAGTAGTTGCTTCTTGTAAGTGTGAGATGGTGTTTATGTGGTAGAGGCACTTTGGTTTGTTTGCTTTTTGGAGCAAGTTTTGTAGAACTACATGACAATTTTAGCTGTGGGCACACATAATAGATTCAAAAACAAAGAAAGGTGTTTGGAAAAAAATCTCTGAAGGTTTTTGTGATGGCTCATTTTTTGTATTTTCTTGGTTGGTTCATGGAGTGCAAAGATATTTGAGTAAACACTATTTCTGTCTATGTCTGTGAAAGTGTTGCTGGGTAAGATGACCACCTGAATCAGGAGACTGAGAAAAGCCAATACTCCCCACCCCCCTCAGTGTTGCTGGGCATCTTCTAATCCACTGATGGCTTGACTACAACAAAAACGTGGAGAAGAAGAATTTGCTCACTTCTCTGTCTCTCTCTGTGTGTCTCTCTCTATCTCTGTTGGTTTCTGTCTCTGTCTCTCTGTGTCTCCCTGTGTCTCTATCTCCCTGACTGAGCTGGGACTTCCATCTTCTGCCTTCAAACTGGAGTTCACATATTAGTGCTTCTGGTTCAGGTCTTCAGACCTGGACCAGAAATTACACCATCAGTTCTCCTGCTTCTCAGGCCTTTGGACTTGGCACTTGAACAGTACTACCAGTTTTCCCAGGTCTTAAGCTTGTATACAGATCACTGGGACTTCTCAGCCTCTGTAAGAACCCTAATACAGTATTATGGCAAGATAATGTATTGTGTCTTTTCCTATGGTAAAAGTTTTACTGGCTTAATGTAAACTTAACAGTTTCAGTTAAGAATTTTCTATGTTCTTTTTTGGCTAAGAGAAAGCAAGATTATGCTTAAGGTATTCGATAATATTTTTAAAACATTCCTCAGAAAAGATCATCTCAAAACAGAGACCTTATTTAGGAACAAGGGTCACTCCAATAATTTCACAAATGATGTCAGTCTTCAAAGTTTTCTACGTTCTCACGAGCTCAAAAAATCTTTCTTTTCTAAAATAAAATGTATTTTCTAAGCTGAAAGACAACTTTTTTTTTATGAATCAGGGAAAATAGACTCTTCCAAGCTGTTGACCTCAATATAGACAGGTGAACAAAGTTCCTAGTTTGAAGATTCTTCAAATCCTCTTCAGATGCACCAATCAGGTCCACTTATCCCATCAAAGACAAATTGTTTGAAAACGCTGATATTTCTTCTACTTCCTGAAAGTTAGTCTTTTTCACCTTTTGAAGGACTAGAATTGAAATGCACATGATCACGAGTGATGGGGTAAAGAATTTAATAAATTTTTTAAAAAGACAATTTTTGGCACCTGCAAAACTAGACCCAGGTTATATTAACAGTTTCCAGAGGTTTTTCTGATTCTCATAAGTAAAAGGGGGTTTGCTTACGGAAAACTAGGTGCCAAATACAGTGGAGATTAGACTGCTTTGAGTTCTAATATCCAGAGATGATTTTGCTCTTGGTTCCAGAGCAGAGATCCAGCTGAGATGACTGTCACAAGAAGCAATGCCCACCTATGCCAGCTTACCTGATCCTCTGGTTGGCCCTACTTTGGAATGCAGTCCATGAACCCTTAGCCCTACATCTCTGGCTGATACCTCATTATTTAACCCATATGAACCTCTTGCTCCTGAGGGATGTAAAAATGGCAGTGGAGTAGATCACTCAAGTTCACTGTTTATCAAGGAAAGGAGGAAGCTATTGTGGTGATCGGGGTTCCCAAGGCTCAGAACCCTCAATGCCCATTCCTCCCAACCTCTCATCTGACCCACCCACCACACTCATCACATTCTCTCTCTTAATATCTCCCTTCCCAACCCACTTACCATTATCTGTTCTTCAATAACATAATCATTAGAGTCCTTCATTTGGCTGTCCAATTTTACATTATTAATTCTTGGATCATTTTTTTTTCTCTCAAAACTCAGAGGATTTTGCTTCACTGTCCTGGAATAAAGCTTTGTTGACAAGGTATCCAACCATGCTTTGAGTATACACAAGTTCACAAAATTTTTTTTATTTAATGAGTTTATTGATTGAAGTGTAAATTTGTTTTTATTGATTATTTTCACAGTCAATTACCCTTACTATGATCTTACCCAAAAGAAATTTGTCTTTCTTTTCCCCTCAAGTACATGATCTCACTAGCCTGGAAAGAAGAAATAAAAATGTTGCATTTAAAAATAAAACATACGCTTACATTCACAGTGATAGGTTGACGGCATGACTGAAATAAATTATTACTTCTGTTTGTGGGTATAGTTAAAAGACTGATGGGTGACAAGTAATTCTTTTGGAATTTGTCATGAAAACACACATAAGCACACACATCTAAGCACATATTCTAGTTGCAGTCATTCTTTTTTTTTTTATTAGTTGG
This sequence comes from Odocoileus virginianus, assembly GCF_023699985.2. NCBI lineage: Eukaryota > Metazoa > Chordata > Mammalia > Artiodactyla > Cervidae > Odocoileus > Odocoileus virginianus. The sequence goes on along the minus strand of NC_069704.1, from coordinate 36,505,666 downwards.
AGGCTAATTACTTTACAATATTGTAGTGGTTTTTGTCATACGTTGACATGAATCAGCCATGGATTTACATGTATTCCCCATCCCGATCCCCCCTCCCACCTTCCTCTCGACCCGATCCCTTTGGCATTCTTAATGGAGATATGCAGGACAGCAAGGGATATATGAATCCACAATGTTAGGCTGCTATCTGAAAACGGAACTTCACAATATGATACCATCATAAATGTTTGATAGGAAAGAGCTCAGACTTATTTGTTCCACTAGGCTCAGAAAATTATATCTCTCCTCCCAATAGGAAAACTGAAGGGGGGCAGTTACTCGTCTCTCCATCTCTTGACCTCTTGAATGTAGTCACAGGACCTAAGGGTGGTAACAGATATTCCTGAAGAAGAAAAATGAAGCAAGATTCACCACCCTTCTTGGAAAGCTTTAAAGCCATCAGTTCAGTTCAGTTCAGTCACTCAGTTGTGTCTGACTCTTTGCAACTCCATGTACTGCAGCATGCCAGGCCTCTCTGTCCATCACCAACTCCTGTAGTTTACTCCACTCATGTTCATTGAGTCGGTGATGCCATCCAACCATCTCATCCTCTGTCGTCCCCTTTTCTTCCCGTCTTCAATCTTTCCCAGAATCAGGGTCTTTTCCAGTGAGTCAACTCTTCTCACCAGGTGGCCAAAGTATTGGAGTTTCAGCTTCTTTTTTTTTTCCATTTATTTTTATTAGTTGGAGGCTAATTACTTTACAGCATTGCAGTGGTTTTTGTCATACATTGAAATGAATTAGCCATGGCTTTACATGTATTCCCCATCCCGGTCCCCCCTCCCACCTCCCACTCCACCCGATCCCTCTGGGTCTTCCCAGTGCACCAGGCCTGAGCACTTGTCTCATGCATCCAACCTGGGCTGGTGATCTGTTTCACCCTAGATATACATGTTTCGATGCTGTTCTCTTGAAACATCCCGCCCTCGCCTTCTCCCACAGAGTCCACAAGTCTGTTCTATACATCTGAGTCTCTTTTTCTTTTTTTGCATATAGGGTTATCATTACCATCTTTCTAAATTCCATATATATGTGTTAGTATACTGTAATGGTCTTTATCTTTCTGGCTTACTTTGCTCTGTATAATGGGCTCCAGTTTCACCCATCTCATTAGAACTGATTCAAATGAATTCTTTTTAATGGCTGAGTAATATTCCATGGTGTATAGGTACCACAGCTTCCTCGTCCATTTGTCTGCTAATGGGCATCTAGGTTGCTTCCATGTCCTGGCTATTATAAACAGTGCTGCGATGAACATTGGGGTGCACGTGTCTCTTTCAGATCTGGTTTCCTTGGTGTGTATGCCTAGAAGTGGGATTGCTGGGTCATATGGCAGATCTATTTCCAGCTTTTTAAGGAATCTCCACACTGTTTTCCATAGTGGCTGTACTAATTTGCATTCCCACCAACAGTGTAAGAGGGTTCCCTTTTCTCCACACCCTCTCCAGCATTTATTGCTTGTAGACTTTTGGATAGCAGCCATCGTGACTGGTGTGTAATGGTACCTCATTGTGGTTTTGATTTGCATTTCTCTGATAGTGAGTGATGTTGAGCATCTTTTCATGTGTTTTTTTGCCATCCATATGTCTTCCTTGGAGAAATGTCTGTTTCGTTCTTTGGCCCATTTTTTGATTGGGTCATTTATTTTTCTGGAGTTGAGCTGGAGGAGGTGCTTATATAACATTATTAATTTTTAATTGATTTTTTTTTATTTCATCTAGGTCCTTGTTAAACATTTCTTGCATCTTCTCAATCTTTGTCTCCAGGCTATTTATTTGTAACTCCATTTTGTTTTCAAGATTTTGGGATCATTTTTATTATCATTATTCTAAATTCTTTTTCAGGTAGATTCCCTATTTCCTCCTCTTTTGTTTGACTTGGTGGGCTTTTTTCATGTTCCTTTACCTGTTGGGTATTTCTCTGCCTTTTCATCATGTTTAGATTGCTGTGTCTGGAGTGGGCTTTCTGTATTCTTGTGGTCTGAGGTTCCTTTTTATTGTGGAGGTTTCACCCAGTGGGTGGGGTTGGACGATTGGTTTGTCAAGGTTTCCTGGTTAGGGAAGCTTGTGTCAGCGTTCTGGTGTGTGGAATTGGATTTCTTCTCTCTGGAGTGCAATGGAGTGTCCAGTAATGAGTTTTGCGATGGGTCTCTGTGTTAGGTGTGACTTTGGAGAGCCTGTATGTTGACACTCAGGTCTATGTTCCTGCGTTGCTAAAGAATTTGCGTGGTATGTCTTGTACTGGAGCTTATTGGCTCTTGGGTGGTGGTTGGTTTTGGTGTAGGTATGGAGGCTTTTGGATGGTCTCTTATTCCTTAATGTTCCGTGTAGTCAGGAGTTTTCTGGTTTTCTCAGGTTTTGGGCTTAAGTCTCCTGCCTCTGGATTTCAGTTTTATTCTTCCAATAGTCTCAAGACTTCTCCAACTATACGGCACTGATAATAAAACTTCTAGGTTAATGGTGAAAAGATTCTCTACCGTGAGAGACAACCAGAGGTTCACAGAGTTACATGAAGAATAGAAGAGGGAGGAAGGAGATAGAGGTGAGCAGGAGGAGAAAAAGGGGACTCGAGAGGAGAGAGACAGATCTACGCAGTTATCTGTTCCCAAAGTGTTCTCCGTAGCCCAGACACCCACAAAGATTCCCAGAATTGGATTGGGAAGAGAAGGGGAAAGGAGGAAATAGAGGTGTTCTGAGGTAGAAAACAGAGAGTCTAAAGTGGGAGAGTAATCACCACACTCCTGAATAGGAATGGGAACTGAATATTGGATTCTTAAATGTCCAAAATTTATATCACATACTGAAAAACAAAGATTAAAAATCTAGTGTAGAGGTTAGACTCTTTGAAATACAATATTTAAAAACAAAAACAAAAACACAAAAAAAATTTAGAAATGTATATGAAGTTCGGTTTAAAAATAGGGTTTCTCTCTCTCTCTTTTTTTTGGCAAGGTTATAGTGAAATGAAAGTGAAAATTAAGGAATAATAGAGGAGTATTAGAAGACTTTAAAAGGAAATAGGAGAGAAAAATAAGAAAAAGGAAAAAAAAAGAAAAATATTTTTTTCCCTAATTAAAAAAATCATAAAAATATATGAAAATGAAAATTGAGGAGTAATGGGGGAGTAATAGGGAATTTTAAAAGAAAATAAAAGAGAAAAAATAAAAAAAGGAAAGAAAAAAAATTTTTTTTAATTAAAAAATATATATACATATATATCTAGGAATTTCTCTGGAGTTGTTGCAGTCATTGCAGGTTCAGTTCAATTTCAGATAGCTCCTCTTTCCAGCTTACACTTCTCGATATCTATAGGCCCCTTCCAGTGTAGTCGGTGTTACCTTCAGGGATTTTAATCTGTTGCACCGGTCCTTTCTGAAGCTGTTCCCTTTGTTTATTTGGCTTCTGTTTGCCGTCTCTTTGGTGTCTAATTTCCGACCTGACACAGGTGGGCGGAGGTGATCTCTTATTTAGGTTCGCTAGTTCAGTTCAGTCCTGCTACGGGGAGGGCGGGGCACTGCAGACGGATACCGCTCTGTGTGGATAGCACTCACCGTGTTCCGGCCACACTGGGTTTGCCCCGCTCACGGGTGTCAGTGCTTTCCCCGTCTACACTGCTCAGGCTCCCGGCTGCTCTATATGGAGCGGGCCCTGCGTTGAGTGCGGTTCCAGTTTTCGGGTACTCCACAAAAGCGCAGATTCGGTTGCGCCTGCATTTTGTGCCTTCCCCGGCCTGACCAGTTTAAGCAGCCAGGGGCTTGGGTGTACTCTCCCCGGATGCGGCACGCCTTTTCCCTCTGCGGCGAGCGGCTCAGGCAGCCAGAGGCTTGGGCGCACTCTCCCCGGATGCGGCGCGGCTTTTCCCTCAGCGGCAAGCGGCCCAGGCAGCCAGAGGCTTGGGCGCAATCTCCCCGGGTACGGCGCACTTTTTCCCTCCGCGGCCCCAGCGCGCGCCGCCAGTCGGGTCTCCGGAAGTCTTTAGATAGGAACCGGGGGCCTGTTTGCAGTGTGGGAGGGGGTGGCTTCTCAGGGGCTGAGTTTGCCCTTTTCCCCTCCCCCCTGCCTCCTACCTCCAGTGGGGATGGGCCAGCTCTTCTCTGGAGTTTCTCAGTCCCTTTGTTTTGCAAAATGCCGGCAGTGTGTTCGGGCCAGTTAATTTTGACCCTTGCTATCCCACAGTTTAAAAAAGCTCCCTCCAATTGCTCTCAGGGTCTTCGGGCCGGTCCTTACCCTAAGCAATGCCGCCCGCTCCTCTCCGTTCCGCCCCCGCTTGTTGCTGGCAGGTACGGGCGTCTAGGATACTTTTCTGCTGAGAGTTGCTTTTAGGCACGTAATCTGTGGGCCTTGTTTAATTTTTCCTCCCAGTTAGATTGCCGAAAACTTCCCCCAGTCCCGCCAGTGCGAGGGTTTCCTGGTGATTGGAAACTTCCTCTATTAAGACTCCCTTCCCCCGGATGGGTCTCCGTCCATAGCTCTTTTGACTCCCTTTTTATCTTTTATATTTTGTCCTACCTCCCTTTGAAGAAAACGGGCTGCTTTTCTGGGTGCCTGATGTCCTCTGCTAGCGATCAGAAGTTGTTTTGTGAAATTTGCTCAGCGTTCAAATGTTCTTTCGATGAATTTGTAGGGGAGAAAGTGGTCTCCCCGTCCTATTCCTCCGCCATCTTGGCTCCTCCCGGAGTTTCAACTTCAACATCAGTCCTCCCAATGAAAATTTGGGACTAATTTCCTTTAGGATGGACTGGTTTGAGCTCCTTGCAGTCCAGGGACTCTCAAGAGTCTTCTCCAACACCACACTTCAAAACATCAATTCTTTGGCTCTCAGCTTTCTTTATAGTCCAACTCTCATATCCAAATACGACTACTGAAAAAACCATAGCCTTGATAAGATGAACCTTTGTTGGCAAAGTAATGCCTCTGCTTTTTAATATGCTGTCTAGGTTGGTCATAACTTTTCTTCCAAGGAGTAAGCGTCTGTTAATTTTGTGGCTGCAGTCACCATCTATAGCAATTTTGGAGCCCCCAAAAATAAAGTTTCTCACTCTTTCCACTGTTTCCCCATCTATTTGCCCTGAAGTGATGGGATCAGATGTCATGATCTTAGTTTTCTGAATGTTGAGCTTTAAGCCAACTTTTTCACTCTCCTCTTTCGCTTTCATCAAGAGACTCTTTAGTTCTTTGCTTTCTGCCATAAGGATAGTGTCATCTGCTTATCTGAGGTTATTGATATTTCTCCCGGCAATCTTGATTCCAGCTTGTGCTTCTTCCAGCCCAGTGTTTCTCATGATGTACTCTGAATATAAGTTAAATAAGCAGGGTGACAATACACAGCCTTAATGTAATCCTTTTCCTATTTGGAACCAGTCTGTTGGTCCATGTCCAGTCCTAACTGTTGCTTCCTGACCTGCATACAGATTTCTCAAGAGGCAGGTCAGGTGATCTGGTATCCCATCTCTTTCAGACTTTTCCACAGTTTATTGTGATACACACAGTCAAAGGCTTTGGCATAATCAATAAAGCAGAAATATATGTTTTTCTGGAACTCTCTTGCTTTTCAATAATTCAATGGATGTTTGCAACTTGATCTCTGGGTATTTTGCTGTTTCTAAATCCAGCTTGAACATCTGGAAGTTCATGGTTCACATACTGTTGAAGCCTAACTTGGAGAATTTTGAGCATTACTTTGCTAGCATGTGAAATGAGTGCAATTGTGCAGTAATTTGAACATTCTTTGGCATTGCCTTTCTTTGGGATTGGAATGAAAACTGACCTTTTCCAGTCCTGTGGCCACTGCTGAGTTTTCCAGATTTGCTGGCATATTGAGTGCAGCACTTTCACAGCATCATCTTTCAGGATTTGAAATAGCTCAACTGGAATTCCATCACCTCCACTAGCTTTATTCTTAGTGATGCTTCCTAAGGCCCCCTTGACTTTGCATTGCTGGATGTCTGGCTCTAAGTGAGTGATCACACCATTATGATTATCTGGTTCGTGAAGTTCTTTTTTGTATAGTTCTTGTTTATTCTTGCCACCTCTTCTTAATATCTTCTGCCTCTGTTAGGTCCATACCATTTCTGTCCTTTACTGAGCCCATCTTTGCATGAAATATTCTCTTGGTATCTCTAATTTTCTTGAAGAGATCTCTAGTCTTTCTCAGTCTATTTTTTCCCTCTATTTCTTTGCACTAATCACTGAGGAAGGCTTTCTTATCTCTCCTTGCTATTCTTTGGAACTCTGCATTCAAATGGGTATATCTTTCCTTTTCTCCTTTGCTTTTCACTTCTCTTCTTTTCACAGCTATTTGTAAGGCCTCCTCAGACAGCCAGTTTGCTGTTTTTTGCATTTCTTTCTCTTGGGGATGGTGTTGATTCCTGTCTTCTGTACAAAGTCATGAACCTCCATCCATATTTCATCAGGCACTCTGTCTATCAGATCTAGTCCCTTAAATCTATTTCTCACTTTCACTCTATAATTGTTAGGGGTTTGATTTAGGTCATACCTGAATGGTCTAGTGGTTTTCCTTACTTTCTTCAATTTAAGTCTGAATTTGGCAATAAGGAGTTCGCGACCTGAGCCACAGTCAGTTTCCAGTCTTTTTTTTTTTTTTTTTTTTGCTGACTGTATAGAGCTTCTCCATCTTTGGCTGCAAAGGATATAATCAATCTGATTTTGGTGTTGACCATCTGGTGATGTCCATGTGTAGAGTCTTCTCTTGTGTTGTTGGAAGAGAGTGTTTGCTATGACCAGTGCATTCTCTTGGCAGAACTCCATTAGCCTTTGCCCTGATTCATTCTGTACCCCAAGGCCAAATTCGCCTGTTATTCCAGGTGTTTCTTAACTTCCTACTTTTCCTACTTTTGCATTCTAGTCCCCTCTAATGAAAAGGACATCTTTTGGGGGTGTTAATTCTAGAAGGTCTTGTAGGTCTTCATAGAACCATTCAACCTCAGCTTCTTTAGCACTACTGGTTGGGGCATAGACTTGGATTACCATGATATTGAATAGTTTGCCTTGGAATCAAATAGAGATCATTCTGTCATTTTTGAGACTGCATCCAAGTACTGCATTTGAGATTAAAGCCATCACCTTTCTTCAAATTACTCTTACTGTAACACTCCAGTGGGTGTGTTTGTTGTCAGTCTCAGCCTATCAATGGTAATGGGATTGTCTAGAAATGCCTTGGGGCACTCATTGGGCCTGAACTACTTGTGATGAGCTCTCATGGACATTTATCAGACCAGAGCCGATGTTGCTCCTGGACTAGCCCTTGTGGTTCACAATATGATTGCAAGATGCCTTCAGCAACACCAATGGGGGAACTTTGAAAGAACAAGGCATATTGCTTGCCAGTCCTGGCAGGTGCATAGCACACTTGGGGCCACAGCGAGGTCTTGGGTAAAGAGAGAGAAAGAGGGTAAAGAGGGTAAAGAGAGAGAACCTAGGGTTCTGTCTATATCAGGGCCAAGGATGGAGTGCTTAGGGTTTCAAGGCTTTACCCTTCATTGCTGAACCTAAAAGGTAAGAATAGGAATTAAAGCATGGGAAGCAAAAAGGAAGCAGTCAAATGCCCATTATCTAGGTCAACCAGAACTTTCTAAAATGGGGAACCTCATGGTTGGAGCAGTCTGACTCTTTATTTAATTGTAGAACTGGCAATGTGTTTATTTGAGGTAGATGTCTTTGAAGTGGATGCCTCAGCTTAGTGTCATGAGCGTGTGTGTGTGTATGTGTGTGTGTGTGTACTCAGCCATGTCTGACTTTTTGCAACACCGTGAACTGTACAGCTCCTCTCTCCATAGGATTCTCCAGGCAAGAGTGCTGGACTGGGTTGCCATGCCCTCCTCCAGGGGATCTTCCACACCCAGGGATCAAACCCATGTCTCTTGCATCTCCTGCATTGGCAGGCAGATTCTTTACCACTAGTGCCAGCAGGGGCTTACAGTATAATAAAAGAAGTTAATTGTCAGGTGCTTACACTATAGGGTGCCTGTGATTGGAGAAGCTTATGCCACAGGGATGCACCCTGGTCCCAGTGACACTGGAAAAATAAGATTTTTCTTTGACCTTGGGCAAGGGGGATAAGGTTAGAAATTCTGCAAACATTATTTGTTGTTGCTGTTTAGTCACTCAATTCTGTCCGACTCTTTGCGACCATGTGGACTGTAGACTGCCAGGCTCCTCTGTCCATGAGATTTCCCAGGCAAGAATACTGGAGTGGATTGTCATTTCCTTTTCCAGGGGGTCTTCTCAACCCAGGGATCGAACCCAGCTCTCTTACATTGCAGGCAGGTTCTTTACCACTGAGCCGCTACTACATCATTCTTCATGGATCACACTAATTGCTATCTCCTCCATGGAGCTCTTTTTAATTAACCCCTAAACTTTGTTATTGCTCTACTGTTATCCTTCATAACACTTTGTATTACAGGCTTAGTACATCCTGCCCTGATTTATAATTAATTTTTGCATTTTCCCTCTTCTGTCTTAGCTGATAATGAGTACCTAAAATGACAGCTGAGACTTGCATTTGTATTTGATTGAAGTTATATATTATGAAGCCCCTGCTATGCTATGCTAGCAGAAGGCTAGCTGAAGACAGAAGACAGGCTGATAAGACATGGTCTTCACCCTTGAGGCATTTATCTCTTAGTAAATGTAACTTATGTTCCTCAGTGCTTATACATTTATTAGTATCCAATGTGATGTGGTTAAATTTAATTCGAAATTGGTTTATGGAAAAGAAGAAAAATTAAGAGGATGCAAATGAGAATAGGTTGCTTTACAAAAGAACCTGTGCTCTTAGGAAGTGAGTTAGGAGATATTTATTTCTGGTGGGGTAGGCTGGGTGTGGTAACACAGGAGAGGGAAAGCATTGCTAGCCCAATGTACATTTTAGCAAACACATCAGCACACCAAAGCTCAGGGCATCATGGTCAGACAGGTATAAAAACCCAGAGGTCTCCTATGAAATAAATGTGTAACAAGGGCTTTTCATAAACAAACCTGAGTCAAAGAACTGATGCCATGAACTCTGCTTACTGAAGACTCCTATATCAGAACATTGAACCTGCATGCCAAGGCAAGCAAAAGAGAGCCTTGAACGTGTCTAACCAGCTCACACTCCGTGACACTCGATCTTGCTCTTCATTGTCCCCTCAGTGTGCATGATTATGGGAAATAGCATTTTAAAATAACTATGGAAGACCAATGCTATCCTGTCTACTCTGAAGTCCCCAATCTTTGCACCTAGGAGTGGGGTGTGGTGGGGAGGTGAGAGGATGGAAAGTAATTCTCTGTGTTTCCTAAGAGACCTTGCTTTGTATTTTATTTTAAAAATCTAGACATTACGAATCCATAATAGGCTCTTACCTCACAAAAGTTAGGGAGAATATTGTATTCCTGATTATTTGTTGAGAGCTATGACATTTTATTGGCTTCCCAGGTGGTGCTAGTGGTAAAGAACCCACCTGCCAATGCAGAACACATAAGAGATGTGGGTTCAATCCCTGGGTCGGGAAGATCCCCTTGAGGAGGTCACGGCACCCCACTCCAATATTCTTGCCTGGAGAATCCCATGGACAGAGGAGTCTGGTGGGCTACAGTCCGTGCGGTGGCAGAAAGTTGGACATGACTGAAACGACTTAGCAGGCACTCATGCTTGACATTTTATTAATGACTCCAGCTAAGTCTAGGATTATTCCAAACAGATTAGGAGCACTCTTGAAATTGCCAAGTATATCACATGGAACTCTGTTCAACATTATGCAGCAGCCTGGAAGGGAGGGGACTTTGAGGGAGAATGGATACATGTATATGTATGGCTGAGTCCCTTTGCTTTCCACCTGAAACTATCACAACATTATTAATTGGTTATACACCAATATAAAATTAAGTAAAGTTAATAATTAAAAATTAAGTTAAATTAATAAAGTTAAGTAAAATGAATTTGTAGCCCACATGAAACAAAATATGGGTATTTCAGCACTTAGGGCATGTATCTGAGTAAAGCATTACTCTACTTCATTGTTGTTTGCTGTTTAATTGTTAAGTTATGTCCCACTCTTTTCAGACTGCAGCCTGCCTGGCTCCTCTGTCCATGGGATTTCCCAGGCAAGAATACTGGAGTCGGCCACTGTTTCCTTCTCTACCCCTGACTTCATAAAAGAAAGAGAAAAAAAATCAAAGAAATTGCCGAAAACTAAAAGCATAAGGTAGGCAATGGCCAACTCAAAGTTTGGCTCTTGAAATAAGAAGATGGAAAGGAGGGAGGGAAGAGGGAGGAGGAAGTGGAGGGAAGGAGTCTGAAAATTCCTTTTGGGATCCTTTCTCTCCTTGATTCTCCCAAGTCTTTCCAGAAAACTTACAGTAAAGACTCTACCTTCTCTCTCTTGTATGTGCAATCTCTCCTTCTTAATTGGACCCTTCCAATTGTCCTTTACACTTGCTCCTTCCCTGATATTCATTTCATGGGATCCTTGCTGCACTTCAGAGCCATGTTGGGCAGCTGATGAAAACTTTGGGATAAACTTCTGAGAGGGAGGAGAGCTGATAGCTGTGGAGGAGGAGAGGGGGTGGACATGCCATGGAGAGAGCATCTACTTTGTTCTGACAAGATTATTCATGTAATCATACCCTGTAGAGACCACAGAATTTGGGTGATTTTTTTTTTCTTTTCTTTTTAAATAAACAATAATTGGGGCTTCCCTAGTGGTTCAGATGGTAAAGAATCTACCTGCCATGTAGGAGACCCAAGTTCAATCCCTGGCTTGGGAAGGTCCTCTGGAGAAGGGATGACTACCCACTCCAGTATTCTTGCCTGGAGAATTTCCTGGACAGAGGAACCTGGCAGACCACAGTTCATGGGGTCGCAAAGAGTCTGACACAACTGAGCAACACTTTCACTTTCAAGCAATAATTAGGGACCCTTAATGAGTAGGGAGGCCTGGCGTGCTGTGATTCATGGGGTCGCAAAGAGTCGGACACGACTGAGCAACTGAACTGAACTGAACTAATGAGTAGGTTTCATTCTTCAGTTTAGTCACTCAGTCGTGTCCAACTCTTTGCAACCACATGGACTGCAGGATGCTAGGCCTCCCTGTCCATCACCACCTCCCAGTTTACTCACATTGAGGTTTCATTCTTAGACCTCTTCCATGACTTGTAGGCCATCTCACTGTGTGCTCACATGACCTTTTCTTTATGCACTTGGGAAGAATAGAGTGAGGGTTTGCCCTCTGGTGTCTCTTTAAGAATATTAATCCTCCTGGATTAGGGCCCCACGCTTATGAACTCATTTAAATTTAATTACCTCCTACAGATCTTAATTCCAAATATAGTCACATTGGGTGTTAGGACTTCAAAATACAAATTCAGAGGCAGGGGGACACAACTCAGCCCAGAGCAAAAGGCATGTACTTTCTAGATGGCCGGTCTCCACCATGCTTTTAAAAAATATTTTAGATTATTCACTTGGCTGCACTAGATTTTAGCTGTGGCACTTGGGATCCTCAGTTGCAGCATGTGGGATCCAGTTCCCTAACCAGAGATCAAACCCAGGCCCCTGCATTGGGAGCCCAGAGCCTTAGCCACTGGACTACCAAGGAAGTCCTCTCCACCACTCTTTATTGTCCCCCTAACACTGACTAGGATCAATTTCCATTCATCATCACACATGCGCTGCTGTCATTTCTTCTACCAAGCATATGTAAGATGAAACAAAAAATAATCATTATGTATAGTTCTCTTTCAAAAATGAGAAAATCCGAGAGAGACCGGGAGAACCAAGAGTTTCAAGCAAATGGAAGATACGCATTTTGGTAGAAGTAGTTTTTCACGTTTATGGGCAAAGCGAATGCAACTTTGTCAAAGAAGAAAACTTAAGTCACCATTATGAAACAAACCACCAGAAGTACTCACACTTGGTCAAATTTACATAGGCAGGTCATCTGCCTGGTCTTGTGGCAATAAAATCCTGTGCGTGCGTTTTTTATTTTCTCCTCCTAGAAACTGCTTCAGGTTGTTGGTAGTGCTATTCTTTGGGAAATGGACTGCCACACTCTATGCATTGAAGACATCACTGAATCTGTTTTCCAGTGTCTGTATACTCTGCTGTGCAAGCGATGGAGGCCAAGTTCTTAATGCAGCTGAGACTGAGCCGGCTGCCCTGCCCAACTCTGTAGCTCAGAAGGAAGGTTGGATATTTGTTGTTTGCTCATTTACTTTCCTTGTTGCTTGCTGCAGTGCAACAGGCTATACATTCAAAAAAGGTTCAAACAGTTAGGCCGGTTACATTTCACATGAAAGATGTATGCTTTTGACCTGTGACCGTGGAAGATCAAAAGCCACAAAAGGGGAAAAGGGTACACCTAGGAGAAAACAAGTTCCTGTAGAAATTTCAGACTTTCCTGTGTCTCAAAGAGTCAGAATTCTGAGAAAAATCATCTTGCTAGAAGCGATCAACCCCCTTTTCAAGGTAAATTAAAAGATGTTTATGAGAGTATATGCAAAAGCAGAAAGCAACAATTTTAAAGTGAAAAGAGGGTGAATGCCTTTTTTTGCTTTTAATTTTCCAAGTCCAAGATTCCTTTTTTATTCTTGGCATTGGCACAGAACAAATAGCGTTTCTTTGTTTGTACTGATGTGTAGCAAAGGTGTGATTCCAACTTTAGTAAGGTGGGTTTTTGTTTTGGGAAACATTTTTCTTGGTGCTGGTGTCATTTAGCTTTCGCAACAGGCTTGGTGCCACGCCCTTTCAAGCATTAGAACATTTGCTGCAAGTCTAAAGGAAAAAAGCACCAGCCAAGGAAGAAATTTTTGTACCTTGGCTGACATTATGGTGTAGTAACTACTTTATCATACAGTGCTTATGAAGCCTGAGGGTAACGTGACCACCAATTCAAAGTGAAGTAATTCTTGGAGCACTCACATATAGCTTGCAAAGTGCTTTATACACTTTCATCTTGCTTAATTCGCCAACAATCTAATGAAGATGGAAACTATAAGAGATTAGTGTTCTCTCCCAAGACCCAGAGTTGTAAGCAGCAAAGCTGAGACTCTAAGTCAGACTTCTTTGTTAATTCATTCATTTCTTTCCTTTCCTTCTTTTATATTTCTTTGTTTTTTAGAAACTATGTGTAGATGGCTGGAGGAATACAGAAAAGAAGAATATCTTGGAAGCTCAGAGTTGTTTTTATTTATTTATTTATTTTTGGCTGCACTGTGAAGCATGCAGGATTTTCTACTGTGATCAGGAATCAAACCCATGCCCCCCTACAGTGGAAGGGCAGATTCTTAACCAGAGAAGTCCCTCTTTTTTTTTTTTTTTTAATTGTGGAAAGAACACAACATGAGATCTGCCCTCTTAACATATTTTAAGTGTACAATATATTATTTTGACTATAGTGTAATATGGGGCTTCCCTGATGGCTCAGTGGTAAAGAATCCTCCTGCCAATGCAGCAGACATGAGTTCATTCTCCAGGTCAGGAAGATCCCCTGGAGGAGGACATGGCAAACTTCTCCTGTATTCTTGCCTGGGAAATCCCATAGACTGAGGAGCCTGGTGTGCTACAGTCCATGGGGTCACAAAAGAGTCAGATTCAACTTCGCAATTAAATAACAGCAAAAGCATAATATAATACAATAGATCTCTCGAACTTACAAGACAAACATCTTGTTGTCATTCATCTCATCACATTCAATGAATGCTGAGTTGAAGACATCTATCTAACCCCAAGCTTCCCACCCTGAGATACTCTGCCTTTTAAATATTACTTGTGAAGTCAAACTACATCAAAATATTATTTTAGCTCCTACACAAACCAGTGGTGTACAACTGAGATCTAGTGAAGTCATTAGTGCCAAAAGTCATCCACTGTGAAGTAACCTTAACACATCAAGCTAGGAAAATTCCCCTTAACCCATATCTTCAGTTCATTTCTTGGGAACGTAGGTCATTTGTATTAATACAGATAATTCTTACACCTACCCCTGAGCAGGGCTATTTGTCCTATGGCATCATTAGGTCCATTTGCAAATTATGAGTGAGCAGACAAGGCAAGCAAAAGAAACAAGATGTTCATGGACTCTGTGCAGGTTGCCAGTGGATTTTGTTTGGATCTATTTTGGTTTTCTCTAGACTGTCTTCCTACTTCTGGAGGCCAAGAAAAAGCAGAGGGATTCAACATAAAACTAAATCCAGGTGACTTGTGACTTGTGACTCTTGAGCTAATGAGAACCAAAAATACATTTTTAAACTAAAGGGATTGAGTTCATACCAGGTTCAAGCCCACTCTCTTTAGTAAGAAGAAAATTGAGAGACAAGGGGTACAATACATTTTTCCATTGTTCTTAGGTTGCACTCTTAGTGCCATATACATATAAATAGTTCTTTTAATTTGAAAGTGAGTAACTTTTACGATTCCCTCAAGAATACCAAACTGAAAATAAAACCACTGTAGATAAGTGAAAGCAGATCACCTTACAGAAGAAAATCTATCAAATGAAATAATAGTGAGTTGACACATGTTATTTGTTTACTTTTGGCTGCACCACATGACACGCGAGATCTTAGTTCCCCAACCAGGGATCGAACCCACGACCCCTGAAGTGGAAGCTCACAGTCTTAATCACTGGACTGCCAGGGAAGTCCTTGACACACACACTTTAACATAAAAATGAGGGTTATGGCAAACTCTCTTCTTCCCTAAGAATGGAATCAGTGATGTGCAAAAATATTTGGATACTTTTTATGTGGCTCCTACCACATAAAATGGAGTTTCCATGACTTCGTATTTGCAATCTCCACCTTTCCCATATGAGTGGAAAGAGTGCTGAGGATGAAACGGGAAGGAGGCTAGAATAGAAAACTAACCCTTAAGGAAATATGAGCTCCTTATGAAAAGTTTTGAAAATGGAGAAAAACACAAAAAGAAACGTTGCCAAAAAGTCACCTTCCAAAGGTAACTGCCACTTTTACGTTAGTTCTTTCCTACCAGTTATTTTGGGCTTCTCTGGTGACTCAGTGGTAAAGAATCTACATGCCAATACAGGAGTCACGGGTTCAATTCCTGGGTCAGGAAGATCCCCAGGAGGAAAAACTGGCAACCCACTCCAGTGTTCTTGCCTGGAGAATCCCATGGACAGAGGAGGCTACAGTCCCTGGGTTAACAAAGAGTCAGACACAACTGAGGTGACTTAACATGCTTGGATGCATTCAATGGCACATTTACTTTTCTTAAATTTGTATGTCTTTTTTGAGACAAATTGTTTTCATATCTATGCTACAGCCTCCTACTAGGTTCATTTTGGTTCATAAATATATTTTATAATTAGATTTCAATAAGAACAACTCTATTTAGAAGTATGAGGAAAGGGACCATTTTATACTATCTCTTTTTATACATATAAATTTCACCACAAGACCAAAAATACTTCTTCTGCATTTTTTTTTCACTACCAGCTGCCCAATCCAACTATTATCAATGGAGAAATATCTCAGCTGAATGGTAATGTCAACTGTTACATCAAACCAGATGATAACAAATTGTCAATGTAACTCCAAGGTGTTTAAATGTTCAGTGTGCTATAATTCTGCCTTCATTCTCTGTTTAGCTCTTTAAAGTCCATGGCCCCATAGTTATTAAGGCACAGCACAAATGATTGAAAATGAGTGTTACGCTTTTAACTTCTCACATCTTGGAATAATCAAGGTGTATGCAAAAAGTTTCTCTAAGCTGATAGGCAAGAAAATGTCTGTTTTTTTAAAAAATTATCAATCATATCATTTTACTGCCACAAGATATCCTGGTTCTGCTTTATTCTCATGAAAAAGATTTTTGCTTGAGTCATAACATCTTTGCTGAAGAACGCCATGATATTTTAACAAAAGGGGAATTTGTTGTTGTTTAGTCATGAAGTTGTGTCTGACTCTTTTGTGACCCCATGGAATGCAGACCACCAGGCTTCTCCGTCCATGGGATTTCCCAGACAAGAATACTGGAGTGGGTTGCCATTTCCTTCTCCAGGGGACTTTTTCGACTGAGGGATGGAATCTTCATCTCCTGCATTGGCCAGCAAATTCTTTACAACTGAGTTGCCTGGGAAGCCCAACGACAGGAATGTCTATCTTAAAGTCTCTAAAATTAATTCCCTCCTCCCTGAAATGGAATGGCCAGGATCCACACTCTGAAGTACACAGATAAGACTGACAAAACCTTCCCAGTCTGAAGCCTTGTTGCTAACTTTGTAGACTTAATTCTTTGCTCTTTTGTTTTAAATCTGAGATTCTATATTTTTATATAGAATACCTTTTAAACCTTGACATCATCTTCTGGAGGAGTGAATAAGGTTTTTATTAGCCTGCTTGATGGAAAAAAAAAGTTTCTGCTCACTTTCATTTCCTCTGTGGTTGGTCATTAAAGAGGATAATTAGTC
This sequence comes from Odocoileus virginianus, assembly GCF_023699985.2. Taxonomy (NCBI): domain Eukaryota; kingdom Metazoa; phylum Chordata; class Mammalia; order Artiodactyla; family Cervidae; genus Odocoileus; species Odocoileus virginianus. The sequence goes on along the minus strand of NC_069704.1, from coordinate 36,489,198 downwards.
AGTTTCTGTGTCTGGCCTGCTATATTCAGATTGAACAAATATTTTTTTTGGAACTACTATTATGAGTCTAGCACCACATTCTCACTTATTTTATCTCAATCTTGACAACCACTTTATGAGCCGAGAATGTCCATAGTTGTTTTAAACTGAGGAAGCTGGAGTTTAGAGAGATTTGTTCAAATTGTGCAAAGTCACGCCGTTAAAGTGTTAGGATTTCAGTTTAGGTCTTTCAGATTTATGATGTTTGCCCTTTTGATTCTCTTCCCTCTGATCCCTGACATTTTGAATAATTGCAAGTATCACCAACGACATGTGTAATAATGTGGATGAATCTGAAAGACACAATGTTAAGCAAAAGAATCTAAAAACAAGAAAGAACATACTTTATGAATCGTGCATATGAAATCCAAGTTCAGGTTTACTCATGTTTACTTCCTGAATATGATCCTTCTGAATGTGATCTCTTTTGTGAGAATCCGTCCCCTAAGAGTGATTTCAAAGAGAGTCTTTGTGTTCTTCCTTCTGAGACAATTGTGTGCTTGAGAATATCTTTATTGCATTTAGACAAAAGCAGTGGGCAAAAACATTCTGGGTTCAAATTTATTTTGTTCTTCAACGTGTCAAAAATATTAGCCTTGTCTCATCCAATACCATGCTAAAACATCCAATATCAGCTTGGCTTTTGCTCCTTTGTTTCGAGAGCCTTCTCTTTTCTCTTTGATGGTCTTAAATTTTAGTCTAGTATTGCAAAGTGTGATTTTCTTATTCATTCTGTTGAAGTTTTCAAAACTCTCCATCTGTGGTCTTCCTCCTTGCTTTAATTACAGGAAATTCTCAATCATTAGTTCTTAAAATATTTTCTCCTCTCCATTTATTGAATTTTCATCTTCTGAAGTTCCTTCTCTCCTCTTACTCTTAAGTTAAGTCCTAATATTTCTTCTACATTTTTCTCTTTTTATACATACCTGATACCTTTTAGGAGGATTCCTTTACATTTTTATAGTTCACTAGCTCATTCTTTGGCTATATCCCTTCTAACATGCAATCTATCTACAGTTTCTTATTGGGATGCTAACTTGCCGTTGCCTATAACCCTTTGTTCCTACTTCAAATTACCAATATCCTCCTGAAGACTCATTCTTTTGTTTACATTAAATTGATTAATTATGCTTTGCCATGTGTTGGTTCTCCAGCTAAACTTTGAACAGTCATTATATTTCTCTGTGAGCTCATGTTAACAAAGGGGTATCACCTCCTTGGGTGGTAATCAGGACTTATTGCAATCTTGTCTTTCATGCCTGCTAGGCTCTGACTCCAGCACTAGACTATAAATCAGGTTTTCTTCCTCCAAGTGGTGACTGGGTTTATACAATTGCGCTAACTCAGGAAGATAAAAGAGCCCAGTTCACTCTGCTTTCCCTCCCTCTCCCTATAGCTCCCAGTTCTTCATTCTGGCCTGTGATTCTTCACACTCTCACCCACTTCAGATGTCCCCAGGGATTTCTGACAGCGTTTAAGCTAATTCATCAGGCTGTCAATTTCACTTTCACCCTGGAACTTTTCCAGATTGAGTACTGGAAGTGAGTCACTAGCCACATTTTCTTGCAGTCCTGCGTATCTCACTTTTGTACAACATTAGAATGCTACAAATTTTATTTATTTATTTATTTTTTGGCTTTGAGGCATGTAGAATTTTAGTTCCCCAGCCAGGGATGGAACCCGAGCCCCCTGGAGTGGAAGCCCAGGGAGTCTTAACCACTGGACCGCTGGGGAAGCCCCCAGTATGTCACCACTGCCACTATTATGTGTGTGTTAAGTTGCTTCAGGCGTGTCTGACTCTTTGCTACCTTATAGATTGTAGCCTGCCAGACTCCTCTGTCCATGGGATTCTCCAGGCAAGAATACTGGAGTGGGTTGCCATACCCTCCTCCAGAGGATCTCCCAATCCAGGGATTGAACCCCACATCTCTTATGTCTCCTGCATTGGCAGGTGGATTCTTTACCACTAGCACCACCTGGGAAGCCCCAGAGAAGGCCCAGAATGCTACAAAGTTAAAAGTTAAATCAGTTGAAAGTTAAATCACAACCACCAGCTCATTCCCTTTTTTCCCTCTTTTCCAGGAGGTTTCCTCTATCTTAAATTTGATGTGTCACTCTTATGTGTATTTTTGTAGTAATGCCTTTATTTCATACTGTAAAATGAAATTCATATTTTATGGCAAGACAGAAAAATTTAAACATAAAAATTCTCCTCTGCCCTTTGACTTCTTTCTCTGCACCCCTCACCCTCACACCATGCACTGTATCTAAATTATGCATGGACCAAACCTCTCCCATCAGCAGGAACACCTGCTTAACCATAAAGAGGAACATTCTACAAGCATTAACAAGATAGCTCCTTAAAAGATAACACTCATTCTTGATCTTATGAGGGGTCACGTGACCCACCATGAAGAGCATATGGATTTGGATTATATAAACTGTCAATATAACACCATTTGATACACAACCTTCTGTCTTGAAAAACTTACATAACTGTGTCTTGACTTCTAATGGACACAGTAGTTCTAAGAGCTTTCTGAGCTGCTCTTCCCAGGTTACAGTCCTCAAATTTGGCTCAAATAAAATTCTCCAATTCTTTCTTAGATTGACTGATTAATTTTTCATCCACAATATGAATACTTCCACAAGCATTACTTAGTATTCCTTTGTGTTTTTAAATTTTAAATAAAGAATTACATACTGTACAACTGGGGCTTCCCAGGTGGCACTAGGGGTAAAGAACCCACCTGCCATTGCAGATGATGAAAGAGACATGGATTCGATCCCTGGGTTGGGAAGATCCCCTGGAGGAGGGCGTGGCAACACACTCCAGTATTCTTGCCTGGAAAAATCCCAGGGACCGAGGAGCCTGGTGGGGTACAGTCCACAGGGCTGCAAAGAGTCAGACATGACTGAAGTAACTTAGCACATGTGCATTGTACAACTATAAAATAAATTTAAATAGTTTAGATATTGAGTTTTATTCAATTCCCTTTCCAAAATAACTCCCCCAAACTTGGCATTTTAAAATTAAAGGTACAACCCTTAGTAAAAGAAACAGCACAAAATCAGAACCAAATAAAACAGGAAATGCTGGCTCCCTGAGGTAAGAGTTAAAATAGTCACAATGTTTGAGAAGGAAGTAGTGCTCTAACAGGGCTCCCCAACCCCTTGGACCAGCACCAGTCAAGGTCTGTTAGGAACCAGGCCACACAGAAGGAGATGAACTGTGGGTGTGAGTGAAGCTTCATCTATATTTACAGCTGCTCCCCATTACTCACATTACCTCCTGAGCTGCGCCTCCTGTCAGATCAGCAGCAGTGTTAGATTCTCACAGGCATGCAGCACACTTCAGGTATCGCTATTTCCCATCACCCCCAGATGGGACCATCCGGTTGCAGGAAAATTAGCTCAGGGCTCCCTCTGATTGTGCATTGTGGTGAGTTGTATAATTATTTCATTATATATCACAATGTAATAATAAAAGAAATAAAGTGCACAATAAATGTAATGTGCTTGAATCATCCTGAAACCACCCTCTCACCTCCACCCCTGGATAAATTGTCTTCCATGAAGCTGAAACTGGTCCCTGGTGGTGCCAAAAAGTTTGGGAAGCGCTACTCTAAGAGGTCGTTAAGTCTTTTTAGTTTTGGAAAAAGATGTGACTCTGGGGGATCACTTTTTGATCACAGAAGGTCACTCCGTGTGTTATCTACTTAAATACAAGTAAATCAGTTGCCCTCCCATTAATTCCAGCAGCCATAAGGAGAACCCAAGCTGTGTGGACCGGAGCCTTTTAAGACTTGAAATGGGAGCCAGAAGCAAAACAAAACAGAAAGCATCCAGAAGTGGGTCTAAAGGGCTTTGTTTTGAGAATTATTTGAAGGCACCCCGTGTCTTTATAGGAGTGTATCTGAAGCATGACTTGGCTGTCCACATACCGTGAAATGATTTTAGAATTTGTAGCCATGATTTTAAATAGGAAAAGGCATTACTTTCTTGTTTATTGAGCAAAACAACTGGCTGGACTGACTAGAATGTTTAAGTGGAACAATTGCTACTGCTTCAGTCTTCTGTTAGATGCTTGGAACATTTACCATTGGTTTTAAAGAAGGAAAATGAAGGGTTTGGAGCACGTTATAAGTGATATCATTATACAATGAGACATTGCATCCTAAATCTATAGGGATTTTTAAAAATCATGTGGAGAACTGTGCTTATAATGTGGGGAGGCTATACTTTTTCAAGACCCTTTATTTTGCTGTCTGTATAGAAAGGGCTTCCCAGGTGGCTCAGTGGTTAACAGTCTGTCTGCCAGTGCAGACGGGAGATGTGGGTTCAATCCCTAGGTCAGGAAGGACCCTTGGAGAAGGAAATGGCAACCCACTCTGGTATTCTTACCTGGGAAATTCCATGGACAGAGGAGCCTGGCAGGTCAAGGCAGGGGGTCACAAGAGTCAGACACGACTGAGCATGCATGCAGTAGTGAAAGGAGCTCAAAGAAAGTTCAATTTCAGATACAGTTAAGAATATTTTAAAGAGGGAGTTGGGAGGGGGGATCAGGATGGGGAATACATGTAAATCCATGGCTGATTCATGTCAATGTATGACAAAAACAATTACAATATTATAAAGTAATTAGGCTCCAACTAATAAAAATAAATGAAAAAAAAAAGAATAGTTTACATTATTCCATCAACACACAGACATATATCTTGGCTATGTAGCAATACTGCAATAAATGTAGGAGTTCAGATTAAAAAAAATAGTTTAAATTAATAAAATCGCTTTTTTTTTAATTTTTGAGAAAAGTTTGACTATGTGTATGTTTACTCTCTCTGTTGCTCAGCTGAGTCCGACTCTTTTGCAACCCCATGGACCGTAGCCCACCTGGCTCCTCTGTCCATGAGATTTCCCAGGCAAGAAATACCGAGCCATTTCATTCTCCAGGGGATCTTCTTGACCCAGGGATCAAATCCACATTTCCTGCATTGATATGCAGATTCTTTACCACTGAGCTACCAGGGAAGCCCCCATCTGTATACTTACGTTTGGTGTAAAATTTTAGTGCGCACCCCTGCTTGTTAAGCCTGAAACCAAGAAGGACCCTGTGGGGCTCCTGGGCATGGAAGCCTTTCAAATAGTTGCTAGTCAGAGATAGGAGGGGATGTAGAGACTAGGGAGGAGCAGTCAAGAAACAATAGAGCAGGCTTGGGGCATGCAGAGTCCATCATGAGAAACGCTGGGCTGGATGAAGCACAAGCTGGAATCAAGATTGCTGGGAGAAATATCAATAACCTCAGATATGCAGATGACACCACCCTTATGGCAGAAAGTGAAGAAGAACTAAAGAGCCTCTTGAGGAAGGTGAAAGAGGAGAGTGAAAAAGTTGGCTTAAAGCTCAACAGTCAGAAAACAAAAATCATGGCATCCGGTCCCATCACTTCATGGTGAATAGATGGAGAAACAGTGGAAACAGTGGCAGACTTTATTTTGGGGGGCTCCAAAATCACTGCAGATGGTGACCACAGCCATAAAATAAAAAGACGCTTACTCCTTGGAAGAAAAGCTATGGCCAACCTAGACAGCATATTAAAAAGTAGATTACTTTGCCAACAAAGTTCTGTCTAGTCAAGGCTATGGCTTATTATGAATGTGAGAGTTGGACTATAAAGAAAGCTGAGTGCCAAAGAATTGATGCTTTTGAACTATGGTGTTGTAGAAGACTCTTGAGAGTCCCTTGGACTGCAAGAAGTTCAAACCAGTCCATTCTAAAGGAAATCAGTGATGAATGTTCATTGGGAGGACTGATGTTGAAGCTGAAGTTCCAAAACTTTGGCCACCTGATGCGAAGAGCTGACTCATTTGAAAAGACCCTGATGCTAGGAAAGATTGAAGGCAGGAGGAGAAGGGGACGACAGAGGATGAGATGGTTGGATGGCATCACCAACTCGATGGACATGAGTTTAAGTGGACTCCGGGAGTTGGTGCGGACAGGGAGGCCTGGCGTGCTGCAGTCCACGGGGCTGCAAAGAGTCGGACACGACTGAGCAACTGAACTGAACTGAACTGGGGCAGAGTACTGGTTCTGCCTCAAGATAACAATATCTTTGAGCTCTTCTGCAGAACTAAAACCCCTGACTAATGGAAGATGCTACTACTTGATGAAGCATCCTTCAGAGAAGATCAGGAGACCACCTAAGGCCAGACAAAGGCCATGATCCTTATCAGCAAGGATTCTGCCCCTGAACCATTGCCTTAAAAACTGCCAAATCCTTCCCAGTGGGGACACAGAGTTTTAAGAGCAAGAGATCAAGCTTCCTCCTTTTGTTTGGGAAAGTAATAAAGCTATTCCTTTCTATTTTATGTCTGTCTCCAAGAGTTGATTCAACTCTGGTGCATATAGGCTGAGTTTTTTACATCAATCACACTTTAATTCAGATGCTCAGTCAAGTCTGACTCTTTGCAACACCATGGATTCCAGCATGCCAGGCTTCCCTGTCCATCAGTCACACTTACAATGACACAAACAGATTCTCAGCCACTTAATTCACTTTAGAAATATTTATTGACTACTACCTAGTACATGCCAGATATTGTGCTATGTGTGACCAAGACTCTGCCTTTGACCCAGCTCTAGTCAGGGTCTGCTGAGCCCTCAAGTCCCTGCCCTTGAATTCTGTCATTGGTGGTAAGAATCTTGTTGGGTCAGCTTAGTGGAAATCCACCACCCTCAGTATTAGGTCAAATTCCCCATCGTCCCCATACTCTAAGTAGGTAGGTTTAGTCACTAAGTCATGTCCGACTCTTACAACCCAATGGACTGTAGCCTGCCAGGCTCCTCTGTCCATGGGATTTCCCAGGCAAGAATACTGGAGTGGGTTGTCATTTCCTCCACCAGGGGATCTTCCCAATCGAGGTATCAAACCCTGATGTCCTGCCATGCGGCAGAGTCTTTATCAACTGAACCACTAGAGAAGCCTGAGGTGGCACTAGTGGTAAAGAACCCTTCTGCCAATGCAGGAGACACAAGAGATGCAAGTTTGATCCCTATATCGGACACAACTGAGCACGCAGCACATTAAAGCATGAAAGTCTCAGCCCCTGCTCCTCTTTGGGATCAAGGAAAGTCTGGACTTATTTCTTCTGTTCCTTAGTCCCATCTTGTCGAGCTGGTCCTCTGAACATTCCTCACCAAAGAGAGTGACAGTTGAGAAGGGCAGGAGGAACTTTGAATTGAGCCTGCCAAGGCCATCCCTCTGTGCTCCCATCATCTGAGCTTGGGATAGGATCCCAAACAGAGGACACTCAGAGCTCCATGTGGCCACATCTGGCTCAGGAGAGAGAAGCACACAGACAGAATAAAACCAGAAGTTGAAAGATTAACTTGCCCTTGGGGTTCTCCAGGAAAGATCACTGGAGTGGGTTGCCATGCCCTCCTCCAAGGGATCTCCCCAACCCAGGGCTCAAACCCACATCTCTTACATCTCCTGCCCTGGCAAGTGAGTTCTTTACCACCAGTGCCACTTTGGAAGAGGAGCCTGGCAGGCTGCAGTCCATAGGGGTCACAAAAGAGTCAGACACAACTGAGCATGCAGCACATTAAAGCATGAAAGTCTCAGTCCCTGCTCCTCTTTGGGATCAAGGAAAGTCTGGACTTCTGGATTTTCCACTATACTAACCCAACAAGATTCTTACCAGCCAGTGACAGAATCCAAGGGCAGGGACATCAGGGCTCCGCAGACCCTGACTAGAGCTGGGTTAAGGGCAGAGTCTTGGTCACACATAGCACAATGTCTGGCACGTAGTAGGTAGTAAGTCAATAAATATTTGTAAAGTGAATTAAGTGGCTGAGAATCTTCCACCATAACTTTCATACTTCTTCTGGCTGGGTCCTATTGTGTGTCTTTGACGTCTCTACCTTGTCCTTCATCCAAGTAAGAGTTCCTTCCTGACAACTGGAGTGAAGACTTGTATTTCCTCTAAAATGAGAACTCTTGACTCACTTTCAACTGATATAGGGATGTGATGAAATCCACAGACTCTTTCCTGAAAAAAGCGAAGGTACAAAATTTTCATGTAATCTTAGAGGTTTTACAGGTTCCTTGAAAATCATCCATGAGGATTCTAACACTCCTGTTATAGTCAGTACATGCCAGGGTATTTTATTTAAAGGTTATATTTTATTTTTTATTTTACTTTTTAAAATTATTTATTTATCTAATTTGGCTGCATTTGGTCTTGGGCTGCCAAAGTGGCACTAGTGGTAAAGAACCCACTTGCCAATGCAGGAGATGTAAGAGACATGGGTTTGAGCCCTGGGTTGGGAAGATCCCTTGGAGGAGGGCATGGCAACCCACTCCAGTATTCTTGCCTGGAGAACCCCATGGACGGAGGAGCCTGGTGGGCTATAGTCCATGGGATTGCAAAGAGTCAGGCATGACTGAAACGACTGAGCATGCAACACAGAGGTTTTGGGTCTTAATTGCAGCAGGCAGGATCTTTGCGGCATCATGCGGGATCATTTGTTCGGGCGCCATGTACTCTCTGGCTGTGGCGATCAGGCTCAGTAGCGGCAGTGCTCCGGCTTAGGTGCCGCCCTTGGGATCTTGGTTCCCCAATCAGGAATTGAAACTGCGTCCCCTGAACTGTAAGCCCTGGACTACCTGGAAATCCCCCATGCTCGGGTCTCGATCCTGACATTGACTACCCGTAACTGAGCAACTCCTTTAATGTTTCTCGATTTGATTCGGGTACCTCGTGTTTTCCACTCTACTGCCTATGGTTTAACTAGTATGTTGGTATCAAAGAGATTACACAAATAAAACATAATGGTTTCTTTATTATTATTGTTTTGAGGCAAACAGGTTAGAACCAGTTAGAGCAGCCTGCACAGTCAGCTAAGGCTGGTTGAGGATGCTGTGGGCAGATGGGTGGCAACTGTAAGCAAAGGATTCCTAGAGGGCATTAGTTTTCTTGCAAAACCCCCACTCCTTGAAAATCAGGTGATGCTAGTCATAAAAGCAAGGCTGAGTTCCCTTGATTTTTTTGCCATTGTGGTGACAAGGAGATCAAGCAATCCACATCATTTTAATGATTAAAGGGCTCCAAGGGAAACGAGTGGTTTCAGTGACTGCTCTGCATGACAAGGTAATGACCAATGTCTGCTCGGCAGTTGACTGTGTTCCATATAGACTAGGTAATAATCTGCTGTGTGCAGCTGGCTGGAATAGATTAGAATGGTGAGCACAGACACAGACTAATCAGTAAGAGAGATATGAGCCACCCTATTTCAGTGTCCTTTGAGACCGCCCACAGTCACATCTGTCACTCTGAAATCCCACTGTGTCCAGAGAATGCTTTGTTTGCAGACTGGTCCATGCTTTCAAAGGTGGTGTTTGACACAGTTAGGGAGACCCTCTCCCTCAGTGACAACCTGCTTTTCTTGATAAGGCACCTAACTCATTTAGGTGTTTTAGAAATTGGGAATTTGTGTTCTGTTCATCCATTTTACCCACGAGAGGGATGCAAGTGAATCGTCTAGTTCCTGCTGCCTGGAGTTTATCTGGCTTGAGTAGGGCGTACTCAAGGGAAAAAACTGGTACAGAGGAGACAGCTCTTGTTTTACAATGAGATTTCTAACAATATTCAGGGACGGCCTGTCAGTGAAGGCCAGGGAGAATCTAAATTGACCAGTGAGCTAGTTCTATATCAAAAAAATTATGAAGGGACAAAGATTGGGGGAATAGGATACAAATTAATAATTATTAGAAATGTAAATCCAATAGACTAGATCAATGGATCTTAGATAAATAGAACACCATGTGAAAAGACCCAAAAATTCACTAAGTCAGAGAAATGCAAATTAGAAGAACAGCAAGATTTCATTTTATACCCTTGAGGCTGGAAACAAGAATGTCAAAAAGAGCTATAATGTTTATCACTGGTGGAGATCCGGACAACAGAGTGTCCTTTCCCAGTGCCATTGGAAATGCAGTGTTACAGTCGTTTTGAAAACAAATCTGGCTACTTATCATAATTACACATATTTTTGATCCAGCAAACCTGCTTTGGGATATCCCATAGAAACAAATATATACAAAAATGCTTGTTGTAATGATGAAAAACTGGAAACAAAATAATCTATCATTCAGAAAATGACTGAATCACATTACATAGAAACTGTAATATGTGCAATTTTGAAAAAAAAATGACTTAGACTTATACCTATTAATGTGGAGATATTTCCAGTTAATTGTGAGAAAGAAACCCATAGTCAGTAAAGTGTGTATGATATGGTCACAGTTTTTGGTAAAAAAAAGAAAGTAATAACTAATGAGAACCAACTTTATAGCTCAGAGAAGTCTACTCAGTGCTCTGTTGTGACCTAAATGGGTAGGAAATCCAAAAAAGTGGGGATATATGTGTACATGTAGCTGATTCACTTTGCTGGACAGCAGAAACTAACAGAATATTGTAAAGCAACTAAACCTCAATAAAAGCTAATTAAAAAGGAAGTGATAATAAAGACCCTATGCATATATTTATGTGTGGAGTGTAAGAGGCATTATATGTGTGTGTATGTATGAAAAATATATAGAAGGAATCAAATTTCTTATTAAAATGTACAAAAAAGCTTATTTGATGTAATCACATTAACACATTTATGCAAAAGTATATGTAATATATGCAAAATATATGTAATATATTGTGATATTATGCATAATATTATGCAATATGTAATATAATAAAATATGCAAAAGTATATGTAAAAGTGTATGTAATATATGTAATATATGTAATATATTAAAGAAGCAAAGCTTCTAAGACAGCCAGTAGCATGCTGGATCCAGCCTGTACCTGACCCAAGAGCCAATTGTTGAATTTTCAGGACCTTTGCAGGCCAGTCTTAAACATAGCTGTTATTAAACATTAAATAACATAAGCTTACTGTTAAACACATCATATTAAAAATTAAGGCAACAAATACTCCAAACACATCACTTCCTAATTATCTTGTTATATCTTACTATTATCTCTTTGCCTGAGTTTGCATCTCAGAATCTACACATTTACTAAACTACGATTTTTAAGGAAAAACCCAGACAAAAGTGGGAAAATAATCTCTACTCAATGAAAAAGTATTAATAATCCTAAAAATTGAGCCAAAGATGATCATAGAAGCATTTAGTTATGAAAATTTAAACAGAAGGAAAAAACACTGGGTAAACATGTAAAATAGTTTTAACTTCACTTTTAAATTAATTTTACTGAAACATTAAAAAAAAATGAACCTTTTGACCAACCCAATATATAACATGATGCTGGGAAAGATTAAGGGCAGGAGAAGGGGGTGACAGAGGATGAGATGGTTGGATGGCTTCACTGACTCAATAGACGTATTTGAGCAAACTCCGGGAGATAGTGAAGGATGGGAAAGCCTGGCATACTACAGTTTATGGGGCCACAAAGAGTCAGACACTACTTAGCGACTAAATAACAACAACAATATATAATAGTATGCTGCTGTATGTCTTTCCCTAGCTCTACATTCAGGGATGTTGACTTGTTAGCTTGAAATCACCCATTATGGGAGAATTACACTAGAAATTAGCAAGTGCCACACATAAGAACTTGTTCTACCTTTTGCTGATTGTTGAGACTTAAGAAAGAGATGGAGAAAATGTTAAATGCAGACAAATTGTTTCATGTTGCATCTGAATAGCACTCAAAAACTGAGAAAATATTCTTTTAGTGACAGGAAAACTATTTTCCAGTTTAGCAAAGAAGTCCTTCAAGTCATTGACATGACACATGGGTGAAGTTCTAACATCCATCTTTGTTGTTTTACTCATCTTCCTTGTTAACATAAGTGAAAATATTAATCAACATTCATGTCGACTGTACCTTGAGAGCCAGTTATTCACCACTCATTAATACAGAACCAGATGTGGAAAGAAAGAACCAAACTATACAGTCTTATATGCCAAGATAAGGATTTTTATATTAATTCTGAAGTGGAAGTTATTGGAGGGTTTAGGACAGAAAAATAAGATGATCTGAATGCGGCTGTAAATGGATTATTTTGGTAGTTGGTGATAAAATTTCCAAAAGAATTCCAGAAAAAGTTCTACTTCTGCTTCACTGACTACACTAAACCCTTGGACTGTGTAGATCTCAACAAACTGTGGAAAATTCTTAAAGATATGGGAATACCAGACCACCTGACCTGCCTTCTTAGAAATCTGTATGCAGGTCAAGAAGCAGCAGTTAGAACTGGATGTGAAACAACAGACTGGTTCCAAATTGGGAAAGAAGTATATCAAGGCTGTACATTGTCACCCTGCCTATTTAACTTATATGCAGAGTACATCATGAGAAACGATGGGCTAGAAGAAGCACAACCTGAAATCAAGATTGCAGGGAGAAATATCAATAACCTCAGATATGCAGATGACACCACCCTTATGGCAGAAAGCAAAGAAGAACTAAAAAGCCTCTTGGTTAAGGTGAAAGAGGAGAGTGAAAGAGCTGGCTTAAAACTCAACATTCAGAAAACGAAGATCATGGCATCTGGTCGCATCATTTCATGGCAAGTAGGTGGGGAAACAGTGGAAACAGTGACAGACTTTGTTTTCCTGGGCTCCAAAATCACTGCAGATGGTGACTGTAGCCACGAAATTAAAAGATGTTTGCTCCTTGGAACAAAAGCTATGACCAACCTAGAGAGCATATTTAAAAACAGAGACATTACTTTGCCAAAAAAAGGTCCATCTAGTCAAAGCTATGGTATTTCTTCTTTTTTTTTTTTTTTTATTAGTTGGAGGCTAATTACTTTACAGCATTGCAGTGGTTTTTGTCATACATTGAATTAGCCATGGATTTACATGTATTCCCCATCCCGGTCCCCCCTCCCACCTCCCTCTCCACCCGATCCCTCTGGGTCTTCCCAGTGCACCAGGCCCGAGCACTTGTCTCATGCATCCAACCTGGGCTGGTGATCTGTTTCACCCTAGATATACATGTTTCGATGCTGTTCTCTTGAAACATCCCACCCCCGCGTTCTCCCATAGAGTCCACAAGTCTGTTCTATATATCTGAGTCTCTTTTTCTTTTTTTGCATATAGGGTTATCGTTACCATCTTTCTAAATTCCATATATATGTGTTAGTATACTGTAATGGTCTTTATCTTTCTGGCTTACTTCGCTCTGTATAATGGGCTCCAGTTTCACCCATCTCATTAGAACTGATTGAAATGAATTCTTTTTAATGGCTGAGTAATATTCCATGGTGTATATGTACCACAGCTTCCTCATCCATTCATCTGCTGATGGGCATCTAGGTTGCTTCCATGTCCTGGCAATTATAAACAGTGCTGCGATGAACATTGGGGTGCACGTGTCTCTTTCGGATCTGGTTTCCTTAGTGTGTATGCCTAGAAGTGGTATTGCTGGGTCATATGGCAGTTCTATTTCCAGTTTTTTAAGGAATCTCCACACTGTTTTCCATAGCGGCTGTACTAGTTTGCATTCCCACCAACAGTGTAAGAGGGTTCCCTTTTCTCCACACCCTCTCCAGCATTTATTGCTTGTAGACTTTTGGATAGCAGCCATGTTGACTGGCGTGTAATGGTACCTCATTGTGGTTTTGACTTGCATTTCTCTGATAATGAGTGATGTTGAGCATCTTTTCATGTGTTTTTTTGCCATCCGTATGTCTTCCTTGGAGAAATGTCTGTTTAGTTCTTTGGCCCATTTTTGGATTGGGTCATTTATTTTTCTGGAGTTGAGCTGGAGGAGTTAAAGCTATGGTATTTCTATTAGTCATGTATGGACATGAAAGTTGAACTATAAAGAAAGCTGAGTGTCAAAGAATTGATTCTTTTGAAATGATGGCATGACTGGTGATGTCTGTAAAGAAGGTGTGAGATACCCATGCTGGGGGAGTGATGGAGTGTTGTGCAGAGGACTACAGAGACATAAAGCAAAATACTACTCAGAGACCACAAGCCTGGAAGGAGCACATCCCATCTGGCCCCACTCCTACCCTAAATCAAGCACCAGCACTCCTGCCCCATGGCTGAGATGGCTCATCAGAGAAAGACTCCATCACCTTTGGATCCCATTTCATCAACTGCCAGCCTGACTCGGCTGTATTTGCTTTTATCTCTTTACCCCTAGCTATTTAGTCGTTGTATCCAGCTCTTTGCAACCACATGGACTGTAGCCCACTAGGCTCCTTTTATCCATGGGATTGCCCAGGAAAAAATACTGGAGTGGGTTGCTGTTTCCTTCTCCAGGGGATCTTCCAGACCCAGGGATTGAACCTGAGTCTCCTGCATTGGCAGGTGGATTCTTTACCACAGAGCCACCTGAGAAGCCCCGGACTCCTAATTTAATATTTTCATCTCAGTGGCTTACTTTAAAGTCATTCAACTTGGTTACTGTCTGGATTTCCTACTGGAATTTTGGCCATGATACGACTGCCTGGATTTCAGCTTTTGCTTATTCTTTCAGTTTTAGCATGTGCTCTCTCCTCTAATAAGCTCTTTCCTCTCCCACCAGTACTGCCAAAGAGAGGACTTTTTGCCAGAGCCCCAGACCCTGCCGAATTCACTCTTGCTCTTCTTAGCCACCACATCTCGTGAGATAAAGAACCTCTTGCCATAATGTGGAGTCCCTGTTTTATGCTGAGAACACCAAGACTAAACAAGCACTAGTTTAAGACACAGTTTCTATTGATGCTCAGAATTAGTTTTAAGTTAATCAAGCAAACATCATGATAATGCTATGTTTATTCAATTTCCACCTCCTTCTTTCTCCAGAACTGTCACTCAAGATAAGAGTAACCAGGTAAATGATGAAAATATGAATACCGGAGCTTATTCCTATTATTTTTGTAGAATGAAAGAAGGCTGCTCTTGTCAGTGTTTACCCTGTATTTATTCAATTTTATTTATTTTTATTTTTCTCCATTAATTTTATTTCAAGTCTGGTTGACTTTGTACAACTCTTTTAAGAGGAATGGAAGATGGGCAAGAAGAGAAAATGGCAAGTAGTTAAAGAAAGTAACAATGAAGGGTAACATATTAAAATTTGGCTTTGAATTTTCTATGGTATACTTACCACTCAAAAAAAAAAGAAAGCCAGGGCAGGACGAAACAGTCAGAGGTGATGATAATATGTTCATTGGCTTGATTTCGGTGATGGTTTCACAGGTGTGTGCATACATCCAAATTCATCATATTGTATATTAAATATGCACATGTTTTGGTGTATCAATTATACATCAGTAAAACTGTTTCTAAAAAAGAATTATATAGCTGAATCTCTGTGTTTTACACCTGAAAATTACATGACATTGTAAATCAACTATACTTCAATAAAATTTTTTTAAAGAATTAAAGGAGTTGGGAATGAGCTCAGAGTTGAAACTATTTTTAACAATTCTTTTGTTGAAGAAATATTTATTAAGGACTCCCTGTGCCAGCAATGTTCTGGATGCTGGCATGACAATGAAAGCAAGGCAGTCCCTGTCCCTGACCCATACATCTATCAGAGAATACAGAAGACACAAGAAGCAGCAACAGTAATGTGTGATGATGGGGAAGCCGGAGCCATGGAAACGTGTAGCAGGGCAAGTCTGGTATGGGAGGGGGTAAGGATTGTAATTCACGAATTAGAGACTGACTCATACAGCTATCAGTGACAATCAGGACAACCTCCACAGACTTCAGCTGGAGGGGGAAAAATCCATTTTCTTTTATATCACTGTTTTATTTACACATTGGCATCTCCTCATTCCTATCCACTTACTCGTGAAAGCAGGCCCTTTTTAGAGACTACAAACAGTGATTAAACAAAGGGGATTCTGGAAAGGCGAACAAAGCATTAGAGATGGTTTCATTTTATATAAATGCCAAATTTTCTGCCTCAGTAAGGTTGCAGCTGTGACAAAAATTAGTCTGCTTTCTAGGTCATATATTTTCTAAAGCCCCATGCAAAGAAAATATTAATACATCATGGAAAAGGAAACAAATGGACTCAATTATTTTAAAACCATGTGAGGAAGCAATTTTTATGATAAAAAGAATAATGAAGCATATTGGATAAACAAAGAAAATTATATTGTTTGTATAAAGTAAAGATGCATTTGCCATTTAAATCCATGAGCATGCAAAGAACTGAATCCTAAATTTAGTTTCCTGTTTTGCATGAGATCCTGAATAGACATTAAATTAATTGATGTCTAAAGAGTCTAACTGGAGTAAGCAGTGTTAACCCACTCCAGTATTGTTGCCTGGAAAATCCCATGGACAGAGGAGCCTGGTGGGCTGCAGTCTATGGGGTCACAGAGTTGGACGTGACTAAGCGACTGAGCATACAATGAGTCTAGCATCATTTTCAGTATAATGATATTCTGTGCACTTTTGGCAATTTATAAATTGTAATTCTATGAATCACATTTAAGAAATAACTACAAATAATCTCAGGATACGGGATATATGGGATAAGAGACTGCTTACAGAGGGATGATTAAAGCATGAATTTTAGCCACTGATGAAATTATCTGATTCATATCAGAATTAATCAGCATAGGCTGAGTAATGTTTAGTCATAGACAAGACACACATCAGTAAATTAGCACCAAACTGGTAATTATCAGTGTTTCCTGCGTATGGATGACACCACCAGATGCAGCTCAAAATAACTCCTTTTGTATGCTGCACAGTGTTTTTGTTCATTCTGTGTTTGGACTTTGGCCACAGAGGGATTGATGTTTACCGCAAAGAGCTTGTAGTCAGAAGATCTATATTCTGGTCTCAGAGCTGCTAGAAGATAATGATTTGACCTTACAAAAAAATAAGCTCAACACCTCTCTTCATGTTGCACAGCTGCAAAATGAAGATACTTTATAAAGCAGTGTTGTGAAAGGAGTGAAACAAAACCAGGAATATAAAAGTGTTGACAAAATTTGTAATAGACACAAATACAAAACAACTAGATAGTCTACACATAAATATAATTATATAATGTATTAATAATTGATATAAACTAAATTATCTCTTTAGGGATATCAAAAAGAGCCTGTTGATTGAATTCTCATTTCTAAACCTCAAAAAGCAGTTAGACTGTAGATGTGTGTTTGTGCATGTATATATTAAGTGGTGAGCACTTACTAGTATTATCAGTTATAGAAATATAACAGAATGATACATGCCATATATGTATAGAGCTTTTGAAGATTCAGAACCATGCAAAGAAGGTGATGATCAGCAATTTATTTGGATGTCTAGTACATTTTATATCACTTCTACAAATGAAAAATCAATAAAGAAGGCTGATAAATGGGCTCCTCATATGAGAGCTGAAGACAGAGACAGATGGAGAGGCTTTGTTTCTGAAACCTCTAGCCTGGGATAAATTACACAGTCATGAGTTGAAGTCATCTAAGATTAATTCTTGTTGTAAATTTCAGTTGAGAGGGTGAAGGAAGCCTGATACAGTATCACATCATTGGTTAGTGTGTTTTTAGCAAGTGGGTGTGATTTCAACAATGAAATTTTTTTTCAGTTTATTTTTATTTATTTATTTATTTTTCCATTTATTTTTATTAGTTGGAGGCTAATTACTTTACAATATTGTAGTGGTTTTTGCCATACATTGACATGAATCAGCCATGGATTTACATGTGTTCCCCATCCCGATCCCCTCTCCTGCCTCCCTCTCCATCCCATCCCTCTGGGTCTTCCCAGTGCACCAGCCCTGAGCACTTGTCTCATGCATCCAACCTGGGCTGGTGATCTGTTTCACCCTTGATAGTATACTTGTTTCAATGCTATTCTCTCAGAACATCCCACCCTCACCTTCTCCCACAGAGTTCCAAAGTCTGTTCTGTACATCTGTGTCTCTTTTTCTGTTTTGAATATGGGGTTATCATTACCATCTTTTTAAATTCCATATATATGCGTTAGTATACCGTATTGGTCTTTATCTTTCTGGCTTACTTCACTCTGTATGGGCTCGAGTTTCATCCATCTCATTAGAACTGATTGAAATGTATTTTTTTAATGGCCGAGTAATATTACATTGTGTATATGTACCACAACTTTCTTATCTATTCGTCTGCTGATGGACATCTAGGTTGCTTCCATGTCCTAGCTATTATAAACAATGCTGCGATGAACATTGGGGTGCACGTGTCTCTTTCAGATCTAGTTTCCTTGGTGTGTATGCCCAGGAGTGGGATTGCTGGGTCATATGGCAGTTCTGTTTCCAGTTTTTTAAGGAATCTCCACAGTGTTCTCCATAGTGGCTGTACTAGTTTGCATTCCCACCAACAGTGTAAGAGGGTTCCCTTTTCTCCACACCATCTCCAGCATTTATTGCTTGTAGATTTTTGGATAGCAGCCATCCTGACTGGTGTGTAATGGTACCTTATTGAGGTTTTGATTTGCACTTCTCTGACAATGAGTGATGTTGAGCATCTTTTCATGTGTTTGTTAGCCATCTGTATGTCTTCTTTGGAGAAATGTCTGTTTAGTTCTTTGGCCCATTTTTTGATTGGGTCATTTGTTTTTCTGCAAACAAATGTCAATTGTTTTTCTGCAATTGAGCTGCAGGAGCTGCTTGTATATTTTTTAGATTAATCCTTTGTCTGTTTTTTGCTATTATTTTCTCCCATTCTGAAGTCTGTCTTTTCACCTTGCTTATAGTTTCCTCTATTGTGCAAAATCTTTTAAGTTTCATTAGGTCCCATTTGTTTATTTTTGCTTTTATTTCCAGTATTCTGGGAGGTGGGTCACAGAGGATCTTGCTGTAATTTATGTTGGAGAGTGTTTTGCCTATGTTCTCCTCTAGGAGTTTTATAGTTTCTGGTCTTACATTTAGATCTTTAATCCATTTTGAGTTTATTTTTGTGTATGGTGTTAGAAAGTGTTCTAGTTTCATTCTTTTACAAGTGGTTGACCAGTTTTCCCAGCACCACTTGTTAAAGAGGTTATCTTTTTTCCATTGTATATCCTTGCCTCCTTTGTCGAAGATAAGGTGTCCATAGGTGCGTGGATTTATCTCTGGGCTTTCTATTCTGTTCCATTGATCTATATTTCTGTCTTTGTGCCAGTACCATACTGTCTTGATGACTGTGGCTTTGTAGTAGAGCCTGAAGTCAGGCAGGTTGATGCCTCCAGTTCCATTCTTCTTTCTCAAGATTGCTTTGACTATTCAAGGTTTTTTTGTATTTCCATACAAATTGTGAAATCATTTGTTCTAGTTCTGTGAAGAATACCATTGGTAGCTTGATAGGGATTGCATTGAATCTATAGATTGCTTTGGGTAATATACTCATTTTCACAATATTGATTCTTCCAATCTATGAACACGGTATATTTCTCCATCTATTTGTGTCCTCTTTGATTTCTTTCATCAGTGTTTTATAGTTTTCTATGTATAGGTATTTTGTTTCTTTAGGTAGATATACTCCTATGTATTTTATTCTTTTTGTTGCAATGGTGAATGGTATTGTTTCCTTAATTTCCCTTTCTGTTTTCTCATTGTTAGTGTATAAGAATGCAAGGGATTTCTGTGTGTTAATTTTATATCCTGCAATTTTACATTACAGAAATTATGCAAGTTGTTTTAAACATATTGTTTTTAGAGGACAGACGTACATATAGTAATATTTATCATAATGTTTCTTGTGTTCATTGGGAAGGAAATCTCAGATGCCATCACTATAAGAGCAAAATGCTTTTCTTCTATGTAGTTCATAGGTTTGCTTCCCAAACCAGCACTAGCCATAGGGGCACCTAAACATATGGAGAATCCATCACATTAAATGGATACCTATCTCTACACTATATTAAAGCTCAACATTCAGAAAACTGGGTCCCATCACTTCATGGCAAATAGATGGGGAAACAGTGGAAACAGTGGCTGACATTATTGTTGGGGGCTCCAAAATCACTGCAGATGGTTATTGCAGTCATGAAATTAAAAGATGCTTACTCCTTGGAAGAAAAGCTATGACAAACCTAGACAGCACATTAAAAAGCAGAGACATTACTTTGCCAAAAAAGGTCCATCTAGTCAAGGCTATGGTTTTTCCAGTGGTCATGTATGGATGTGAGAGTTGGACTATAAAGAAAGCTGAGTGTCGAAAAATTGATGCTTTTGAACTGTGGTGTTGAGAAGACTCTTGAGAGTCCCGTGGACTGCAAGGAGATCCACCCAGTCCATCCTAAAGGAGATCAGTCCTGGGTGTTCACTGGAAGGATTGATGTTGAAGCTGAAACTCCAATACTTTGGCCACCTGATACGAAGAGCTGACTCATTTGAAAAGACCCTGATGCTGGGAAAGATTGAGGGCAGGAGGAGAAGGGGATGACAGAGGATGAGATTGTTGGATGGCATCACCAACTCAATGGACATGAGTTTGGGTAAACTCTGGCAGTTGGTGATGGACAGGGAGGCCTGGCATGCTGCAGTTCATGGGGTCACAAAGAGTCAGACACGACTGAGTGACTGAACTGAACTGAACACTGTGTTAATTTTCTCAGATTATTTAGGAATTATTTGACATGATAATACACAGATACTGATTCAGCATGCAGCAACATGGATGGACCTAGTGATACCATCACTCTAAATTAAGTAAACCAGATGGATAAAGATAAATATATGACATTCTTTATGTGTGGTATCTAATAAGAAATGATACAAATGGACTTAATTACAAAACAGAAACAAACTCACAGAGATAGAGAACTTATGGTTACCAAAGGAGACAGCAGGGAAGTTGAGGGTGGGGTGGAGAGATAAATTAGGAGTTTGGGATTCACATATATACACTACTATATATAAAATAGATAACCAACAAGGGCCTACTGTACAGCACGGGGAACTATATTCAATATCTTATAATAACTTATCATGAAAAAGAATCATATTATTAATATATAGAACATAATTAATAGATATTATTTAATTGTATACATACTATATATATGTATATACCCCAAATTATTATTTTCTATACTATATATGGGCTTCCCTAGTGGCTCAACAGTAAAGAATCCACCTGCCAATGAAGGAGACACAGGAGACGCAGGTTCAATCCCTGGGTTGGGAAGATCCCCTGGAGGCAGAAATAGCAATCAACTCTAGTATTCTTGCCTCAAAAATCCCATGGATAGAGGAGCCTGGTGGGCTACAGTCCACAGGATTGCAAAGAGCCAGACACAACTGAGCATGAACACAGGTATACTATGTAGTGAAGTAGAAGTTACTCAGTCGTGTCCAACTCTGAGACCCCATGTACACAGGCCATGTAATTCTCCAGGCCAGAATACTGGAGTGGGTAGCCATTCCCTTCTTCAGGGGATCTTCCCAACCCAGGGATCAAACCCAGGTTTCCCAAATTGCAGGCGGATTATTTACCAGCTGAGCCACAAGGGAAGCCCAGGTATAATATATATATAGTATACTACTATATATACACAAAATTCTAATGAAAGAAATCAAAAGAAGAGCTCAAAAATGGAAATGCATATTGGGTTCAAGACTGAACATAGTAAAGATGTCAATTATCCCCAAACTGTCTACATGTTTAATGCAAATTCTATCAAAATTCCAGCAAGGTTTTTTGTTGCCTATAGATAAGCCTATTTTAAAATTTATATGCAAAGATGCAGGCCATAGAGTAACTAAAACAATCTTGAAAAAGAACAAAGTGCAGGAATTGCTCTGTCCAACACTAAAGTTAACTCTTAATACTAGTAATATTAGTTACTCTTAATATCAAGACACTGATGTCTGTAGAGAGAAAGACACAGGGACCAGTGCAGCAGAATGGAAATTCAGAATCCAGACCACGTTTGTTGTTGTTTAGTTGCCCAGCCATGTTTGACACTTTTGCAACCCCATGGATTGGGAGTTTCCAGGGAAGAATACTGGAGTGGGTTGCCATTTCCTTTCTCCAGGTGTTCTTCCTGACCCAGGGATCAAACCCATGTCTTCTGCCTCGGTCTCCTGCATTGCAAGCAGATTCTTTACCACTGAGCCACAGGTGAAGCCCAGACCACATAAACATGCTCACCTAATTTTTGACATCAATTCAAAGCAATTCAGTGGAGAAAGGACAGCCTTTTCAACAAATGATGCAGGAACAATTGAACGTTTAAAGGCAAACAACATGAATGCCAACCTAAACCTCACACCTTATACAAAAATTCACTCAAAATGGATCAGGGACAAAATGTAAATATAAACTGTGAAACTCAGAAATAAAAGAAAATCCTTGGGATCTAAGACTAAGCAAAATGTTCTTAAACTTGACACAAAAGGCATGATCCATAAGAGGAAAATTGATAGATTAGACTTCATCAAAATTTAAAACATTTGCCATGCAGATGCCTTGTGAAGAGACTGAAAAGACGAGCTACATCTTGGGAGAAAATATTCCCAAACTTGTTGTTCAGTTGCTAAGTTGTGAATTTTCAAAATCAACAAACAAAAATATCCAATTAGAAAATGGGCAAAACTCATGAAGGCTAAAGAGGCTAGATAGATGAAATGATGTCCAATATCACTAGACAACACGAAAAGCAAATTAAGACAATAAATGGTAAACAGCATGGTAATCATTTTGAAACTTACAGAAATATCAAATCACTATGTTGTGTAACAGGGGCAAACTTAGTGTTGTAGAACAAATATACTTAAAAAAACTCATAGAAAAAGAGATCAGATTTGTGGTTACCAGAGGTGGGGGGCAGTGGGAAGGGTAATTGGATGAAGGTGGTCAAAAGGTGCAAAGTTCCAGTTATAAGATAAATAAGTATAGGGATATAACACACAACATGATAAATACAACTAACAGAGCTGTATGATGTATAAGAAAGTCATTAACAGAGTAAATTATAAGAGTTCTCATCACAAGGAAAAGAATTCTATTTCTTTAATTTTATATCTATCTGAGATGATGTATGTCCACTAAGCTTATTGTGGTAATCACTGAATGATGTATGTAAGTCAAATTATTATGCAGTGTACCTTTTACTTAAATAGCTCTGTGTGTTGACATCACAATAAAACTGGAAGAAGAAAAAGAGACTGCAATGAGCTATCACTGCATAGTCTCAGAATGGCTAAAATAAAAAATAGTGACAACACCAAATGCTTCTGAGAGTATGGAGTAGCAAGATCATTCACATTGCTGGTGGGAATGGACAGTGGTACAGCCAATCTGAAAAAGAGTTTGGCAGTTTCTCATAAAACTAAAAATGCAATTACCATATGACCCAGCAATGACAGTCTTGGGCATTTATCCCAAAGAAATGAAAAATTATGTCTATCCAAATAATTTGTACACAAACGTCCGAGCACCTTGGTCATCATGGCCCCAAACTGGCATCCACCCAGATGTCCTCCAACAGGTAAATTTTTAAACAAAACATGGTACATCCATACCACGAAATACTACCCAGCAGTAAAAGGAATAAACTATTGATATACACAGAAACTAGGAAAATCTCCCAGGAATCATGCTGAGGGGAAAAAAGAAACCAATCCAAAAGGTTACATACTGTATGATTCCATTTATACAACATTTTTGAGATGACAAAATTTTAGAAGTAGAACAGAGAAGCAGTTTTCAGGGTGCATCTGAGGAGTGGCAGGAGGGAAGTGGGTGTTGTCATGAAAGCGTCGCATGAGGGATCTTTGTGGTGAAGCTTCAGTATTCTGACTGTGGTTGTGGATGCGTGCTAAGGCATGGATGAGCTAAGGCACTCAGTCATGTCCAACTCTGGACTGTAGCCTGCCAGGCTCCTCTGTCTATGGGATTTTCCAGGCGAGAATACTGGAGTGGGCTGCCGTGCCCTCCTACAGGGCATCTTCCCGACCCAGGGATCGAACCCAGGTTTCTTACATCTCCTGCATTGGCAGGCAGGTTCTTTACCATGGGCGCCATCTGGAAAGCCTGTGGTTGTGGATATACCAACTTAAATATTGATATATGATAAATTCGTATATATGATACCTACCATATATATCAATATATGATAAAATTGTATGTCACCTATCTTCATATTTCCAAAATGAGATCATGCAATAAATACAACTATAAACTGCATTTTATGTAGCAATATTTTATGACAGTCCTTCCCTTTCCATAAATATTATCTGTAACCTCATTTTAATGGCTATAAAATTTGTTAATTTACTTTACCATAATTAATTCATAACTAATTTACCATAATTTAATTCAACCCATCCCCATTTGTTTAGCCTTCAGGTTGTGTATGATTTCCAGTTTCACTAAACATTTTTGTAGCTAAATCTTTGGCACACTGGTAGTTATGGCTTTTTTTCCAGGATATATCCATTTTTAAGGTTTTTTAAACTTATTTCAGTTTTTGCCAAAAGATGATGAGAGAGTTAATTTTCCTCATCACTCTGTCAACTTTGAAGATTATAACTGAAGGGGAAAACTTGATAATTTATAAGCAAAAGAATTTTTTTTCTGTGGTTTTAATTTGCACATGTTTACTAGATGAAACTGATTTTTTTTTTAATGTGTTTTAGATCAATACAACTTTATCTTTTCTGAGGGGCCTGATCAGACACCCTTGCATACCCTTCCATGTTTTCTTTTTTTTCATGTTTTCTTAAAGTTTTACAAAAGCTGATTTCACAAGAAGAATATTAAACTTCCTTGCAGACATTTTCTCCCAATTGGCCCTCTTAACCTTGTTCATTACAGGCTTTCACATATAAGCATTTAAACAAATTTTGTTGTCAAAACTAAATAGAAGATATTATATCAAATATGAATGATTTGTTTGTTTTTTTACTTTTACTTTTCTCACTTGTCTACAAAGACTGCACTTCCTTCCTGTGCTTTAAAAAAACTGATAATGAGAATACTATATGTCAAAAATTAAGTGCTATGGATGAGTTGTATTAGAAGACATTTTATAACTTTCAGGGCTTTTCTACAAACTAATGAATGTTAGTAAACTGAGCATTTAACTTAAGATACCAAAATAAATGAAATAAGAATCTAGTTAAACAGGAAGAAAGAATTGATGGTGAATATAAAAAGAATAATAAAATTTAGTTTACATAAAACAAGTGCAAAAACCTGGTTCTTGAGAAATCGAATCAAGAAAAGAGAAAGATAACATAAAAATAGAAAGAGATATAAGGCAGATCATAGGTGATTTTCCTAGCTATGACATAATCTATATACAACTCCATATTTAAACATTTGAAAACAACACTGAAATGGGTAATCTTCTCAGAATATACAAATGCCCAAAGTTGAATACCAACCCATGTTTTAAAATCCTGAATAGAAGCCCAAGAGAATAATTGGAAGAGTTTTATCAGAGAATGACTCTACAAAAGCATCAAGCCCAGACAGTTTTATAGATAGCATTTTTTAAACTGTCAAGAAAGAGATAATTCATATGTTGTTTAAACTTCTGAAGAGTATAGAGAAAAACAAAGATTACTTTTTAAAAAATAAAATCATATCCAATTTTCCTTATGAACATAAGTGTAAAAATATTAAATAAAACATTAGCAAGTTAAGTCCTGGATATAATAAAATAAGAATTCCCCGGATAAATTCAAGAAAGTCTTAAATAAGGAATTTAAGGGGAGTTCAAGATTGAGAAGTAAGTTGACATATATGATTGTATTAACATGACAAGGTAAATAAATCAGTCTTTCTGAGGGATGCAGAAGCAGGACTTGATAAAAGACAACATCAATTAGAC
This sequence comes from Odocoileus virginianus, assembly GCF_023699985.2. Taxonomy (NCBI): domain Eukaryota; kingdom Metazoa; phylum Chordata; class Mammalia; order Artiodactyla; family Cervidae; genus Odocoileus; species Odocoileus virginianus. Next base: position 36,463,372 of record NC_069704.1, on the reverse strand, counting down.
AAGGTCAAGAAAAAACTTTGAAAGACTTACCTACAAAGTAGGATTTTTAAAATCTGTATAAAAGCAACAGTCAAGTCAAACTTAAAGGTTTACCAATCAACACATTATTATCAAATAGAGAAATAAAGTAAGGATGATACAAATGCAATTGTTAATTAATATTGTTTCAGGAGAGCTAACCAATACAGAGAAGTTGGAGGGGGGGGGGCAATAAACAGATATTACTATTAGAAAGGAAAGAGGAAAACCTGAGAATTAACTGGAAAACTATTAGATCTAACTAGAGTGACTTGTTGGTAAACAATGTAATGAGAGATATTGATAGTAGTGTACTTCAATTCCAAAAAGTTATTTTGTGGATGTTGACAAACTGATTGCAAAGTTTATATGGAGAGACAAGAGACCCAGAAGAACCAACAAAATACTAAAGAGCAAAGCCAGAGTATTGACATTACTGGGCTTCAAGACTTACTATAAAGCTACCATGACCAAGCTCAGGCTTGTGTGCACTCAGTTGTGTCCAACTCTCTTTCAACTCCTGCCAGGTTTCTCTGTCCATGGGATTTCCAAGGCAAGATACTGGAGTGAGTGGCCATTTCTTCTCCAGGGGATCTTTCCAACCCAGGGATTGAACCTGAGTCTCTTTTGTCTCCTGCATTGGCAGGCAGATTCTTTACCACTGAGCTACCTGGGAAGCCCCACAATAAACAAAGCAGTATGGTATTTGTGAAAATGGAACAGAAGTTAGAGCCCAGAAAAAGAACCCACACAGTCAACTGATATTTGACAAAGATGTAAACACAATTTCATGCAGAAAGTGTGGTCTTCTTCAACAAATAGTGCTAGAACAACTGGACATTGACATACAAAAAATTAGTCTACACCCAAAGACTACTACAACTTTTACAAGGGTTAACTCAAAATAGATCATATATTTAAATGTAAAATGCAAACTTATAAACTTCTAGAAGATAATGTAGTAGACAATCTAGGTAACTTTGTGTTTGGCAATGAGTTTTAGGATAAGAAGTTAGTCGACCAGTCATGTCTGACTCTTTGCAACCCTAGGGATTGTAGCCCACCACTCTCCTCTCTGGTGGAATTCTCCAGGCAAGAATACTGGAGTGGGCTGCCATAACCTCCTCCAAGGGATCTTCCTGAGCCAGGGATTAAACCCACATCTCCTGCATTGGCAGGTGGGTCCTTTACCACTAGTGCCACCTGGGAAGCCAATTTCAGAATTCGGGGTTGATAAAGGAAGAGACATGGCTATGAGAAGCAGCAACACATGACCAACTTATTGACCAGGGCTGCAGGAGAGAGGAAGTCCTTCCCAAAAAGGGACTTTTCAGTGTCACAAGGCCATCATCCAGAAAGGGAATAGGGGATGGGGGTCTCCTGGGAAAGAAGGGGATGTCCTAAAGAGGGCTATGAGTCTGGGCAATGTTGGTCAGCAGCAAGGTAAGGGGTCTCTAGGTCAGAGAGCTCTGAAGTGAAGTAGCAGTGTCTGGTCTTTTACGGCTACAAGGGTTTTCTTTTTTAAGGTTAGCTGATGGGACTTTCTTGGTGGTCCAGTTGCCCAAACTCCACACTTCTAATGCAGAGGGCCTGGATTCTATCCCTAGTCAGGGAAGTAGATCCCACATGCTGCAACTAATGATCCTGCATGCCACAACTAAGATCTGGCTCAACCAAATAACTAAATAAATATTTAAGGTTCGGTTCAGTTCAGTTCTTTTCAGTCACTCAGTCATGTCCAACTCTGTGCGACCCCATGAACTGCCAAGCCTCTCTGTCCATCACCAACTCCTGGAGTTTACTCAAACTCATGTCCATTGAGGCAGTGGTGCCATCCAACCATCTCATCCTCTGTCATCCCCTTCTCCAGCCACCTTCAATCATTCCCAGCATCAGGGTCAGCTCTCAGTCTTGCTTTGGCTGACTGTATAGAGCTTCTCCACCATTGGATGCAAAGAATATAATCAATCTGATTTTGGTGTTGACCATCTGGTGATGTCCATGTGTAGAGCCTTCTCTTCTGTTGTTGGAAAAGGGTGCTTGCTATGACCAGTTCTTCACATCACATGGCCAAAGTATTGGTGTTTCAGTTTCAACATCAGTCCTTGCAATGAACATTCAGGACTGATGTCCTAAAGGATTGACTGGTTGGATCTTCTTGCAGTCCAGGGACTCTTAAAAGTCTTCTCCAACACCACAGTTCAAACGCATCAATTCTTCAGTGCTCAGCTTTCTTTATAGTTCAACTATATATCCATACATGACTACTGGAAAAACCATAGCCTTGACTAGACGGACTTATGCTGGCAAATGCCTCTGCTTTTTAATATGCTGTCTAGGTTGATCATAACTCTTCTTTCAAGGAGTAAGCATCTTTTAATTTCATGGCTGCAGTCATCATCTGCAGTGATTTTGGAGCCCCCCAAAATAAAGTCTGTCACTGTTTCTACTGTTTCTCCATCTATTTGCCATGAAATGATGGGACTGGATGCCATAATCTTAGTTTGCTGAATGTTGAACTTTAAGCCAACTTTTTCACTCTCCTCTTTTGCTTTCATCAAGAGACTCTTTAGTTCTTCACTCTCTGCCATAAGGGTGGTGTCATCTGCATATCTAAGGTTATTGATATTTCTCCCGGCAATCTCGATTCCAGCTTGTGCTTCATCCAGCCCAGCATTTTTCATGATGTACTCTGCATAAAAGCTAAATAAGCAGGCTGATAATATACAGACTTGACATATGCCTTTCCTGACTTGGAACCAGTCTGTTGTTCCATGTCCAGTTCTAACTGTTGCTTCCTGACCTGCATACAGATTTCTCAAGAGGCAGATCAGGTGGTGTGGTATGTCCATCTCTTTCAGAATTTTCCACAGTTTATTGTGATCCACACAGTCAAAGACTTTGGCATAGTCAATAAAGCAGAAATAGATGTTTCTCTGGAACTCTCGTGCTTTCTCAATGATCCAGCAGATGCTGGCAATTTGATCTCTGGTTCCTCTGCCTTTTCTAAATCCAGCTTGAACATCTGGAAGTTCGTGGTTCACATATTGTTGAAGCCTGGCTTGGAGAATTTTCAGCAATATTTTACTAGTGTGTGAGATGAGTTCAACTGTGTGGTAGTTTGAGCATTTTTCGGCATCGCCTTTCTTTGGGACTGGAATAAAAACTGACATTTTGCAGTCCTGTGGCCACTATTGAGTTTTCCAAATTTGCTGGCATATTGAGTGCAGCACTTTCACAGCATCATCTTTTAGGATTTGAAATAGCTCAACTGGAATTCCATCACCTCCACTGGCTTTGTAGTGATGCTTTCTAAGGCCCCCTTGACTTCACATTCCAGGATGTCTGGCTCTAGGTGAGTGATCACACCATTACCATTATCTGGGTCATGAAGTTCTTTTTTGTACAGTTCTTCTATGTATTCTTGCCACCTCTTCTTAATATCTTCTGCCTCTGTTAGGTCCATACAATTTCTGTCCTTTATTGAGCCCATCTTTGCATGAAATGTTCCCTTGGTATCTCTAATTTTCTTGAAGATATCTCTAGTCTTTCCCATTCTATTATTTTCCTTTATTTCTTTGCACTGATCGCTGAGAAAGGCTTTATTATCTCTCCTTGCTATTCTTTGGAACTCTGCATTCAAATGGGAATATCTTGCCTTTTCTCTTTTGCTTTTGGCTTCTCTTCTTTGCACAGCTATTTGCAAGGCCTCCTCAGACAGCCACTTTGCTTTTTTGCATTTATTTTCCTTGAGGATGATCTTGATCCTTGTCTCCTGTACAATGTCATGAACCTCTGTCCATAGTTCATCAGGCACTCTGTCTATCAGATCTAGTCCCTTAAATCTATTTCTCACTTTCACTGTATAATTGTAAGGGATTTGAGTTAGGTCATACCTGAATAGTCTACTGGTTTTCTCTACTCTCTTCAATTTAAGTCTGAATTTGGCAATAAGGAGTTCATGACCTGAGCCACAGTCAGTTTCCAGTCTTGTTTTTGCTGACTGTATAGAGCTTCTCCACCTTTGGCTGCAAAGAATACAATCTGATTTCAGTGTTGACCATCTGGTGATGTCCATGTAGAGTCTTCTCTTGTGTTGTTAGAAGAGGGTGTTTGCTATGACCAGTGTGTTCTCTTGACAGAACTCTATTAGCCTTTGCCCTGCTTCATTCTGTACTCCAAGGCCAAATTTGCCTGTTACTCCAGGTGTTTCTTGACTTCCTACTTTTGCATTCCAGTCCCCTATAATAAAAAGGACATCTTTTTGGTCGTTAGTTCTAGAAGGTCTTGTAGGTCTTCATAGAACCACTCAACTTCAGCCTCTTCAGCATTATTTGTCAGAACATAGACTTGTATTACTATGATATTGAATAGTTTGTCTTGGAATGACTAGAGATCATTTTGTCATTTTTGAGATTGCACAGAAGTACTGCATTTTGGACTCTTGTTGACTATGAAGGCTACTCCATTTCTTCTACGGGATTCTTGCTACAGTAGTAGATATAATGGTCATCTAAGTTAAATTCACCCATTCCAGTCCATTTTAGTTTGTTACTCCCTAAAATGTCTATGCCATCTCCTGTTTGACCACTCCCCGTTTGCCTTTATTCGTGGACTTAACTTTCCAAGTTCCTATGCAATATTGCTCTTTACAGCTTTGGACTTTGCTTCCATCACCCATCACATACACAACTGGGTGTTGTTTTTGCTTTGGCTCCATAGCTTCATTCTTTCTGGAGTTATTTCTCTGCTGATCTCCGGTAGCATATTGGGAACCTGGTGACCTGGGGAGTTTATCTTCCAGTGTCCTATCTTTTGCCTTTTCATACTGTTCATGGGGTTCTCAAGGCAAGAATACTGAAGTGGTTTGCCATTCCCTTCTCCAGTGGACCACATTTAGTCAAAACTCTCCACCATGGCCCGTCTGTCTTGCGTGGCCCTACAGGGCATGGCTCATAGTTTCACTGAGTTAGACAAGTGTGTGGTCCATGTGATCAGATTGGTTAGTTTTCTGTGATTGTGGTTTTCAGTCTGTCTGCCCTCTGATGGAGAAGGATAAGAGGCTTATGGAAGCTTCCTGATGGGAGAGACTGAGGGGGAAACTGGGCCTTGTTCTCATGGGCAGGGCCAGGCTCAATAAATCTTCAATCCAATTTTCTGTTGATGAGTGGAGCTGTGTTCCCTCCCTGCTATTTACCTGGGACCAGGAAATGGCAACCCGCTCCTGTACTCTTGCCTGAAAAACACCATGGACAGAGGAGCCTGTTAGGCTACAGTCCATGGAGTCACAAAGAGTCGGACATGACTGAGTGACTCCACTTTCTTTAAACTATGGTGGAGGTAATGAAGATAATGATGACCTCCCTCAAAAGGTCCCAGACATGTACCACTACACTCAGTGTCCCCAGCCCTGCAGCAGGCCACCACCAACCCATGCCTCCGCTGGAGACTCCTGGACACTCACAGGCAAGTCTGGGTCAGTCTCTTTTGTGGTCACTGCCCCTTGCTGGCAGGTGTCAAACGCAGTTTCACAGAATATGCCAAGTAGGTAAACTCTCAATAGCTAAGAATGATGATTTGGATTATAGGTAAAGCATCTGAACTCACAAGAATCTGAGTTTGGTACCAGTGAGCTTTGAGCTAGTGGTCCTAACCTGATGTGAAAAAGTAACAACATTGGGCCATTTTATGCCAAAACATGAGAGCCATCTTTGACCCTTTAATACAACACCATCAGGACAGTCTATGAAAGAAAAAACTAATGGCATGAATTTCATTAAAATTAAAATCTCCTGCTCTGCAGAATACCCTTTTCAGAGAATGAAAAGACAAGCCACAGACTGGAGATAATGTTTGCAAAACATTTATCAGATATAGGGCCCATATCCAAAATATATTAAAAACTTTTAAAATTCAAAAAAAAAAATAAAAATAAAAACTCTTAAAATTCAAAATAAGAAGACAAATGACCAGTTAAAAACGCCCAAAAGATCTAAGGAGACACATCACCAAAGAATATATACAGATGGCAAATAAGCATTTGAAAAGATGCTCAGCATCATATATCACTGCTGTTGTTGTCCAGTCACTCAGTAGTGTCCGACCGTGACGCCATGGACTGCAGCACACAAGGCTTCCCTGTCCTTCAGCATCTCCTGGAACTTGCTCAAACTGATGTCTTTCGAGTTGATGATGCCATCCAAACATCTCATCCTTTGTCATTCCCTTCTCCTCCTGCTTTCAATCTTTCCCAGCACCAGGGTCTTTTCTAATGAGTTGGCTTTTCACATCAGGTGGCCAAGTCACTAGGGAATGGCAAGTTCAAACAATAAGAAGATACACACACTTAGAACAGCGAAGATCCAAAACACTGACAACATTAAATGCTGCAGCGAGTATGAAAACGCAGGAGCTCTCATTCATTGCTGGAGGGGGTGTAAAATGGTACAGTCCCTTTGGAAGACAGATTGACAGTTTCTTACAAAACTAAACATACTCTTACCACACAATTCAGCAACTGCACCCCTCAGTATGTGCTCAAATGAGCTGAAAACTTATGCCCACACAAAAACCTGTGCACAAATGTATATAGTAGCTTTATTCATAACTGCCAAGACTTGGAAACAACCAATATGTCCTTCAATAGGTATATGAATAAACACACTGTGGTGCATCCAGACCACATTCCTTAATAATGGAATGTTATTCAGCATTAGAGAAGAAATAAGCTATTAAGCAACAGAAGACGTGCCTGCCTGCCTGCATGTGTGCTCAGTCGTGCCTGACTCTTTGCAACCTCATGGACTGTAGTCCACCAGATTCCTCTGTCCATGGAATTTTCCAGGCAAGATACTGGAGTGGGTTGTCATTTCCAATAAGACATGGAGGAACCTCAGATGTACATTTCTTAGTGAAAGAAGCTGATCTGAAGGGGCTATGTACTGTATGATTCCAACCACGTGCAATTCTTGAAAACCAAAACTATAGAGCTGTAGAAAGATCAGTGGTTGCCAGAGGTTAATACCTCATTTGTAATCCAAGGGTTTGCCAGTTAAAACTTTTAGACACCAAATCTCCCTTCACATTGGCAAAATTGGATACAATTTGCTAGTTTCTAGAGTTACTAAGAGTGTTTTTCTTTAGTTGAGACACAGTTGCTCTGCATCCAATTAGAAGTCCTTCCCCCTCAAATTGTGTTTCCAACACTAGTACTCAAATCACCTTTCACACATAAATTCAGCCTACTGTTTGTAATTTATGTGTGCTAATTCCCTTGTGAATCTCAGAGCATCAATGTGTATAAAACACTAGCCTGCATACAGCACAGGTTTCCAGTTCTTACAAACCTTATTCTTTGCTCAGGACTGTAGATAAAGATACATCCTAGTGAGAGAGTCAATTCCTAGGCAGGTTGATAAGAAGTCTAGGGGTCCCTATGGAGAGAGGGGCTTGGAATTCTCAAGGAGGAAGAAAGGACAAACTTTTTTCCCCCTCTACATTCCTTAGGATTATATAACAATAATGTATCCTGCTTGAGGACAGTCTCTGAAAAACTTTCTGGCTAATCCTGTTATCTCAAAATGTAAATCATGGGAGCAGGTCTGGTGAGGTCTTTACAACCTCTAGACATTCTTTTGATTCACTATAATAACTAATTTGAGAGTATAAAATTCCAGTGCTAAGACTAGCAAGGGGGTACTCTTTCTACCCCCTTCTGATATCTATGTCAGAAGCTTTCTCTATCTCCTTTATACTTTAATAAAACTTTATTACACAAAAGCTCTGAGCGATCCAGCCTCATCTCTGGCCCCGGATTGAATTCTTCTCCTCTGGAGGCCAAGAACCCCAGCGTCTTTGCGTGATTCAGCAACAACCTTTCACTAGCTTCAAGACACTCATCACTTTCTGGGATTTTATTTGCCATCCTCTCAATCATCCCCTGGTTCACCAAGGTATGGAAGGAACTTCTCCAATTTCCCCCCAGCTATCCTGGCTGTTCATTGGAAGGACTGATGCTGAAGCTGAAACTCCAATACTTTGGCCACCTCACGCAAAGAGTTGACTCCTTGGAGAAGACCGTGATGCTGGGAGGGAATGAGGGCAGGAGGAGAAGGGGGCAACAGAGGATGAGATGACTGGATGGCATCACCAACTCGATGGGCATGAGTCTGAGTAAATTCCAGGAGTTTGTGATGGACAGGGAGGCCTGGCGTGCTGCGATTCATGGGGTCGCAAAGAGTCGGACACGACTGAGCGACTGAACTGACTGATCACACTCATATTCTTGGCCATGAAATTTTAGATTATGCCAACTCATGAAAGTTCTCATACTCAACCTGTTTTTCAATGTGAGGGATCTTTGCCTAAAGACTCTAATATCTGTCACAATGTACTAATATTACCTCAATGTGAGGTCTTGTTCTTTACATTGTGTCAATGGTCTGCTTTCTCAGGCCTGGTGTTTCCAAAGGTGAGGAAAAATTAGAGGATTTTACATATCTCGACGGATTGTGGTGTTGTTCAGTCACTATGTTGTGTCCAACTCTTTGCGACCCCATGGACTGCAGCATGCCGGCTTCCCTGTCTTCACTGTCTCCCGGAGTTTGCTCAAATTCATGTCCACTAAGTTGGTCATGCTATCTAACAATATCATCCTCTGTTTTCCCCATCTCCTTTGCCTTCAGTCTTCTCCAGCATCAGGGTCTTTTCCAGTGAGTCAGCTATTCACCTCAGGTGGCCAAAGTATTGGAGCTTCAGCTTCAGCATCTGTCCTTCCAATGAATACTTAGGGTTGACCTTCTTTAGGATTGACTGGTTTGATCTCCTTGCTGTCCACGGGACTCTTGGGAGTCTTCTCCAGCACCACAATTTAAAATAGAGAAAAGCTAACATTATTAGATGTTCCAACCGTATTTTCTTGATGAGTGAGATTTTTCAATCTGGAATATCCTAATAAAATGAGAGAGCTAACAGAAGAGAAATTTTGTTGAAAAGCAATTTGTTTTTACTGTTATAGTCTTTTTGCTGGGAGAAATTTATTTTCACCATTAAAAAAAAATTAAGTTGATGACATTGACAATTTTTTGGTAGGAATTGGGAAAGATCTGGTATTGAGACATTTCCAAGAGCATGGATTTGGTCTCCATATGCATTCTAGTATACTCTCTGCTCTTTGTAAGGAGTGTCCACGTGAATTTCTCTGCCTTAGTTTTCTCTTTTAAACAGAGGTTTTAACATTACTTCAAAGGATTAAGTTCTCAATAGAATCACTTCCTGGATTAAGTACTGCTACTGTTTTCACAGCACAGTATGCAATTCGTTCACTTAATGCACTGCATTTTAATGATTTATATATGTGTAAACCTCCAATGCCTGGTGTGAAGTCCAGCAGATCATAGGTACTTGATATATGTTAGTAGACTTAAGTCCGCTGTTAACTGCAAGCTTCATGAGAAAAAGAGCTACATTATTTTCCTCCTTTTCCTGAAATTACACAGTGTGGCTTTCCAAATGTAGCAACCTTGTGATTTACATTGCAGATGGCTTATCTCCCAGGACATGAATTTTTTTTAATCTCCTAATGGAAATTACAACTCACATTTCCGAGCATTTCACATTCTGCTTTTCAGTGCTAGGAAACAGCTGTATGTGTAAGCTCAGCTTCAAGATATGCAATACAAAGAATTTAGGGTAATATATAAAAATCACAATTTCAGAGGATAATTATTCCATGAGAACTCTGTTCAAACTGAATTCAGAAGAATGTGCAAGCCACCATCATATAGAGCTAAATGTTGTTGTTCAGTCACCCAGTCATGCCTGACTCTTTGCAGTTGCATGGACTGCAGCACACCATGCCTCTGTCTCTCACCATCTCCTGGAGTTTGCCCAAATTCATGTCCATTGCATTGATGATGCCATCCAGCCATCTCACCCTCTGATGCCCTGTTCCCCTTCTGTCCTCAATCTTTCCCAGCATCAGGGTCTTTTCCAGTGATCCACCTGTTGGCATCAGATGACCAAAATACTGGAGTTTCAGCTTCAGCATCAGCCTTTTCAATGAATATTGAGGGTTGATCTCCCTTAAGATTGACTGGTTGGATCTCCTTGCTGTCCAAGGAACTCTCAGGGGTCTTCTCCAACACCACAGTTTGAAAGGCATCAATTCTTTGGCACTCTGCTTTCTTTATGGTCCAACTCTCACAATCATACATGACCACTGGGAAGACCATAGACTTGACTGTGGATCTTTGTCGATAGAGTAATGTCTCTGCTTTCAACACACTGTCTAGGTTTGTCATAAATTTCCTGCCAAGAAGCAAACATCATTCTGATTTCATAGCTGCAGTCACCATCCACAGTGCCTATAGAGCTAAATAGGCACCTTTATTTCCAGGGGGTTGTCTAACTATTGATAAAGCTGGGAATGATGACTATAGAACTTCAGTTGCTGGGTACCAATAACTAGAAACCACTTTGGTCTTGAGTTAGTCACCTAGTAAGCATTTTGTCCATTCTACATTTAGTAAATGATGTCAGTGGCCAAAATGCAGAGCATATTATAGTGGCTTTTGGATGTTTGGAGTCTGGGGGCAACAGAAGCCCTCCTCCCTGTAGAATTGGGGTGACACCCAGGACTGAGTACCAGGCACACAATTGACAAAACTGCCCCCCCCCTCAAAAAAAACTGCCCAGTCCCAGGGTTCTTTCAAAGAGCCCTCTCGGTTACCATAGGAACCAAGGGTTTCTGGGGTCAGGATGCAGAATGCATGTCCAGGCATGGATTTGCTCTCAGCCCAGTCAGGACCCAGGTAATCCACTGGCCACTGTCCCTGTGGGCATTTTTGCTTTAGCAGGTATCTTGACTTTCTAAGGGCTCTGTGAGCAACTTCCTTGTTGGCTCAGGCCCTCTGGGGAGGTTAATGACACAAGTCACAAGTCTGGGCCGCCGCCGCCTGAACATTGGTTCCTTCCCATGTCACGCTGTTGACTTGATGACAAGTATTTGGCAGGATCTGGGCCCAGTGGAGCCGAGCGGGCTCCATGTCGACTTTTTGGCTGTTGCTATTTTTAGGGCTTTCCACAGACCAGATTTTCCCTGACTGTTGACTGTACAGCGTGAAGGGGAGAGACACAGCATGAGATAGGACAGACTGTGAGTCTAGCGTTTTGGAAGGGAGAATTTCGTGGAGACCGGCTGCTGATGTTTCTGGATCATTTTGGACCCCTAGGACTGCAACCAGGAAAAGATCTGAAGAATTTCATACGCCCTGGATTTCAGGGGTCACAGATGCTGAGTGGCCTGTTGTGGATCACACAGTGAGCAGCGAACTGGGAGCCTTGGACTCCGTAGCTCCTTTCTGCTCTCTCCGCTTCATAAAAGACAATGTTGCTCCCCAGCTGATCAAAATTAGACAGCATTCTAAAACTGCACATCTTTTAACAATCTTTTTTTTTAATGTATACCTATGGCTAATTCATATTGATGTATGACAGAAATCAAACCAATATTTAATGCAATTATCCTTCAATTAAAAATAAATTAATTTAAAAAAATCTTTTTAAAATGTGCATTGTTTTAAAATAAGAAAACTTAGTGCTATGGAGAGTTTCGGTTTTTCTCCTGTTGAAGACAAGGCCATTACTGCAATGGGAAAGGAAAAAGAAAAAAATTCAGTTCCATCCTCAAGGTGGCCATGGTACCATAACTCTAAATCCTCCAAATTCTTACTGATGCCAACTCACAGAGTGCCTGGGAAAAAACTAACTGTGAGGAAAGTGTGCCCCTACTGAATTTCTCCTACTGACAATCTATAGATGGAATGACACATAGCTCTCCTAAGAGTACGTGATGCTTGTCTGGCTTCTCCTGCACATCTCCTCCTCCTAAAATCTGGACGCATGATGAGCCAATGACCTCTGGTCTCAGTCTCAGGAAAAGCTGACCCCTGATACTGATGCCCAATTGTATTTAAAATGTATGCTTTTTCCCCCCAGAAATTTGTAGAATATGGTAGGTTTAGAACTTTGATAATAGGGCCAAAGGCTGCAGGATTTCCACATAATTTCCCTTTTTCCTCTGCTTGTGGATACGAAAAAAATTGAAAGAGGTAGTTTTGCCGGATTTAGCAAATAAAAACAGAAGATGCCTAGCTAAATTGATTTTCAGATAAACAATAAATGTGTGCATACATGCTAAGTTGCTTCAGTCATTTCTGACTCTCTGAGAGCCCATGGACTAGATCCTGCCAGGCTCCTCTGTCCATGAGAGTCTCCAGGCAAGAATACTGGAGTGGGTTCCCATGCCCTCCCTCCAGGGGATCTCCCCAACCCAGGGATTGAACCCATGTATTTTAAGTCTCCTGTGTTGGCAGGCAGGTTCTTTCCACTAGTGCCACCTGGGAATCCCAAACAATAAATACTGTTTAGTGTAAGTATGTCTTATGCAATATTCAGCTTACACCCAAAAGTTATTTGTAATTTGACATTAAAATGTAATCTATTGCCCTGTATTTTATCTGGGATTCCTAATGAGACAAGGGAAAGGAGGAAGGAGAGAAGAGGGAGAGTTAAGTTTGATGATTATAATATATTCTCCAGAGAGGAAAAATTACAGCATCAGATCACAAGGCCAGTTCCTTGTATTGTGACTGATGACGAGATCCAGCAGAAAAAATTTTTCACCGAAGTGGTACGCAGGTAGCCCATGATAAATAAAGCTGATCAACTCGATACTTTGTTCCATTCTGTTTCATTAATTCATTCAAAACTATTTCTTTATTAGCTGGGATGGAAGAGGGGAGGCATAGGAAGCGGTAGTCAGAGATGATTTACTCTCTGATCTTCAAGACCTCACCTATCCTAAATACCATAAGGAAAATAAAAGCCACTTGCTGCAGGGCTGTGAAACAGAAGACTCTTGCTTCTAGTGGCAGTGAAGATGAATGTTTACAAAAGAGGATGCACTTGAAATCTACCTGAAAAGGACGTTCTTCGTGTGAACCATTGTCCTGTAAGGTCATTTCTGATTGTTCTTAAAAGTTGACTTCACATAGGATCTGCCTTAGAGCAAGGTTCCTGCCATCACTGGCAACGGACAGAGGAGAGGGGGTCGGAGTAGCTGTCCAGGGCAGAAGCAGTTATCGGGCGAGCAAGCTGTAGGGTGGGAGCAGTTCTGGGGAAGAAAAGAGAGAGAAGGCGGTCAGCTCGTGATAATGTAGTATTTGGGGAGGATTCTGAATGTTGGTTTTGGTTGTACTCATTCTTTTGGCTTTGGAAACATTTTAAAAATATCTCTCTTCCACAAATCATACTGTTTGCTTAGACTTAGTCAATCACTTGGTCATTTTCATTTGGGTGCTCATATCAACTGTCCAGGAATTGAAAAGTGGAAATCACTAATCTAGAGTATCCATCTAGTGGTTTTAGGATAAAAATCCCCATTTTATATACATACATATATATGTACACACACACACACACACACACACATATATATATATATATATATATTTGTTTAGTTGCTAAGTCATGTCCAACTCTTTGTGACCCCATGGATTGCAGCACACCAGGCTTCCCTGTCCTTCTTTATTATATGTAATATTATATCTAATATAATATTATATCATAGTACATGTATATATTATATATAATGTTACATATAATAAATGATTTATAGTTATGCTATATATAGTAAATAATATTGTAAAATATTAAAACAACATAATGAGTTATATCTCACATTATATTTATATTGAAAAATGGGGGCTTCCTTCCTGAAATAAAATATAATATGCACATTATATGTGATAATATATATCATATATAAGTGTATATATGTTTATGTATATATGTATATAACCCATATATATATGGGTTCTCAGATGGCTTGGTGCTAAAGAACCCACCTGTCATGGACAGAAGAGCCTGGTAGGCTACAATCTATGGGGTCACAAAGAATCAGACATATTTGAGCATGCAAGCATGCACATATATATACATACTTGTCAGTAAATTTTTGATGCAAACAGTGCTATATATGAGTAATTTCTGATTCTTTTTACTCTCTCTCTTTTTTTTTATAAAGAAAAGCAGTCATTCTTAGTCCTTAAATGATTTAATGGAATCAAGAATTTGACATCTTGTTCTTACAAAGATTCAGAAACACCAAAGGAGTTTCAATATTGCCAGAGGCTGAAAAGATCAAAAAAATGAATCCTACTCAAGACATACAATAACACAGCAATTTTAGGTTAGAAACAGAAAACACATACTAAAAAGGAAGGAACACACAAATCAATTTTTAATAATATCCTAAGAGGAAAAAACTAATTGTCAGATATTACAAACTCATATTTTTAAAAAAATGAAGGATCCAGGAGAACAGTTTATAGCTTAACTCTCTGTAGTTCTTAGACCCTTAGGGAAGGAAATGTAGTTCTTCTAAAAAACATCCAGTCAGTAGAAAAATTTGCAGAGCTCTCATTTTGAGGGGGTTGACCCAGGTGGCTCTGGACATCACCAGTCTTTGAGTACAACTCAGTATACAGTAACGTGAGCATCCAAACAACATTGACCCTTAACCTGCACCCAGGAAGGCGAGACCTCCTACCCTGACATCTCTCACTAGGGGATGCCTCACTAGCACTCACAGATTATCCCATCAGCTTCACTCTGTGTCCAACTTTTGCCCTGTTCTGCACCTGCTCTGGATATATAACCTGTGTGTTATTGTTGTATAGTTGCTAAGTTGGGTCTGGCTCTTCATGGCCCCATGGAGTCCAGTACAACAGGCTCCTCTGTCCTCAAACTATCACCCAGAGTTTTCTCAGATTCATGCTCATTGAATCACTGATGCTATATAACCATCTCATCCTCTGTTGCCCCCTTCTCTTCCTGCCCTCAGTCTTTTCCAGCATCAGGGTCTTTCCCAATGAGTCGGCTCTTCACATAAGGTGGCCAATGTATTGAAGCTTCAACTTCAGCAGCAGTCCTTCCAATGATTATTCAGGGTTGATTTCCTTTAGTATTGACTGCTTTGATCTCCTTGCAGTCCAAGGGACTCTCAAGAGTCTTTGCCAGCACCACAGTCCAAAAGCTTTAATTATTTAGTGCTCAGCTTTCTTTATGATCCAACTCTCCCATCCATACATGACTATGGCATGTGGGATCTTCCCAGATCAGGGATCAAACCCATGTTTCCTGCATTGGCAGGTGGATTCTTTACCACTGAGCCACCAGGGAAGCCCTATCACCTACTTACAGAGATGCCACTGAAAACCTCTGTGCTGTACTGTTCAGAGCACCCATTCAGGAAAGTCTGATAATGACACCCAAGGGAACCACCTCCCCTCCCCACCTCCACCTCATTCACCCTCAAAGCACTTTGTCCTTTCATTTGCACCTCTAATGATTTGATGTCAAATTGGAAAAGAATATGTCTGAACCTAAGTAAAGATGGACTCCTGGCTCCTGAGGTTGTTACAAAAATGTGTGGCCCACACAGCTCACAGGTAAGGAATTAATAGCTGCCAGTTGCTCCTAAGTAATAAGCAAAAAGAAAGCTACAAAATTGCTAGGTTTCAAGTAAACTTATTAGGCTTTACCAAGAGAACCAGAATAGAGAAGAATGGATCACAGAAGCAACTAAGTAAAGGGGAGAAAATTTAGCATTAAACTAAGTAGTGTAATTTATCATTCTTCTAGAGAACTTTTCTAAGGGAAAAATTAAATTCTATCTTGGTCTGGTATTTCTTCAGTGACATGTTTCATGCATGGTTTATGCTTTACGAAAGACCATATGATCCATACGAGTCCATCAGTGGAATGGAGAAAGCCGAAAATACACTACCAGAGCCAGAGGTCAAATCCAGCCTGGGAAACATTAGTTGGAAGCAAAGTAGAAGGTCCCACTTCTCAGAGCTATTACTTTTCAATAAGGAGAGGCAGTTCAGTGTCATGAAACAAGGTCTTCTAAATTACAAAGTCTGTTAGGGTTGGCTGCATGATTTACTAGCTGGGTCAGTTATTAACATTCGAATCTTAAATTTTTTTCACCTGAAAGTGGAAATGATAATAGCATAGCCTTTGTAAGTTTTTCTACAATATTTAATGAGATCATACTTGTAAATAGACTTCCAAGTGCTGGATTCATGATAATGCCAGCTACCTATTGTCAGGGTGGTGATGGTGGTGGTGAAGGTGACATGTACGTTGGAGGGGAGAGGGTGATTCTTTACTATTTGTTTCCATTGCAGTTGTCTTCATTTCTCTATTTTACAAATTGTAGACTTCCCTCGTGGCCCAGTTGTTAAGAATCAGCCTTGCAATGCAAGGGACCCTCCTATAATCCCTGGTCCAGGAAGATCCCACATGCCACAGAGCAACTAAGCTCATGCACGCCGCAACTACTGAGCCAGTACACCAGATCCTGCAAGCCTCAACTACCAAGCTCATGTGCTGCACCTACTGAAGCCCTTGTGCCGCAGAGCTGTGCTCCAAAACAAAAGAGGCCACCATACTGAGAAGTCCGTGCACTGAAACTAGCGAGGAGCGCCTGATTACTGCAACTGGAGAAAGCCTGTGTGCAACAATGAAGACCCAGCACAGCTGAAAAATAAAATTTAAAAGGTATAATAATTCACTCCAACTGAAAAAGTAATTAATAATCTGGGACCTGTTAGGCATAAGTGCATTCTCAAACGCCCCTTTATGTCAAAATGCCAACCCATATATCTGTCTTTGGAAAGATTTGTGGGAGTTGCTTTCCATAATGTTGATTTAAAAGCTTTGGAGACATGGCCCAAATATCTCCAGTCTCTTCTTAATAAGGTTAAGCACTACTTTTAAACCATTCTCTGAACCCGTTGATAGTTTCTGCTTGTCTGGGTAAGGCGTTCTTAATGTTTTCTGTGAGCACATATGAAGGGTTTCCCAGGGGGCTTGGTGGTAAAGAATCCGCCTGCCGATGCAGGAGACAAGGGTTCGGTCTCTGGGTCAGGAAGATTGCCTGGAGAAGGGAATGGAAACTCATTCCAGTATACTTGTTGGTAAAATCCCATGCATAGAGGAGCCTGGCAGGCTACAGTCCATGGGATTACAAAGGAGTCAGATACAACTGAGAAACTGAACACACACACACACACACACACACACACACACACACACACACAAGCATATATGAAATGCTGCTTTTCAACTCTGGGACTGTGAACTTGAAGCTCTCTCTCTTGGTGACTGGATGAGCTACAGTCAAGTCTTTCAAAGAAATGCTAAGGCAGGGAGGGAGTGTCCTTTCCGCTGGGTGCTTATGTGAGGACTTGTGAGGACTGAGGTCTCCCAAGCAGCAATTTGGTTTCCTCATTCCTACCAGGACTTTCCTGTAGCTCAAATGATAAAGAATCTGCCTACAATGCAGAAGACCTGGGTTTCATCCCTGGGTCAGGAAGATCCTGTCCTCCCTACTAGAGGTGCTGCTGGCCTTGCTCTCGGTGCCCTCTACCACCAAAAGACACAGCTAGAAAGAGTTGCAGTGACCACCGCATTGTGGTCTCAAATACTACTCAGGAAGGTTAGGCCAGTTTAGCAACTGTAGCATCTAATTCTGACTGCACCAATCTCCCAGAAATCTCTTGACCCCAAACCCAGACAGCAAGGGGAAAATCCAAGAAAAAACAAGATTTATTTTTTAAACATCACTCATTCCAATTATCTTTTTAAAAAATTACTAATAAATTTATTTTATTTTTGGTTGCATTGGGTCTTTGTTGCTACACTCGGGCTTTCCCTAGTTGTGGCGGGTGGGGGCTACTCTCTAGCTGCAGTGCACAGGCTTCTCATTTCAGTGGTTTTTCTTGTTGCGGAGCACAGGCTCTCGGGCTTGCAGGCTTCAGTAGTTGCAGCACGTGGGCCCAGTAGTCATAGCACATGGACTCAGCTGCTCTGAAGCACACAGATTCCTCTGGGACCAGGGATCAAACCCATGCCCCCTGCATTGGCAGGCAGATTCTCATCCACTGTACCACCAGGGAAGCCCAAAACCAAGATGTGAGCAAGAAACGAGAAAGAGGAACAGACTCAAGGTTTTGGAGAATTCAATATCACGGCTTCCTGTGCAAGGAAGCAGCAGATTGCTTAGCCAGCAAACACTATTACCATTCTCTTTAAATTTGAAGCTTTAACTTGACACGACACAGGGTGCTTGGCATGGATCGCACTTCCTGTCACAATTTATTTTAGAGTCAGAAAATTGTTCTGACTCAAAAACTCACTGAAAGCCTATTCCTATGCTGTCATAAATCAAATCATCCCACCCATCTTGGTAGAACTTGGCTCCTATCCAAGAGCTACCTACAAAACAGAGAGCGAAGAAGAGCTTCTGAAAAGGGGAGATCCTGTGATATCAGGAATGAACCAGGACACAGATTTTCCCAAAGGATTTGGTGCAAGCTCCCAGAGGCTAGGGTTGGTCTCTGAGTTAAGCAACAGACTCTCTCTTCCCATGTCAACCTCCTTCAAGGGTTTGGCAAGAATGTCGGCATGCTAGTGGGGTAAAGCAGAGAAATCCAATTGTTTTCGTAAGTACCAAAGCTCTTATTGTCCATTATTGAGGTTTAAGCCCCACGAAGGCAGAAAGCGGGAATTTATGCTCTTTTTTTTTGCAGGGGTGGTGGTGGGGCAGTGGTAGAGTTTCACAGACCCAGCAGGGCTTTCCACTGCCTCAGTTCAGTTCAGTTCAGTCACTCAGTCATGTCTGACTCTCTGTGACCCCGTGAACCACAGCACACCAGGCCTCCCTGTCCATCACCAACTCCCGGAGTTTACCCATACCCATGTCCATCGAGTTTGTGATGCCATTCAACCATCTCATCCCCTGTCGTCCCCTTCGCCTCCTGCCCTCAATCTTTCCCAGCATCAGGGTCTTTTCAAATGAGTCAGCTCTTTGCATGACGTGGCCAAAGTATTGGAGTTTCAGCTTTAGCATCAGTCCTTCGAATGAACACCCAGTACTGATCTCGTTTAGGAGGTACTGGTTGGATCTCCTTGCAGTCCAAGGGACTCTCAAGAGTCTTCTCCAACACCACAGTTCAAAAGCATCAATTCTTTTGCACTCATCTTTCTTTATAGTCCAACTCTCACATCCATACATGACTACTGGAAAAACTATAGCCTTGACTAGACAGACCTTTGTTGACAAAACAATGTCTCTGCTTTTTAATATGCTGTCTAGGTTGGTCATAACTTTCCTTCCAAGGAGTAAGCGTCTTTTAAATTCATGGCTGCAACCGCCATCTGCAGTGATATTGGAGCCCAGAAAAATAAAGTCAGCCACTGTTTCCACTGTTTCCCCATCTATTTGCCATGAAGTGATGGGACCAGATACCATGATCTTAGTTTTCTGAATGTTGAACTTTAAGCCAACTTTTTCACTCTCCTCTTTCACTTTCATCAAGAGGCTCTTTAGTTCTTCTTCACTTTCTGCCATAAGGGTGGTGTCATCTGCATATCTGAGATTATTGATATTTCTCCCAGCAATCTTGATTCCAGCTTGTGCATCATCCAGCCCAGCATTTTTCATGATATACTCTGCATATAAGTTAAATAATCTGGGTGACAATATACAGCCTTGAAGTACTCCTTTTCCTATTTGGAACCAGTCTGCTGTTCCATGTCCAATTCTAACTGTTGCTTCCTGACCTGCATACAGGTTTCTCAAGAGGCAGGTCAGTGCCTCAGTGGTAAAGAATCTGCCTATCAGTGCAGGAGATGCAGGTTCAATCCCTGGGTTGGGAAGATCCCCTGAAGAAGGAAATGGCAGCCCATTCCAGTATTCTTGCTTGGAGAATCCCATGGACAAAGGAGCCTGGCAGGCTCCAGTCTATGGAGTCACAAAGAGTTGGACACAATTTAGTGACTAAACGACAAAAACAGACCCAGCATGATGGTCAGTTGACAGTTTCTTGAATCACAGCACCTAGGATAGTTCCAAGAAAAGAGTAGATCCTCAGTAAATGCTTCACGATTGACAATCTGTCAGGTCTGCCATGGTTAAATTAGATTATTGCATGCTTCCAATGTAAAAATCATCCTTTATTACTTCAAGCATATATTTGAAGATCATTAAAGTTTCCTCCACTTCATTATTTCATAGTCAAATTTTTCATGAAGTCACAAGTCCCACCCCCTGTGCTTTAATACAGACAGAGTTTTAGCGTTTATTACACTGCTGTATTCATGTGTTACATGCTCAGTTGTGTATGACTCTTTGGGACCCCGTGGACTGTAACCCGCCAAGTTTCTCCATCCATGGGATTATACTGGCAAGAATACTGGAGTGGCTTGCTGTTTCCTCCTCCAGGGGATCTTCCTGACCCAGAGATGGAAACTGTATCTCCTGCATCTTCTGCAATTGCAGGTGGATCCTTTACCACCAAGCCATCTGGTAAATCCTTGCTGTGTTAACTCTGCTTATTTCCACTACCCTTAGATAGGGAGAGAGGACTGTTTCCTGTTTATCCTTCTCACCCCATGCCTCGCATGGTAAACAGCATTTCAGAAGCGTTCAGTAAATACATACTACACAAGCAAAACCCTGCACTTGATGGAAAGGCTTTGTGTTTTTGAAGTATTTAAACTGACATGTGTCAGTTCTAAGACTCTTGAAAAGAAGGCTTTTTTCATCATGAATCAGAACTGAATTGTGCAATTTGCATGAGATGAACAATATTTTAATGCCTACCTTTACTTTTTAATATGTACTGTTCTCCATCATGCTAATTTTGCTGTCAGGGGTCCAGGAGGAGAGCGAAACTCTTTAATTATGTCTCTTGTGCCAAAATTGAAAACACAAACCAGAATTTTAAAGCATATTCATTTCTCTAGCTGTTTTTTTTTTCTTTCTTCTTTCTCTCTTTCTTTTTTTCCTCTTTTTTGTGGAATGGCTATCATTTCCTCTTTAAAATTTACTCATGTATACCCGTGGTGGATATGTATGGAAAAACCACTACAATATTGTAAAGTAATTAGCCTCCAATTAAAATAAATATATTTATAAAAATAAAAAAGTATGAGACAACTTTAAAAAAATGTTAAATCGAGTGCTTTGGGTTTCTGGTACAAAAATGCATATTTACTTCAACATCCTGCAAATAATTGTTGAGTTCTTATTAAAGAACACTGTTTTGGAGCTAAAGAGAGAGATGGAAAGATGGACAAAATTGTTCCTGTCACTGAGCTTACATTCTAGTAAAGTAGACATAAGCAGACAAACAACCCACTGCAGTATTCTTGCCTGGAAATCCCACGGAAAGAGGATGCATTTAAAATGTATTGAAGGATGAACCTAAAAATGTTGCTTACTTCTGGGCCACAAAGTTTAAAGGCAATTTTTATTGCTTCATTTATAGTTACCTATGTTGTCTCATTTTTCAACAATGAACATGTATTGCTAATTATAATAAAGCAGTCAAGAGAATTGGGGGCTTCCCTTGTAGCTCAGCTGGTAAAGAATCCACTGCAATGCGGGAGACCTTGGTTCGATCCCTGAGTCGGGAAGATCCTTGGAGAAGAAAATGGCAACCCACTCCAGTATTCTTGCCTGGAAAATTCCATGGTCGGAAGAGTCTGGCAGGCTACAAACAGTCCATGGAGTGGTGAAGACTCGGACATGAGTTAACGACTTTACTTTCACTTTCAAAAAGAACTGAGGCTATAGAAGAATATTACCAGTCCAGAAAATTGTTCAGGATATATTGTTGTGAACAAAGGTTTGGATATATAAAACATCACACTCTAGTTTGTGTTGTTAACACATAGAAAGGAGGTAGGATAAAACCCTGACTGTGGTCATCTCCGTGTGGAGAAATTATCAGTTCAGTTAAGTCGCTCAGTCGTGCCCGACTCTTTGCCATCCCATGAATCGCAGCACGCCAGGCCTCCCTGTCCATCAAAAACTCCCAGAATTTACTCAAACTCAAGGGCATCAAGTCAGTGATGCCATCCAGCCATCTCATCCTCTGTCATCCCCTTCTCCTCCTGCCCCCAATCCTTCCCAGCATCAGGGGCTTTTCCAAAGAGTCAACTCTTCACATGAGGTGGCCAAAGTATTGGAGATTCAGCTTCAGCATCAGTCCTTCCAATGAATGCCCAGGACTGATCTCCTTTAGGATGGACTGGTTGGATCTCCTTTCAGCCCAAGGGACTCTCAAGAGTCTTCTCCAACACCACAGTTCAAAAGCATAAATTTTTCAGTGCTCAGCTTTCTTCATAGTCCAATTCTCACATCCAACATAACCACTGGAAAAACCATAGCCTTGACCAGACAGACCTTTGTTGGCAAAGTAATGTCTCTGCTTTTTAATATGCTATCTAGGTTGGTCATAACTTTCCTTCCAAGGAGTAAGTGTCTTTTAATTTCATGACTGCAGTCACCATCTGCAGTAATTTTGGAGCCCCAAAAAATAAAGTCTGACACTGTTTCCACTGTTTCCCCATCTATTTCCCATGAGGTGATGGGACCAGATGCCATGATCTTAGTCTTCTGAATGTTAAGCTTTAAGCCAACTTTTTCACTCTCCTCTTTCACTTTCATCAAGAGGCTTTTTAGTTCCTCTTCACTTTCTGCCATAAGGGTGGTGTCATCTGCATATGTGAGGTTATTGATATTTCTCCTGGCAATCTTGATTCCAGCTTGTGCTTCTTTCAGCCCAGCGTTTCTCATGATGTACTCTGCATAAAAGTTAAATAAGCAGGGTGACACTAAACAGCCTTGAAGTACTCCTTTTCCTATTTGGAACCAGTCTGTTGGTCCATGTCCAGTTCTAACTGTTGCTTCCTGACCTGCATACAGGTTTCTCAAGAGGCAAGCTCAGAATTTTCCACAATTTATTGTGATCCACACAGTCGAAGGCTTTGGCGTAGTCAATAAAGCAGAAATAGATGTTCTTCTGGAGCTCTCTTGCTTTTTTGGTGATCCAGAGGATATTGGCAATTTGATCTCTGGTTCCTCTGCCTTTTCTAAAACCAGCTTGAACATCTGGAAGTTCATGGTTCATGTATTGCTGAAGCCTGGCTTGGAGAATTTTGAGCATTACTTTACTAGCGTGTGAGATGAGTGCAATTGTGTGGTAGTTTGAGCATTCTTTGGGATTGCCTTTCTTAGGGATTGGAATAAAAACTCACCTTTTCCAGTCCTGTGGCCACTGCTGAGTTTTCCAAATTTGTCGGCATATTGAGTGCAGCACTTTCACAGCATCATCCTTTAGGATTTGAAATAGCTCAACTGGAATTCCATCACATCCACTAGCTTTGTTTGTAGTGATGCTTTCTAAGGCCCACTTGACTTCACATTACAGGATGTCTGGCTCTAGGTAGAGAAATTATACGTGGTTTTAATTTTTTTCTTTTTGATGTCACATTTTTCTCATTTTTCTATTAGTTGTACAAGTCTTGAAAAGAGAAAAAAAATACAAGTAAGTTGTTTTAAAAGCATGCAAAAGGTGAACAGACATTGCTGATAGGAAAAGAACATTATGTACATCAATAAAATAAGTTAGTGTAGGGGACTTCACTAGTGCTCCAGTGGTAAAGACTTAGCCTTCCAATGCAGGGGGTGTGGGTTTGATCCCTGGTTGGGGACCTAAGATCCCACACGCCTCATGATTAAAAAACCATAATGTAAAGCAGAAGCAATATTGTAACAAATTCAATAAAGGCTTTAAAATTGGTTCACGTCAAAAAAAAATTTAATAAGTTAATGTAAACAGATATAGGAATCACCGAACCTGTAGCAATGATGGTGAATAAATAGCATATTCGATAATGTCCCCAAAGCACCTGTGTCCTGCCTCTGTGCCTTTGCTTACACTGTGCCTTCAGCCCAGAGTTCTTTCTTCTCTGCCTTCTGCCATGACTCTCTTATCACATGCACAACAGGAGAGCATCTACTATTATCCAGGATTCAATCTAACTTTTCCTCATCTGTGAAGCCTGTCCATGCATTTCCTGGCAGACCTCTGCCCATCCCCTCCGGATCACGTAGATAAGCCTGTGGGGAAAGATACATCACTGCTCTGCACTGTTCTGTTCACACCTTCCCCCCAAGCACCTCTTTATCTTAATACCCGGCAAAGCGACTGACTGATAGTATGTGCTCAGTAAATGTTAGGTCAATGCATTGCTACATCTGAAGTCTGTTTCATATCTATTTTAGGGTAATTGTTTTGGGCACCCTTGTCCCAAATTGAAAGAATTCCAACTATATCTGTGCATATGTGCACTGGAATTTCTTGATGTTGTTAAGTGTCACTTACCACTGGACTTCTTGGTATGGTCATTTTCAATTATGGCTACTCATTAGAATCACTAAAACAGTTTTTAAAATTATGATATCTCCCCAATCAAAATCAAATCTCTGCCAATTCAGAGTTGAAATTGAGAGTTATTTACCTTTAAAAATGGAGGAGACAAGTTGTCTCTTCTAAAAAAAAAAATTGAGTTCTTTAAGGGAACTCTCCACCAATATGCCATCTATGGGATGATCCTACAATGTTATATAAATGGGGCTTCTCCTATTTATATAGGAGACATGTATTCAAAGCAGGACATATATTCATCCCAACCATGAACCATATTTGAGGTTCATGCTTCAAATGGATATGATCAAGAACAAACCAAGAGGTTTCCCTAGTGGGTCACAGGTAAAGAATCCTGCCAATGCAGGAGACAAGGGTTTGATCTCTGGTCCAGGCAGACCCCACATGCCATGCGGGGAGCAAGTAAACCAGTGCACCTCAACTATTGAGCCTGTACTATAGAACCCAGGAACTGCAACTATTGAGCCCTCACATCTTAACTACTGAAGCCCATGTGCCTAAAGCCCATGCTTTACAACAAGAGAAGCCACTGCAATAAGAAACCCATGTACCACAACCAGAGACAAGCCCCCGCTCATTACAACCAGAGAAGCCCGTGCAGCCATGAAGACCCAGCACAGTCAAAAAATAAATTAAAAAAAATTATATTAAAAAAAGAATAAACCACAGATAATTCATTATTGCCTATCTCTGATGATACAGAGCCAGTGAAAAATTCTATGTTCCCTGCAAGAGTTCTTGGAAGTTCTGTACCAAACGAATTTGCTGTCCTGGTAGTTTTGAAAGAACAGAGGTAGGAGTTTGGAAATGAATAGAAAACTTAACAGCTATTTTTAAAACTTATTACCCATATTCTGGAGTAATATACTTGTATATTTTCTTTGTCACTCCAAGGAGGTGGCTACCAAACACCTGGTGTCAGAGGCAGAGAGTGAGGAAGGGCAGAGTGCTATGAGGTCTTCTAACTTCAGTTTTCACTCTGTATTTGTGATATGCTTAAAAAAAAATTCTTAGTATTACCATTCTTCCTAGCCTCCTAATTTCTCTATGCTTTTTCCATTGAAAAACCTGAGCCAGAATAAAATCACCCCACATTAATGGTGACAAGGATAGAAAGTATGAGGAATAGGAAAATCAAAGAACTGCAGCTGTGGATATTGGAGAAAGCCCTGAGTCAACAAATCTTGGTTTAAATCACATAACCCAAACTATCTAAGACACAGCACTCTGATACCTTGTATTGTCGGGAATTGTAAGGAACAAAGAAAATAAAAGATTGGAAAGATCCTTGAAGATGTACTTGGTCTATGGTTAACTTGCTAATGTGATATGTGCATGTTACCCAAGATGGAATTGTTAGACATCAATTGTTTCATGATTAGACATTGGCCCACCAATGCAGATGAAAACTAAGCACTAAAGTACAATATTTCTATAGATTGATATGCATAGTTTTATTTTCTTTTTAATTTATTTCTATCATATTTTGGTTTTCCATTAGCCATATTTTTTGTAACCTATACCTTTCCTCATTTTCTTCCTTCTAGTTGATTAATTTACTATTTTCCCCCACGAGGTGTGAAAGTTAGATATTCTATTTCTATTCATTTACTGGTTATTTAATTTTTTCCATTTCTACTTCATTTTAATCAATACCTTTACCTTTCTGAAGAACATGAGGATTTTAGAAAACTTTAGTTTCAATTCTCCATGCCATCCCTATCCTATTATTCTACAGAATACTGTAAAATATTTCATTCATGTTTGGTTTTATATCTCCACATAATTCATTCTCATCACTATGCTAATTATCATTATTATTGTCCTATTATTGTTGTTGTTTAGTTACTAAGTCATTTCCTACTCTTTGTGACCCTATGTAGCCGGCCAGGCTCCTCTGTTCATGGGAGTTCTCAGGCAAGAATACTAGAGTGGTTGCCATTTCCTTCTCCAGGGGATCTTCCCAACCCAGGGATCAAATCTGTGTCTCCTGCATCGCAGGCGGATTCTTTACTGCTGAGCCACCAGGAAATCAAAGCTTTGTTTTTTCAATTTACTCATGTGCTTACTATTTCTTTGTTCTAAATTCCTGACTTCTGTCCTTCTAGATTAAATCTCTTTCATAAAGCACATTTTAGACTTTTTTCAGTGATGGTAAATACTCGCCACTTGCTTGTCTAAAAATATTTTTTATTTTACCCGTATTCTTTAGAGATATTTCAGCTGCATATACAATTCAAACTTGACTGTTATTTTCTATTGATAGTGTAAAACTACTACTTTACTATTTTGTTGTATTTTTGTTACTGATAAACCTGCTACACATTTCCAGTGGAAGTGTAAATTATACAAATAATATAGAGAACAACTTGGCAACATATTTTATATATTTTTTTTTCCGTTTATTTTTATTAGTTGGAGGCTAATTACTCTACAATATTGTAGTGGTTTTTGCCATACATTGACATGAATCAGCCATGGATTTACATGTGTTCCCCATCCCAATCCCCCCTCCCGCCTCCCTCCCCACCCCATCCCTCTGGGTCTTCCCAGTGCACCAGCCCTGAGCACTTGTCTCATGCATCCAACCTGGACCAGCGATCTGTTTCACACTTGATAATATACATGCTTCGATGCTGTTCTCTCAGATCATCCCACCCTCGCCTTCTCCCATAGAGTCCAAAAGTCTATTCTATATATCTGTGTCTTTTTCTGTCTTGCATATAGGGTTATCATTACCATCTTTCTAAATTCCATATATATATGTTAGTATACTGTATTGGTCTTTATCTTTCTGGCTTACTTCACTCTGTATAATGGGCTCCAGTTTTATCCATCTCATTAGAACTGACTCAAATGTATTCTTTTTAATGGCTGAGTAATATTCCATGGTGTATATGTACCACAGCTTCCTTATCCATTCGTCTGCTGATGGGCATCTAGGTTGCTTCCACGTCCTGGCTATTATAAACAGTGCTGCAATGAACATTGGGGTGCACGTGTCTCTTTCAGATCTGGTTTCCTCAGTGTGTACGCCCAGGAGTGGGATTGCTAGGTCATGTGGCAGTTCTATTTCCAGTTTTTTAAGGAATCTCCACACTGTGGAGATTCTCCACAGTGGCTGTTCTAATTAGCAATATATTTTAAAACCACAAACTCATAGACTTTTTAGCAATATACCATTTATAGGAATTCATCCTGCACATGTACTCCCTAGAATGATCTTTGAACATCACTACAGTGCTCAAAACTTTCCAATAATTTCTTTGCACACTCAAAGTCAAAACCTAAGCTCTGGCCCACTATGCCCCACAAGATCTATCTCCCCACCCTAGCTGAATGGACATTATAACACAGAGACTGGGGTCGTGCATACAAAACAAGAGACACAGGGATTAATGGCAACCACGAGAATCCAGGAAGAGGCAAGAAAGGATTCCTCCTTAAAACCTTCAGAGGAAGCATCGCCCTGCCCATACCATTTTTGGACTTCCAGAACTGTGAGAGAATAGATTTCTAAGTCAGCCAGTTTGGTATTTTGTTGGGACAGTCCTAGGAAAGTAATGTTCTAAGCTTAGTCACTCAGTTGTGTCCAACTTTTTGTGATCCCACGAATTGCAGCCCACCAGGCTCCTCTGTCCATGGGATTCTCCAGGCAAGAATACTAGAGCAGATTGCCATGCCCTCTTCCAGGGAATCTTCCCAACCCAGGGATCAAACCCAGGTCTCCTGTATTGCAGGCAGATTCTTTACCATCTGAGCCACCAGGGAATCCCCTATATTGTAATATAGGGGACTATATATATAATTAGAATATTATATAATAATGTATTTCTTCCAGATTGTACCTTTTAGCCCTCCTTTAAAAAAAAAATTCATGTCTAATTGACTTGCAATTTTATTTTTTTTTTTAATTTTTATTAGTTGGAGGCTAATTACTTTACATCATTACAGTAGTTTTTGTTATACATTGATATGAATTAGCCATGGATTTACATGTATTCCCCATCCCAGTCCCCCCTCCCACCTCCCTCTCCACCCGATCCCTCTGGGTCTTCCCAGTGCACCAGGCCCGAGCACTTGTCTCATGCACCCAACCTGAGCTGGTTATCCGTTTCACCTTAGATAATACACATGTTTCAATGCTGTTCTCCTGAAACATCCCACCCTCGCCTTCTCCCAGAGTCCACAAGTCTGTTCCATACATCTGAGTCTCTTTTTCTGTTTTGCATATAGGGTTATCGTTACCATCTTTCTAAAGTCCATATATATGTGTTAGTATACTGTAATGGTCTTTATCTTTCTGGCTTACTTCGCTCTGTATAATGGGCTCCAGTTTCATCCATCTCATTAGAACTGATTCAACTGAATTCTTTTTAATGGCTGAGTAATATTCCATGGTGTATATGTACCACAGCTTCCTCATCATTTGCAATTTTATATTAGCTTTTGGTGTATAACATAGTGATTAAATATTTTTATATGCTATAATCACCACAATGAGTCTAGTTACAACTGGTCACCACACAAAGTTATTTAATATTATTGTAATAATTCTATATTATGGTAATATATTGACTATATATTGTTACAATAATATTGTAATAACTTTCAATATATATATTTAGACTCTATATATTCCCTATGCTGCACAAACATCCCTAGATTTATATCTCTTCTTGTTCATCTCAGTTTTGAATTTTTTGCTTCAGCCTGTTGCCTATTTTTGCTGTTATGTACCGAAATTTATTTTAACAAACTCCTATAGAATCCTAGTGAGTACCAGGCCTTGTACTAAACTTTCATTTTTATAGCAGTGTTAAGTTCACAGTAAAGTTAGTGAGAAAGTATAGAGTTTTCATATATTCCACATCTGCACAGCCTCCCTAACTATCAACATTCACACTAAATGGTACATTTGTTAAAATCAAGGAAACTACACTGACATATCTTTATTAGCTAGGGTTTTCTTCCTGACCCAGGGATTGAACCCAGGTCTCTCACACTTCAGACAGATTCTTTATCATCTGAACCATGAAGGAAGCCCTTATGGTTTACATTTTAGCTTTGATGCACATTCTATGCATTTTGACAAATGTGGAATGATGCATATCCACCATTATTGTCTTATTTGGACTACTTCCACTGCCTTAAATATCCTCTATAATCCAGTTATTCATCCCTCCCCCAGTCCCTGGCAACCAATGACCTTTTTCTTGTCTCCATAGTTCTGCCTTTTCAGAATATCATATATTTGGAATCATGTAGCATACAATCTTTTCACACTGGCTTCTTTCACTGAGTTATGTGCACTTAATGAATATTCTTCCATGTCTTTTTCATGGCTCATTTCTCTTTGGCTTTGAATAACCTTCCATTGCCTGGATGCCACGTTGCCTTTTTAAAGACACCCTATACCTTTTCATCACAGCTACTGTCTTTTCCTGTGACTCTACCCCAGCTCATTAGGTTCTCTACGTTACACTTGGACCAGACAGTGTAATGAGTAGGAGTCCAGTTTGTAAACCTGAACCCTCTATTCAGACCTGGGCTCCACTGTTGGTTTCTTTGGGAAGTCATTTAACTTCTCTGAGCTTTAACACCCCAATCTCTAAAGCAGATACTTTATTACTTTCCTCATAAGAGTGAAGCAATTAAATGGAATTTGTTGCTACAGTTATTCAGCTGCTAATTTGTATCTGATTCCTTGCAACCCCATGGACTGCAGCACACCAGGCCCCCTTGTCCTTTACCATCTCCCGGGGTTTGCTCAAATTCAAGTCCATTTCAGTGATACCATCCAACCGTCTCATCCTCTGCCATCCTCTTTTCCTTTTCCTACTGCCATCAGTCTTACCCAGCATCGGGGCCTTTTCCAATGAGCTGACTCTTTGCACCAGGTGGTCAAAGGATTGGTGCTTCAGTTTCAATATCAGTTCTTCCAATGAATATTCAGGATTGATTTCCTTTGGGATTGGCGGGTGTGATTAAATGAATTACTACATGTAAAGTGCTTAGCATAACACATAATGGCCTGTTTGAGGAAACCAAAAATTGTTTGGTTGATTTTCTTCTGAATCTCAAATGATGTGATTTGAGACCTATGTTCTTCTAAGGTTTCTGGAAGTTGTTCTGTGTGTCTGCCATGTTACTCCATATACATGGAAAAATTATGAAGACATGTATTGTCACCTAGCAACATTGCAATAGTAGAGAACAGCACCAAAGAACTTGCTTTGTTATTCAAAGTGTTAAATCCAACGTGGGTTAAGATGAAAATTCCATGTCTGGGCAATGCTAATAATCAAAATTAATTCACAGAGACGTAATGAGCCTAAATACATGCAACAATTTGCTAGACTTACACAGCACTTGAGAAATCAATTATAACCCATTTCCACATTGTGTAGTCATGGGCCAGGTGTTCACATCAAATCAATAATGAGGAAATGTCATTTAGCCTCATCAATGCCTCCCATCGGGGCTCTGATAGCACCAACTTTAAGGAAACTAGAAACCTACAATCTTTGCAGCTGAAATGTCTCCTCAAAACACATCTGAGTGAGTGCAGTTAACGACAGCCGTCACAAATAAATAGCTTGAAAATGTGTGTGAATGGCATGCTACTTTCTGACTGTGGATCAACCCAATTAAAACATCAGCTGTAAAACATTTGCTATGCACCTTGATAGGAAATGCAGAACTGAATAATAATTGTGTAATTTGTTGGATATGGTTATGAAACAACAACTCTTTGGGGTTTCTGGATTCTGAAGAGCTGGTGAATAAAACTGTCTAGCCTTTAGGAGTTCAGCAAACATATTACAGAGATCTGGCAAGATTTAAATATCAAAAAGCTCCTTCTGACTCTGTGGCCAACTCAATCCTTTCTCTAAAAGCTTTGTTACTTAAACTGTATGTGAAGAAATAGAAAGAACACATCTAGATTTTTGAAAGGCAATTATCTCTTCACACAAAAAAAATTCATCTGTGAATATTGAGAAATTAATTGAGAGATGTATTAATGTTCAAAAAGTTGTAAGGGTAGAATCAAGTTGAAAATGAAAAATTAATAAACAGTAGCCTATCCGCCTGCCAATGCAGGAGACATAAGAGACTCGAGTTCGATCCCTGGCTGGGGAAGATCCCCTGGAGAAGGAAACAGCAACCCACTCCAGTATTCTTGCCTGGAGAATCCCCATGGACAGAGGAGCCTGGCGGGCTATAGTCCGTGGGGTCACAAAGAGCTGGACATGGCTAAAGCGACTTATCAAGCCCAAACTAATAGGATATAGAGGGTAGAACAGAGAGGTATATAAATAGTGTCTTTAAACTGAAAATGAATTTGCTAATTAGCAAGGAAATTGCTGTCTGTCAGATGTCCTCTTATTTAAAGAACAGGCCATGTGAACACTGTTGGAGAAAAGTGTCAGTTTGTTTAGGGAACTGAGTCTTTGAATGTGCAGAGGTTAGTCTGTTGAACTTCAGTTATCAAAGAAAGAAATAATGGTTCCCAAAGCAATGAGACTCAAGCCATTTTAGAAGTAATTGTTGAAACCAAAGGAGAATTGCAGTTTTAATTTGAAATTAATTTATGTTCATGCCAAACCATACATTGAGAAAGGATGGTGATCATCCTCAAGGTATCATTTTAAGCAGTACAGAAAAGACCTTTATTTCAAAAATTCTGGAACATAAGTTGCAGCCTGATGTATTCCCTCCATCTTTACTGATTTTTCTACCAACTAGAGATTCATAGAGGTTCCTACATGGTCTCATTTCAAACATCATACACTAGTTGAGAGTGTAGAACAATCATCTACTAGTCTTGCATGCTTACAGGGAACTATTTATAGTTCATT